>NC_136072.1:466381247-466831247 GCF_964261635.1 Lissotriton helveticus
CACGGGTGGGGCACCACCACATCACTCGGGGGGCACCACCACATCACTCGGGAGGGGGGGGCACCACCACATCACTCGGGGGGGCACCACCACATCACTCGGGGGGCACCACCACATCACTCGGGGGGGGGGGTAGGCACCACCACATCACTCGGGGGGCCACCACCACATCACTCGGGGGGGCACAACCACATCACTCGGGGGGGGGCACAACCAGATCACTCGGGGGGCACCAACACATCACTCGGGGGGGGGGGGCACCACCACATCACTCGGGGGGGGGTACCACCACATCACTCGGGGGGGGCACCACCACATCACTCTGGGGGGGCACCACCACATCACTCAGCCCAATCACATCACTCAGCACCACAACAGCACTGTCCTTGCTTGCTACCAACAAGCATTGCCATAGGCAATAGAACTCGCATTAGGAAAGTGTAAGCTTTTGGCTTTGTGAATAACAATGCTATTAATTTATATATTTTCAAAGCCAACACAAATTAGAAAAATGTGTCATTTACAATACCAATAGCTCACACTTTCCTAATGAGAGACCTATTGCATTGCAAATGCTTGTTTCTTATGAGGGTATTTCTCAAAGATGATAATTGTGTCTGTCCCTAGTTTACCTGAAGTTTGTCGGCCTTGTTGAACTTGTGTAGTGTATCATGGGCTCTATGTAGACATGTTTTAGTGTTATCAGTGATCACAATATCTTCTGCATAATGTAACTAGGCTGGAGCCTTCTGTTGCTTTGCCCAGGTCGGCCGTGTAAAGATTGAGGGGGGCCACCACGCAGCCCTGTTGAGTCCATTGTTGGTGAGGAATTTTGCAGTTGCTGTTTTGGGGCCTGATCCATTGTCTTTTCTAACAGAACAGTACTCATTAAAATCCCCCTGCCACAAGCCCCTCTGCCAGGTCCTTCTGCCACATGTCCGTTCAGAGCTCTGAACTTTGTATCCACTGAAAGGCTATAGGCCTCCTAGAAAAGAAGTAGGGAGCGTGCCTCAAATTTGTATCTTAAATTGCATTCCTTTGGTTTCGGTGTAATCTGAGTGTGCTATTGTACAGGTGATTATGTTGCCTATATTACTCTGATACGTCACAACTGTTTGCCCGTAAGTTATTATAACAGGACAGGCTGCACCGTAAGTATAAAGTCAATGGACTCATACTGACATCACAGTCATTATCTTGCCTAAAGTATGACGTGTATTTATTGTGGGGTGCAGGAGTGTAGTAGACCCTATGTAGAAATTTAAATTTGAGTATTACTGGATCCGGTGTTGTTTGTAGCCTCCTTATAGTTTCCCAGAATCTTGCCCCAATCTACTGCATATGCTAGGTCATCGCAATCTCTTTTACACTTAATCACCAATCAATCAGGGTGCTTTAGGCCAATCCCTACATATTGCATGGTACAGCTGAGACATAGATATTCCCCCTCCCACCACAGCATGCCGTTCAGCGAAAGCACTGGATTTCTGGTGGTCATCCTGGCATAGACAAGGAGTTCACCCACGTGGACCACAAACTAATTTCTGTCTTTGGCAAATATGAACAGAAGTTCTCTTCCAGGGGATCCTCATCAGTAGTCATAAGCACTGAATATTCCCGCCCATGTGCGGGACCCCGGAAACAATATAAAAATATATATATGTAAAAAACACATATATCTCGCTCCACATATATGTACGTACATATATTATTTTTCTCGCACCAATGCAGCTCCAAAACTGAGGCTAAAACAATGTAAACACATGTACATGTACTCCAATTAGTAAGGAAACAAAAAACACATTAGGTCAAATATCCCTTGAACTTTGTGTTTTAATGAGTAAAACCACTCATAAATCCTGAAAATTGCTTATAAATAGACATTGTTAGCCCTCAGGCTGCATTGTAAAACAATAGCATAGAAAATGAAACCATTTTCAAGCAAAACTGGCACCGTGCCTTTAAGGCAGCCATGACCCCAGGCTTCCCATCATGCCTCAGGGGTGACAGTTAGGTCAGTTGTTCTTTCTGGCTCCTTCAGTCAGGACCCTGGTGAAACAGCTCCCTTTCTTTTTGACTTTCTGTCAAAAAATATTCCTATAACCTACAACTTTTTACTTTCACTCGACGTCTTTTAGACCTAGGGTGTTACTGCTACCTTTTTTAGGCTTAAAAAAAGGTGATTTTTCTGTCAAAATGCCTTCCCTCTTTGACAAATGCCCTTCATGTGGAAGGAAGATGGCCAAGACTGACACTCATTCAGTGTGTATCCTGTGCCTACCAGACTCTCATTCTTCGAAAACCTGTGAACACTTCCAGGTTTTAACATCCAGAACTCTCAAAGACCGAGAGAGAATTCGCATTTATGGACTTTCTGAGAGAGGAAGATCTCCCAAGAAGCAGAAAAGTCAGAAGACGCAGTCGACGTCGAAAGAAGTCCCGACTTGTTCACCTTCGGCGTCGGGATCGGCGTCGAAGAAGCAGTCGACGGCGACGAAGAAGACATCTTCAGCGTCGAAAAGCAAGGTACCTCCGCTACAGACAGCGTCGAGGGGTGGATCGCCGTTGAAGCGGAAGAGCTCGACGGCGAGCCAACTGACGTCGAAGCAGCATCGTCATGCTGTGACGTCGAGGCATTCTCCGTCGGCGCCTGGCCACCGGCGTTCGGCGTCGAGACATCCTCCGTCGTCGAGTGGTCGTGGTCGTTCGACGTCGAAGGAGCCTCTGCCGACACATCGTCGATTGACGTCGAAGCAGCCCACGTCGACGCCTTGTCAATGGCGTTCGACATCGAGGCAGCCTCCGTCGCAGTTAGACCAGCGGCATTCGGCGTCGAAGCACCCTCCGTCTCCGCCAGAGCATCGGCGGTCGGCGTCGAAGCAGCCTCCGTCGTCATCGAGCAGGCATCCTTCAACGGCGAGGCGCTCTAGGTCGAAGGACAGTCAACGACACTCGAGGTTGAGAAGATCGGCGTCGAGGAGATCACGGTCGACGCCGAGAGAGCGTCTAGCTGATCGTCGTTCGTCGTCGAAGCAGCTGCCGTCGACGGGTCTGCAGAGATCCAGGGAGCGGGACGACTTGCATTCAGTGATTGTCTCTCCTACAAGAATACAGGAGAGGTCGCCCTTGAAGCTGGTGGTGCAAGAGATGGAGAGTGAGTCATTGGGCCAGTCTCAAGCCCTAAGGTCTCAACTGGGTTCCCCAGGATCAGCATCGGCTGCGGAGGTGGAGCAATCACCGATACAGGATCCTCCTGTCAAAAGGAGAAGGGTCTCGGAGGAGAGAGGTCGGTCGAGGTCTTCCTCTAGACGGTCACTGGTGGGCCTGTCCTCATCCTCCTCGGCATCTCGAAGTGGCAGATCCTCGGATGGGGAAATCAGCTCTTCGGATAGGGAGAGGTCCAAGTCCCCTGCAAAGTCGCAGCAGGATCAAGCGGATCAACCTCCTCCACGCGCACGTTCGCCAGTGAAGGATCGCACCCAGAAATCTCCTCCTGTTCGTCTTTCCCCAAGGTGGTATAGACCTCTTCACCACTGGGCCAAGAACAAGGAGACGGTGGATGGGTTGAGGGCGTATCGAGATCAAACCTCCCGCCGCAAAGAACGGTCTCGGTCTAGAGTGCACTCAAGTAAGAGAAGATCTAGCCACAGAGAGCGATCTCGTTCTAGAACACGCTCAAGTAGGAGAAGATCTAGGTCTAGGCGGACTCATAGCTCCTCAAGTTCATCGAGGACCCGTTCTCACAGGAATTACTCTCCGACTCTAACAGTCAGCCCACACTCGAGAATATCTCCAACGGAGGATATTTTCTCGTTCCAAGACATCTTGGGCAGGGGAGCCCTGAAGCTAGGAGTGCCTATGACAGCTCCGCAGGTCAAAACGACGGTCATCTTCGAAACCCTGCAGCACAGAGCGGCACCCAAACCTTTGTTGCCGTTGGTCCCGGGTATCATGGATCCGGTGAATGAAGTCTTCCTGACTCCGGCTACAGTGAAGTCAGTCCCAGCGAGGATTCTCAAGAAATATCGTTCTCCCGAAGAGGATCCTCTGTTCCTCAAGTCCGACCCACCTCCAGATTCGGTAATCATTGCGGCGGCTAAAAAATCCAATGCGGTAGCCTCCTCATCCACGGTACCGCCGGATAAGGACAGCAAGTTACAAGACTCATGGGGGAGAAGAGTGTGTAACACCTCAGCCTCTTTCCTCAAGGTCTCCAATGCGGAAGCTCTACTGGGCAGATATGATAGATCTCTGTGGGACTCGCTTCAGAGGTTTTCTACTAAACTGCCTCAGGAGGATAGAAAGGATTTTGAGGAGATTCTGATGGAGGGCAGTCAAGTCTCCAA
Source organism: Lissotriton helveticus (assembly GCF_964261635.1). NCBI lineage: Eukaryota > Metazoa > Chordata > Amphibia > Caudata > Salamandridae > Lissotriton > Lissotriton helveticus. The sequence goes on from NC_136072.1 coordinate 466,385,594, forward strand.
TCAGATTATAGGGGCGGCGGCAGATGGAGCTATTCTGGCTGCGCATGGTTATGCGCATGGAATCACATCGAGGAGATCCTCGTGGTTGCGTCTAACAGCATTGAAAGCCGAGGCTCAAGCCAGAATACTAAACCTTCCTTTTTCGGGCACATCTCTCTTTGGGGCGAGTGCTGATGAGGAGATGCAACGGATGAAGACGGAGTTAGACACCCTTAAAGCCGTGGGGCTTGAAAAGAAAAAGGAATTCCGGAAGAAATTCCGTTCTGACAACAAGGGCTCTTCGAAGCAGAGGGTTCAAACCCCTCACTGGCAGATGGGCCAGAACCAGCAAGGCCAACAGAAATCGCAATATAAAGGCAAGCGCAATTCTAAAGGAAACGGGAATCAACGCCAAGGCAACAGCTTCAATAAGCCTCAGCAGAAGCAATGAGTCTTCACTTCCCCCAGCGCCGTTGTCCACTTCAGTGGGGGGAAGCATTGCACATCACAGGACAGAGTGGCAGGCCATTACAAAAGATCAATGGGTGTTGTCTACGCTGCAGAATGGGTACTGTCTTCGTTTTCATCGTCTACCTCCACTCGTTCCTCCGATGCTAACGTCAAGCCACCAGCTACAAATGCTAAAGAAGGAAGTAGCGACACTCCTCGAAAAGTCAGCCATCGAGAGGGTGCCGGTGGCTCAAAGGGGGAAAGGAGTCTATTCGAGGTATTTTCTGGTCAGAAAAAAGGGCCAAAAGGCGGAATACAGGCCCATTCTGGACTTGAGAACACTCAATCTACATGTCAAAAAAGAAAAGTTTCGCATGTTGGCGCTTCACCAAATATATCCACATCTCGGGAAGGGGGATTGGATGTGTTCGCTGGACCTTCAAGATGCATACTTTAAGTCCCGATACGGCCCGATCACAGGAGATTCCTTCGATTCCGGGTGGGGACCTCCCACTTCCAGTTCAAAGTCCTACCGTTTGGGTTGAAGTAGGCCCCCAGGGTGTTCACGAAGTGTGTCGCAGTGGTAGCAGCAGCTCTACGCCGCAGGGGGGTCTTCGTATACCCATACCTAGACGATTGGCTGTTGAAAGGTCCTTCTCCAGACAACGTAAGGAATCAATTCCAGACATGCATAGAACTCTGTCAGCGTCTAGGCCTGCATGTCAACTACAGCAAATCTGTCTCCCAACCCACTCAGAAGATTCACTTCCTAGGATCTCTGCTAGACTCCGAGGTAGGAAAAGTGTTTCCTTCGGAGGAGAGACAGTATTCAATAACGCTCAAGTGCCAGCAAGTTCTTCGCAACAGGACTCAGAAAGTGCGAAAGATAGCCTCCCTCTTAGGGTCGATGGCTTCATGCATCTTCTTAGTACCGAACGCCAGACTTCGGATGCGTCCTCTTCAGCAGGATCTGGAGGACAAATGGGACCAGCAATCAGATCGCTGGGACGATCAGATCACTTTGTCGGAGGTAGCTCGATCTTCCATCCAGTGGTGGACAAAGAAGCAGAACATGCAGGTTGGGAGTGCTCTTCCATCAGCCTCCTCCTGCGCAAACGATCATCACAGACGCGTCTTTGCAAGGCTGGGGGGCGCACATGAGGCCTCTCCAAGTGCAGGGTCTGTGGTCGTCCAAAGAAAGCACCTACCACATCAACTTGCTGGAATTGAGAGCAGTCCACCTGGCTCTCAAAGCATTCCTTTCCTCGCTTCAGGAGGAAATGGTTCTAGTACAAACGGACAACACCACCACAATGTACTATTTGAACAAGCAGGGAGGAACACGCTCAAGGACTCTATCACTGAAAGCTCAGCGCATCTGGCATTGGCTTCTGGCTCGCAAGTTGTCTGTTCAAGCAGTCCACCTCCCAGGAGAGCAGAACGTGAGGGCGGACGCATTAATCGGCACTTCGAAGACAAAGAGGACTGGCTTCTCAACGACAAAGTGCTAGAAGACATTTTCCAGTCTTGGGGTCGCCCTTCCATAGACCTCTTCGCGGACGACGTAAACAGCAAATGCCCAAGCTTCGCCTCAAGGTTCTACCGACCAAGAACGAGAGGGAATGCTCTTTTGATCGACTGGTCAGGGGAATTTGTGTACGCCTTTCCACCCCTTCTGCTGATCCCGAAGGTGGTGAGCAAACTGAACTACTCGTGCACAACAATGATCCTGATTGCCCCCGACTGGCCGAGACAATGGTGGTACACGGACCTACTTCACCTGTCAGTGTCTCCTCACAAGAGGCTTCCATGCAGGCCGGACCTGTTATCGAAGATGAACGGGAGGATTCACCATCCCAACCTTCCGTCACTGAGCTTGGCAGCATGGCTCCTGAGGTCATTCAGTACGGCCATCTAGGACTGCCACAAGACTACATGTCCATTCTGAGAGAAGCACGACGTCCTTCCACAAGACACTCTTACGCATGCAAGTGGAAGAGGTTCTATATGTGGTGCATGCAGAATGGTCATAATCCGGTGAAGGGTCAGGAAGAAACAGTTCTTCCCTACTTGTTGTACTTGGCTAAAGCAGGGTTGAAGTTTAGGAAAGGAGTGAAGAAGTGTGGCTCACTGGTTAGAGGAGGCAGACCCTGATGCAGAGTTCAGACCCGGGACCAGGGTTCAATTCCCGACGCGGCAGGGTCTTGAGCCCAAATGTCCACGGACTCGATAATTCTCGCCTCGGTGCCTACCTGAATCATGGGTTCACACTCTGCAGCTCTGGGCAATAGCTTGCTTAATCTCCACTACGGCCCCCCCCGTGGCGGGATGCCTGGTCTTCACCTTGGGGATGCCCAGTAGGGGTAATCTCACAGGGAAAGCCAGGACGGGTTCCCAAAGCAAGCGCTAAGAGACCTGTTGGTGATTTGGCGCTATATAAATCGAAATTAACATAACATAACATAATTCCATTAAGGTGCATTTAGCCTCTATAACTGCTTATAGGCGATCACCTTCACAAACCTCTTTTTTCCAGTTGCCAGCGGTAAAAGATTTCCTGCAGGGTCTGAAAAAGGTGTACCCTTCTGTACGTCCTCCTTCTCCCCCTTGGGAGCTGAACCTAGTACTATCAAAGTTGATGGGCCCTCCGTTTGAGCCCATTCATAAAGCTACTTTGCAGCATATTTCCTGGAAAGCGGCTTTTTTGGTAGCGATTACGTGAGCCCGTAGGGTGAGCGAGATTCAGGCTCTCTGTACCAAGGAACCATATTCAGTGTTTCATTTGGATAGAGTAGTGCTGAGAACGCACCCTTCTTTCCTGCCGAAAGTGGTGTCAGATTTTCACGTCAATCAGTCGATCTTGCTGCCCACTTTTTTCCCCAATCTCTCTACTCCAGCTGAGAGGACTTTACACTCTTTGGACCTGAAGAGGGTTTTAAAGTTCTATCTGGACAGTTCCAAGTCTATTCGGCATTCTGATCAGTTATTTATTCGATCAGAACTGGTCATGCAGCATCGAAACGTTCCATTTCCAGATGGATCGTTTTGTATATCAAACTTGCTTACCAATTGGCGCAAAAACCTCTGGGGTTTACCCCTAAAGCGCATTCCACTAGAGGTAGAGCTGCCACGGCGGCTTACCTGCGTAATGTGCCCATGTCTGAGATTTGTAAGGCGGCGACCTGGAGGTCTGTCCATACATTTACCAGACATTACTGTCTAGATTCTGACAAGAGAGCAGATACCCAGGTGGGCCAGGCCTCCCTGAGGAATCTGTTTAACAGCTGAGTTATTGGCTGTTATAATTTGGTTGGGTCAAGTACTTCTCATTTGCCTGCAGGTGGTTGATGGGCTTGCTATTCTATTCAGTGCTTATGACTATTGATGAGGGTCCCCTGGAAGAGAAGGATAAGTTACTTACCTGTAATCCTAGTTCTCTTCCAGGGGTATCCTCATCAAAGTCATAAGCAACCCACCCTCCTCCCCAGGTAAATGAGAGTCGGTACTATTACAATCTTATGGCTGAGCCCTGTCTTCAGGGTTATGCAAAGAACAACTGACCTAACTGTCACCCCTGAGGCATGATGGGAAGCCTGGGGTCATGGCTGCCTTAAAGGCACAGTGCCAGTTTTTGTTGAAAATGGTTTCATTTTCTATGCTATTGTTTTACAATGCAGCCTGAGGGCTAACAATGTCTATTTATAAGCAATTTTCAGGATTTATGAGTGGTTTTACTCATTAAAACACAAAGTTCAAGGGATATTTGACCTAATGTGTTTTTTGTTTCCTTACTAATTGCAGTACATGTACATGTGTTTACATTGTTTTAGCCTCAGTTATGGAGCTGCATTGGTGTGAGAAAAATAATATATGTACGTACATATATGTGTAGATATATGTGTTTTTTACATATATTTATTTTTATATTGTTTCCGGGGTCCCGCACATGGGCGGGAATATTCAGTGCTTATGACTTTGATGAGGATACCCCTGGAAGAGAACTAGGATTACAGGTAAGTAACTTATCATTACTTACCTGTAAACTGTGGTTCTCCAGTATTGGTGTCTTTCATAGATTCACATGCTTGAATAATTCACCGTCGTCGAAGTGGGAGTCCCACGGTACATAAAATAGTAGTAAGAAACATATATATATATATATATATATATCAATCAGTTGCAGAACCCGTTTGCAACGAGCGGAACGGACAAGACTGGCTTCTTTGCAGGAAGGAGTCATTCTAGCTCTGATGGCAGCTACAAAGCAGGGCAGAGAGTTTTCAAGATTGAGCGCACGAACACTTATGGATATTGAGACTCTGTGAAATGCACCCACTGTGGTAATAATATGCGCAGACTACATCTCCCAGGATGCCGTGAGGCCACACCCATCGGGGCGGGAGTAATGTATTTAAGATAGTCATGTGCTTTAACGCTTTCCCTCAGCCATCCCAAGCCACTGAAGAAAGGATGTAATTTTTCCTGAAACGCGTCTGGCAAGATGTGCTAATTTACTCGCCTGAAATACTTTCTGCTGGCAAGCTGCTATTAAATGAATAGAGCCTTCTTTGATGTCCGATGTTGGTTCCTTCCAAAAACGGGTTCTGCAACTGATTGATTTTTGACGGCCTGGTCCCAGGTCGTGGGAGGCGCCCACTACTCCGGTGGGTCCGTGTCAGTGCCAACCGGTGCTGCAACGAGCGGAACGGACAAGACTGGCTTCTTTGCAGGAAGGAGTCATTCTAGCTCTGATGGCAGCTACAAAGCAGGGCAGAGAGTTTTCAAGATTGAGCGCACGAACACTTATGGATATTGAGACTCTGTGAAATGCACCCACTGTGGTAATAATATGCGCAGACTACATCTCCCAGGATGCCGTGAGGCCACACCCATCGGGGCGGGAGTAATGTATTTAAGATAGTCATGTGCTTTAACGCTTTCCCTCAGCCATCCCAAGCCACTGAAGAAAGGATGTAATTTTTCCTGAAACGCGTCTGGCAAGATGTGCTAATTTACTCGCCTGAAATACTTTCTGCTGGCAAGCTGCTATTAAATGAATAGAGCCTTCTTTGATGTCCGATGTTGGTTCCTTCCAATAACGGGTTCTGCAACTGATTGATTTTTGACGGCCTGGTCCCAGGTCGTGGGAGGCGCCCACTACTCCGGTGGGTCCGTGTCAGTGTCAACCGGTGCTGCAACGAGCGGAACGGACAAGACTGGCTTCTTTGCAGGAAGGAGTCATTCTAGCTCTGATGGCAGCTACAAAGCAGGGCAGAGAGTTTTCAAGATTGAGCGCACGAACACTTATGGATATTGAGACTCTGTGAAATGCACCCACTGTGGTAATAATATGCGCAGACTACATCTCCCAGGATGCCGTGAGGCCACACCCATCGGGGCGGGAGTAATGTATTTAAGATAGTCATGTGCTTTAACGCTTTCCCTCAGCCATCCCAAGCCACTGAAGAAAGGATGTAATTTTTCCTGAAACGCGTCTGGCAAGATGTGCTAATTTACTCGCCTGAAATACTTTCTGCTGGCAAGCTGCTATTAAATGAATAGAGCCTTCTTTGATGTCCGATGTTGGTTCCTTCCAAAAACGGGTTCTGCAACTGATTGATTTTTGACGGCCTGGTCCCAGGTCGTGGGAGGCGCCCACTACTCCGGTGGGTCCGTGTCAGTGCCAACCGGTGCTGCAACGAGCGGAACGGACAAGACTGGCTTCTTTGCAGGAAGGAGTCATTCTAGCTCTGATGGCAGCTACAAAGCAGGGCAGAGAGTTTTCAAGATTGAGCGCACGAACACTTATGGATATTGAGACTCTGTGAAATGCACCCACTGTGGTAATAATATGCGCAGACTACATCTCCCAGGATGCCGTGAGGCCACACCCATCGGGGCGGGAGTAATGTATTTAAGATAGTCATGTGCTTTAACGCTTTCCCTCAGCCATCCCAAGCCACTGAAGAAAGGATGTAATTTTTCCTGAAACGCGTCTGGCAAGATGTGCTAATTTACTCGCCTGAAATACTTTCTGCTGGCAAGCTGCTATTAAATGAATAGAGCCTTCTTTGATGTCCGATGTTGGTTCCTTCCAAAAACGGGTTCTGCAACTGATTGATATATATATATATATATATATATATATATATATATATATAGATAGATATATATATATATATAGATATAGATATTTATAATTCTATATCTATATATATATATCAAATAGAATGTATATTTAAAAGTAAAATTTTGAAGTACCATAGAACAGTATTGGCCCATAGAAGGCATTGAGGGAGAGCTCACTTTAGTAACATCCATGTCATTATAATGGTCCACATTCAAGATAATCAGGCTGTAGCACACTCTAGAACCGTCTCCTCAGAAGCTCAAGCCCTCAGATTTTTGTAGCACAAGAGTGACCAAAGAGTGCATGAGGAGAAGAGAGCCTCTGAGGGGAGGAAGGGTGGGTCGCATGTGAATCTATGAAAGACACCAATACCGGAGAACCACAGTTTACAGGTAAGTAACTTCTGTTCTTCTCCAGTATTAGGGTGTCTTTCATAGATTCACATGCTTGAATAAGAGTAGAAAGCAATAAGCCATAAAAGGCAATAAAGAAAAGTGCAATCATATAAATATATATTGGTAATATTGCATTATACCCACAAGAAAAAAACCTTTTATGACAGGAGGCGGGTAGCAACAGAGGCTCACCTTTAGTTGAAGAGATTTCGTAGCACCGCTCGACCCACAGCAGTGTCCGCTGCGTCAGCTGTCTCCAGACAGTAGTGCTTCGTAAATGTGTGTCTACTGGACCACGTTGCCACCCTGGAGATCTGATGCAGAGGCACCCCAGCAAACAGGGCAGTAGAGGATGCTACTGCTCTTGTCGAGTGTGCTCGCACCGGAGCAGAAAGTGGCTTGCCAGCCCGTTGATGGCAGAAGGATATGGCAGAAGAAATCCAGCGAGTGATGGTCTGCTTAGTGACCGGATGTCCTGTGCGCATCCGGCCATAGGCCACAAAAAGCTGGGCTGACTTTCGAAATGTAGCAGTGCGCTGGATATAGAACTTGAGGCATCGCTTTAGGTCTAGCGAATGAAGAGTACGCTCAGCGGGAGACTGAGGGTAAGGGAAGAAAGTCTTGAGTATTACAGGTTCATTAAGGTGGTAGTCTGATGGAACCTTTTAGTATAAACTTAGGGTTTGTACGTAGTATGACAACGTCCTTTGAAAACTTTAGAAAAGTTGGCTGAATGGTAAAAGCTTGTATGTCACTCACCCTCCGGGAGGACGTAAGTGCGAGTAAGAGGGAAACCTTCCAAGTAAGGAATTTCAAATCTGCTGAGTGAATTGGCTCAAAAGGAGGTTTGAAAAGCTGATCTAAAACAAGTTTGAGGCACCATGAAGGTGGAGGACGCCGGATAGGTGGAAACATCCGGAACAGACCTTTAAAGAACTGTCGAATGATCCGAGAGGAGTACAGAGATGTGGATCCATCATGACGAAAGTGGGAAAGTGCAGCCAGGAAGACCTTCAGAGTGGAGTGTGAAAGGCCCGATTTGGCTAAAACGAGGAAGAAAGGTAAGATTTGCTCAGGTGTGGTGAGCACAGGATCCATTCTTTCTGAGTGGCACCAAATACAAAAACGTTTCCATTTCAATTTAAAAGTTTTGATGGTAAAAGGAGCCCGTGCATGAGCAAGGACCTCCCTACATTCAGGTGCAAATTTCAGGTGGGCAAACTCAAGGTGCTCAGGTTCCAAGCGGTAAGCTGGAGAGATGCCGGGTCTGGATGGCAGATCTGTCCGTGGTTCATGGTGAGAAGATGAGGCAGGGGGTGAAGAGGGATCTGATCGCACTGGGAAAGAAGAAGATGATCCGTAAACCATGGTCGACGTGGCCACCTGGGCGCGATTAGCTGGATGTGACATGGTTGTGCTCTCATTTTTTGCAGGAGACGTGGTAGAAGAGGAATCGGCGGAAAACCGTATGCGAATTTTCTCGACCAGTTGATCGAAAATGCATTCCCGATCGACTCTTTGTGGGGATGCCAACTTGCGTAGTGTAGGCATTTGCGATTGGTTGGAGTTGCAAATAGATCCAGCTCTGGCTGGCCCCACATGCGGAAGACATACTTCAGAGTTGGTTGGTGTAGTTCCCACTCATGGTTGTCTGTGGCAGATCTTCTGAGAGAGTCTGCGAGGGCGTTGGAGATGCCCGGTACGTGAACTGCAGTCAATTGGGCTTGATGTTGTATAGCCCACTCCCAGATCTGCTGTGCCTGTTGGGAGAGCAGTAGTGATTTTGTACCTCCCTGTTTGTTGAGGTAGTGCATACTGGTGGTGTTGTCCATACGCACTAATAGTGACTCTCCCTCCACCAGTAGACGGAAGGATTTCAGAGCGAGAAAGATGGCCAAGAGTTCTAGGCGATTGATGTGCCACCTGCGTTGGTCCGCAGTTCATTTGCAGTTGATAGACAGTCCTTGGAGATGTGCGCCCCAACCCTCTAAAGAAGTGTCTGTGGTAAGGGTAAGTGTGGGGGCTGCCTCTTGGAATAATCGCCCTTTTGCGATGTTGGGAGGGGGAGCCCACCAAGCCAATGCTCTCTGTATGCGAGGTGTCAGAGAGACCTTGTCGTTGAATGTTCCCGAGATTTGTCGCCATTGCTTGTCCAATTCTTCTGTATTACTCTCATGTGTAACCTGCAGTTGGGGATCAAAGGTATGCAGGATGAGGCCATGCCCAGAAAGGATTTCAATGTTCGGACAGAAACTGACCTTCTTGAGCGTAGAAGAGCCACAATTTTTGAGATGCGTGCTTGGCGTTCTGTTGAAACAAAGACCTTTTCTAGGTTGGTGTCTATTAATGCTCCCAGAAAAACTCTTTGCTGTGCTGGAAGTATTTGTGATTTTTCGTGGTTGACTGAAAGACCCATATGCTTGAAGATGGACAGGCAAGCCTGAGTGTGTTGCCTTGTTGCGAGAAAGGTTGGGGCCTTTATCAGGCAATCGTCTAAATCGGGGTAAATCTGTATGCCCTGCAGGCGTAGATAAGCCGCTACCGGAGCCATGATCTTTGTGAAGACCCTTTGAGCGGAGCGAAGGCCAAAGGGCAGAACTTTGAATTGGAAGTGTTTTGTTCCCACTTTGAAGCTGAGGTACTTTCTGTGTCCCTGATGGATTGGCACATGAAAATAGGCATCTTGGAGGTCGATTGTGGCGAGGAACTCGTTGGGGTTTAAGTACTGCAAGATTTCTGACAATGTCAACATTCGAAAGGTTTGAGACTTGATGTATTTGTTGAGGGCTCTGAGGTCTAATATTGGGCGCCACTCTCCTGATTTTTTCCTGATAAGAAAAAATCGGGAATAAAAGCCCGTCCCTTGTTGTAACCGAGGAACCACTTTGACTGCCCCTTTCTGAATCATGACAGCAATTTGTGCAAACAGTTCCTTCAAGTGTTCAGGAGGGGACCTGTTGGAGGGCGGCTGTTAGTAAACTTGACAATTTCTAGAAAGTGGCCTCTTGAAATCACCTCCAAGACCCAACGATCCGATGTAATTTTTGACCAACTGGAAGAGTATTGGGAGATTCGACTTCCAATCTTCGAAGTAGGATATGCCTTGATGTTTAGGAAGTCATTTTTTTTTAGAGGAATTACCTCCTCTCTAAGAGGATTTCCTCCTATACGGTCTTGAATCATTTTGTCTGGTTTGAATTTGGTTGGAATAACGCTGTCTTTATCACCATAGGAGCGGTATTGAGTGGAAGAGCCTCGAAAAGTGGATCATGCGCCCCGGCCACGCGCTCCACGAAAAGGCCGCTTCCGATATTGGAGAGATCCTAGGGCGCGAGCAGTGTCCGTATCCATTTTGATAGACTCCAAGGCATCGTCCACATGCTTGCCGAAGAGGGATTCCCCATCGAAGGGCATATTGAGTATCTTTGCTTGCACCTCCAGTCGAAAAGATGTGGCCTTAAGCCAGCCCTGTCTTCTTAAGACTGTGGCGCCTGCCATTTGACGGAATCCTGTAGATTAAATATCGATTGCGCAATCTATGACTTCTGACAAGATCTTTTCACCCTCCTGTAGGATTTTTTGCGCTTCCGCTCTGGAGGACTCTGGAATCAGGTCAGATATGAGTGTGCAAGGAACTCTGTTCATTGCTAATTCGAGGCGGAGCTGGAGTCAACCTGACAAGGAGTGGTCTCTCTACTAAAATCACACAGCCCAACCCCCAGGAAGAACCACAAGCCCATGGAACCGGCACTGATGACGGCAATTGGAAGCCAGAAACGCGTCTGCCCAAGCGTTTCATAGACTCAGATTTCCCTGCGCACTCAGTACAATAAAGCCATCTTTAACCCTGGAGCTGTGTCGCTCTTTTTTCAAGCAGGAAGAGAGCATTGGTCCTCTCATATATATATATATATAGGTATGTATATTTGTATAAGTTTCTTACTACTATTTTATGTACCGTGGGACTCCCACTTCGACGGGGAATTATTCAAGCATGTGAATCTATGAAAGACACCCTAATACTTGAAAAATAGAAGTCACCCATCAGCAGGCAGTGCCCTCTATCTACTGCTCAACACTCTTCTTATGACACAGTTTGTTGAAGTGTGATGGGCCCCATTGTCCTGACTACATTGTGAATGGTACACTTTTCCTCACCGTCTTTAACATAGATCCCAGATCTGCAACATAAGCAAAATCAAGTTTGGCGTTTCAGACCTAGCTTCCTCATTGATAGATACTTACATGGTATTCAGGTCCTTTACACCATAAGAACCAGCTAAAGATATCTGTTCTTCATCAGAAGTATCATCTAACCATTTAACTAGGTACTACAATTGAAATGCTAGATATTAGCACTCAAACCCTGGGAGGGTTAGGACCCCCACTTCATGGAGAAGCCAAACTGTATTGAACTTAATCCTAGGCTGGAACTCTCCTCCTAGCTCCAACATCTGTGAATTCAGAATTCAGTCAATGTGTTGGAACATCAATCTCGGAAGCAAGCACTTCGCTTCCATAAACATATACAAGCATCTGTGTCAAAACCCCATCTTTACCAACACGGTCGTTCCGATAGGTGACAGTGGCTAGGCTAGCCAGGAAGAGTCCAAATGGCACACTACCTCCAACACTGAACCAGTATTTAGTGTTACATTGTCTCTAATAACTGGGTTACTCTGATACCCAGGTATTTCAAGTCTCTGGGTTGCAAAACAATCTCAACTCTGGTAAGTTGCTTCGAGTTCTGCAGGCCATCACCCTTAACGAAAGCAGTCTGGACTTTTACCAGTTAGGCCCAATGCCTGGCAAGGTCTCATAATAATTTAACAGTCTGGGCATATCTGGAACCACCCTCTCGGGGTCTCTTAAATAAAACAATGTATCATTTGCGTACAGGTTTTACTGTGTGGATCTTATTTCCAATTCTGGTGTTCTAGTCCTACAACTCAATTCCTCTAATCCTAGCCAGCGGTTCATTGATGAGTGCAAACAAAATTGAGACAGCAGGCAGGGTTGCCCAGTCCATTCTTCTCTATTGTCAACTGTCTGACATCACTTTCCGATTAGTCTATCTTCAATGTCACTGTTCTTCTGATATCCAAATCACAGTTCTCTTTCCACGTCCTATCTCTCTACACTCGCTACACTTTCTATTTAGCGTACATGTCTATTCCTATCACTGTTTTTAATTGAATTCCGGGATTCTGCCAAATCTTCCAAAGCATCATCAAACATACTTTAATCCCAGCCCCCTTTTGTCGTCTTAAGGGGTGCAGGTAAAGACTCCCTTCCATATTCCCTCCATCCCTGTTCCTGTTCATTGTCCGTCACTTCATGAAAATACCTTGTCATTATTTTTCCCCGTATGTATGATACTTATGTAGCACAACTTGATTTCAAAGCAGTGTAGCACTGCACAAGACTGGGAATTTTAAAGAGGGCGCTGAGAGAGAAATTTAGAGAGAGAGTCAGAGATTGATGGAGACTGGCAGAGGTGCTGTGGGGATGTTGATAAAGCAGTGTGAATGGAAACTGTTCAATGGAGGTACGTCTATTCTTATCACTCTTCATTAATTACTTTAAAACAACCCCTTAGTCACTTGCCTTTTAGAGTCGTTTCCCTACATTAATATATTGTACATTTTTAATTGTTATTTTATTTCATTCAATTGGTCTTTCCTTTAATAGTGTACAGGGCTTTTGTGAAGGCACAGTTAGTTTTCAGTCTGAATGTGTGATGAACACATAAGCTTCAGTGTGGGGTGAGTAGGCATGTGATGGATCACATTTAAGAGACTGATCAGTGAGAGAGTACTCCGTGTGAGTCCGAAATAGACATAGTCCTCGCTGCGAGCTTGGTGTATAAAATTCTGCTCAGAAATGGTATGTTTGGCACACCTTGGCCATTGTCCAATTGAAATGTTGTGCTTAGCAGTCCTTTCTGACTTTTCTTCTCCCTCTTTGCAGGCCATACTAAAGGAGGGGCTGTTGATGAAACAGACAAGTTCAATTCAGCGCTGGAAGAGGCGGTATTTCAAGCTGCGTGGGAGGACGCTCTATTATGGAAAGACAGCCAAGGTGAGATTTTGAGGGTGTGACAATGTGTGTACAATGCATGCGAAGATCACTCGCCTTTTCAAAGGCTAAGTGGCCGATTCCGAATGTTGGATGGACCGGAGTCCGCCCAACATTGGTCAGGAACTGGAACCGAACGACCTCTTGTCGTCGGTTCTAGACCTGTAAGAAGGATGCGACAGAACCCTGTTAATCCCAGCACCCTGTAGCAGGCACCCCAAGGTGCCTGCCACCGAGTGCAGGGAGCAACATGGGGCACCCATGGGGACCCTGCTGGGGGCCCCCAAAGACAATTCCCCACTGCCTTTTTGTGTCTGAAAGGCAGGCACAGAAAGGCAGTAGGAAACTGCTATCATACTCCCTCGACCTGAAAGAGCCGGCCGGGGGAGTACTGAAGGGTTTCCTGATGGCAGACGGGCTCGAGCCTGTAGGAAGCCATCAGGAAAACAGTCGATTCCTTTCTGACAGAGCCCATCAGAATGGCTTGGTCGGAAAGGAATCCGAACTGGCAGGTCCGATGACTATAGGATGGCTCTGACCGAGGGTCGGAGCCATTCATAACCGCATCGGAATCTGGCCCTAAGATGTTAAAGGCATTTGTGTATGATGCAGTGAACTCAAATAATGATTGTATATAACCATACAGACAAAGTGAGGGCATGCCAGAAAATAACACCAGACTCTTCTATCGTCGTCGTCCCAGCAGAAATGTTTAAATCCATTCCAGGGCAGTCCCTGGAATTTCCTGTTTAATCCTTTGGCCTTCTCAAAGGGAAATCATGGCCCATTTTGTGGAAGTTCACAGAATTAGGATTGTTGCTGTCTTTCATCTATGGTAATGAGGAGCTCCTCTGCAGTGTTTGCGATTCTGCTTAAGGTTCCTCTCATGAGTCTCAACCAGTGACTATTCAAGCAGTACATTATGTTGCTTCTCACTCTTGTTTTGTGATTCTTTACTCCAGTATCTTGCGGGGTATGAAATATTTGGTGTTGGTCTGTTCTTAAGTAGATTGTTAGGTTCCATTATTGGCCTTTTTAGATGTGGGGTTGTTATTGCTTGTGTAGTGTACTCTCCATTGAAATGTTGTTATTTCTGTGCCTTTTGGGCCCTTGAAACAACAAAACAATATGCCAGTACTGCGCAATATCTTTCGATGTTTCACAACAATGAGCAAAACAATTGTTCTTAACCCCTTCACTGCGGCGGCTATTCCGCCACAGTGCTAAGGGGGCGGGGCGGAAATGCGGCAGGCGCATGCTGGTGACGGAACCGCTCCGTCACCAGCGTCGGTTGCGCTGTGTTTGAAGGAGCGGTTCCGTCATGGCCCGCCCCGCTCAATAGAACGCTCAGTGCAGGCGCGGAATTCGCGCCGCGCGTGAGCGGCGAGCGGGCCATGACGGAACCGCTCCGTCATCAGCACAGCGCACTCGCAGCTGATGACGGAGCGGTTCCGTCATCAGCATGCAAAGGGTTAATAGACCACTATTTCAGTCCGAATAAATCTTTCAAATGAATTGCTTTTAATTTTTCATGGTTTTTTTACACACATTTTTTGAAAAAAGTCAGCATAATATACATCACTTATTTACAAAGGAAAGCCCTTATTTTTATTTTTGTGAAAAAATGGGGAAGGAAATATTCACAGTGGATTTTTTTGGGAGAGAAAAAGAAGAAACTACAATGAATCATTTACATCATACACATACTCAATCATTCCGTGATACTATCATACAAAACTTCACAACTCTCATATACACAAAACAGAAACGAGAAAAGGAAAGAAGAATGTGCGTGGTACCTCACCTAGAATTTTAGTTCTATATTATTTGTAAATGGTGGGGTACTTATTAATACCTAATATTCAGAAAAACCTGAATAACAAAACAAAAGGCCATCCGGCTGTTTTTTATTATTTGACTCTTGGACAAAAGAATGATGTAAACAGATTGTCCTAGAAAAGCAAAAGGTCGACGCGTTTCGAAGCCCTTTAGTTGCGGGGGTTCTCCTCAGGACCAAGTGGAAAAAATCCTGAAAGAAACAAAACAAGTCTTACTTCCTAACTACTCTCAGTGAGCAACCTTCTACTTATGTCCAGGACAACTCAGCTCTTGTGTTACCTCTTAACGCTTGATTCAGTCGGTGTCTCAAAATCGTGATCTTTGCTTGCGTGAATGGGGCAGTGGCTTCAAGGAGTTCTCTGTTAAATCGCTATATAAATCAGAGACAAGTGGGCATCCCATTAGAATTAGGCAGATCTTGACAGTCTAGATCTCAAGAACATTGTAGTGGATGGTTACCTTTATCCGAAGGTTTCTTTGATGTATGATTCTCCATTGTTCAAAGCCTTTCTTAATTTGGCATTTGGAATAAATCTCTATGGAGGAAGGAAGTAAAATTTGTTGACTTTTTTGTTTAATATGTTCTGAAATTAAGCACGTTGTCTACATGGTGCTTTTTTTGTTACACTTCGCTTCCTTTGATTAAATTGTTGGATATATGGTGGCCTTAACCCGCTTCACTATTCTCCTTATTAGAGGTTTTCCCAGCTTTTATGTTGTGACTGCTCTTTATCCCGTGTTTAATTCTAATTTTCAGACGGGCGTTGCGCCCTCTTTATTTTGAACCCGGTTGCTTATGGTAATATAACACATCAGGGGCTTGAAGCGGAGGCGAAATGGATTGCGGTATTCAGTCGCCTTTAGTTTAATGCAACCTGCTGTCATGGACTTAAATAGTTCTATATTCCTATGCAGCTACTAGAGCAGCGTTACCGTTATAACGCTACAGAACTCGCGGTTGTTTAGACATACCTCAATTGTTGTGCAGCGGCTTTCCTCGCGTCAGGGCTCAACTTCTTTGGACGCATAATTGGAGTCATTACTTCCGGGTGCAGCCTTCTTTGTTATAACACGTGACCAGTCGAAAAGAACCAAGGGATATGTAGTTCAGTCAGCTTCGTGCATTTAGATTAGAAACAGTTTTGTATCTCGGCTTACTCAGTTTATAAATTGCTCCTTTTTCTTTTTATGTTTGCTCCAGATGAATAAAATGCAGTCGTTTGGGCATATTATTCCATGAATAAGGACTGTTGGTTTAGATGTGATGAGGGTGCAGGGCATCTTGGGACTTGTGGTCTTCATCACTCTTACAATTGAAATTTGATGAACTTTATTTACAATTTTTAGTCCCATACTAAATCGATATTGTGTCTTTGAGTATTGTATATTTGGGAATATGCTCCTTTCTCGGCCATGTCTGTGATTTTATTATGTCGACACCTCCATTATAGTTTTACATGAGTTGATGCTCGTTCTGCGAATATGCAATCACGGTGGGCTCAAGATTGTTTTGCTTAATAGTAACCGGTACCAATATAAATGCCTTTGAGTTCCAGAGCCAGTGTGATCTGTATGAAGTTCCTTCGTTTAGGTGTCCTTCTTTCTGTTTGTGAGTCTAAGAATGTTTTTGAGGTAATGTCTCAATAATCTTTGTTGTTGTGTATTACTGGTGATGTGGTACCTCATGTATGTCCCATGCCTTATTGGGATTGGTCCTGCCGTCCGATTCCTTGGAGTGCCCATCGTTAGTCAGAACTATTTAGAGGTGATATAGTTCGGACATTTAGTTTCTTCTTCAGTCTATCCCTTGGCGCCGGGAAACCCACTGCGGGTAGCTGTGCGCCTTATAAGTTTAAATAAATAAATAAATAAATAATCTAAATGCACGAAGCTGATTGAACTACATATCGCTTGGTTCTTTTCGACTGGTCACGTGTTATAACAAGGAAGGCTGCACCCGGAAGTAATGACTCCAATGTATGCGTCCAAAGAAGTTGAGTCCTGATACGAGGAAAGCCGCTGCACAAAAATTGAGGTATGTCTAAACAACCGCGAGTTCTGTAGCGTTATAACGGTAACGCTGCTCTAGTAGCTGCATAGGAATATAGACCTATTTAAGTCCATGACAGCAGGTTGCATTAAACTAAAGGCGACTGAATACCACAATCCATTCCTCTGCTTCAAGCCCCTGATGTGTTATATTACCATAAGCAACCGGGTTCAAAATAAAGAGGGCGCAACGCCAGTCTGAAAATTAGAATTAAACACAGGATAAAGAGCAGTCACAACATAAAAGCTGGGAAAACCTCTATCAAGGAGAATAGTGTAGTGGGTTAAGGCCACCATATATCCAACGATTTAATCAAAGCAAGCGAAGTGTAACAAAAAAAGCACCATGTAGACAACGTGCTTAATTTCAAAACAATTTAAACATAAAACTCAACGAATTTTACTTCCTTCCTCCATAGAGATTTATTCCAAACGCCAAATTAAGGGGCTCATTAGGATCGCGGACGGACTTGAGTCCGTACGCGACCCCAGAGTAGAAGGGAACGTCCGCATGGGCAGCGGTGTTCCCTCTGTGAAGATTAGGATGTGACCGCCAGGGTGGCGGTCACATCCTCTATCTTTAACATTGCGGCGGGTGCAGCTTCAAGCTGAACCCGCCGCAATGTTAAAAATGCATACATTGCATTTGTATGCAGAAAGCGGCAGGCACCGCGCGGTGCCTGCCGATTTCTGCATACAAATGCAGGGGGGTACCATGGGTACCCCCCATGTGCACCCCCCACCCCCCCTTCACCCACGGGGCCCGCAACGGGCCCCCGAAGTCAAAGTCCGTATGCTTTTCCACGGCGGAAAAGCCACAGTGGAAAAGCATCTCTTTTACACTATCCTAATATGGCTGGCGGTGTCTGATAGACACCGCCAGCCATGTTACAGCTTTTCCGCCGCAGTTGACTTACAACGGAAAAGCGGCGGACTGAAACCAGGACCCACCAGCCATCCTAATGTGGCGGTGGGTCTTTGGTGGGTCCGCAGAGGATTTTCCGAATCTTCCGGGCCGGCGGTGGCTTCCGCCGACCCGGAGGATGCTGAAAATCCTCCATCCTAATGAGCCCCTGTGAAAGGCTTTGAACAATGGAGAATCGCACATCAAAGAAACCTTCGGATTAAGGTAACCATCCACTTCAATATTCTTGAGATCTAGACTGTCAAGATCTGCCTAATTCTAATGGGATGCCCACTTGTCTCTGCTTTATACAGCGATTTAACAGAGAACTCCTTGAAGCCACTGCCCCATTCACGCAAGCAAAGATCACAATTTTGAGACACCGACTGAATCAAGCGTTAATCGGTAACAGAAGAGCTGAGTTGTCCTGGACATAAGTAGAACGTTGCTCATTGAGAGTAGTTAGGAAGTAAGACTGTTGTTTTGTGTCTTTCAGGATTTTTTCCACTTGGTCCTGAGGAGAACCCCTGCAACTAAGGGGCTTCGAAATGCGTCGACCTTTTGCTTTTCTAGGCCAATCTGTTTACATCATTCTGTTGTCCAAGAGTCAAATAATAAAAAACAGCCGGATGGCCTTTTGTTTTGTTATTCAGGTTTTTCTGAATATTAGGTATTAAGTACCCCACCCTTTACAAATAATATAGAACTAAAGTTCTAGGTGAGGTACCATGCACATTCTTCTTTCCTTTTCTCGTTTCTGTTTTCTGTATATGAGAGTTGTGAAGTTTTGTATGATAGTATCACGGAATGATTGAGTATGTGTATGATGTAAATGATTCATTGTAGTTTCTTCTTTTTCTCTCCCAAAAAACTCCACTGTAGATATTTCCTTCCCCATTTTTTCACAAAAATAAAAATAAGGGCTTTCCTTTTGTAAATAAGTGATGTATATTATGCTGACTTTTTTCTAAAAATGTTTTAAAAAAACCATGAAAAATTAAAAGCAATTCATTTGAAAGATTTATTCGGACTGAAATAGTGGTCTATTAAGAACAATTGTTTTGCTCATTGTTGTGGTGAAACATTGAAAGATATTGCGCAGTACTGGCATGTTGTTTTGTTGATTCTGATAGCGGCGTAGCCTTGCTGCGCTCAAGCCAAAACCTTGTTGTTTCCTTTTAGGCCCTTGTGGCAGGATATGAGTCACCTGGCATGTTTGGAGGTATTGCTCTTGTCACCTACTTTGCTTCTCTTTTCTGCTGTCTTGAATGAGTCACCTGGCATGTTTGGAGGTATTGCTCTTGTCAACTACTTTGCTTCTCTTTTCTGCTCTCATGAAAGGAGACCAAAATAAAGCAGTGGTTAACGGGACTAAAGATATGACAACTGTTCAAACTTCTTGGCTATATACTCCTTGAAATGTCATTAGTTTTGCTTAATAGAAGGTTCTTATTGTGCTCTTGGGTCATTTATGACATTTTCTTTCAATGCTCACAGGTTTGTTATTTCACAGAAAATATTGAAGCTTTCTCTAGCTTTGTGGATTTAGTTGGCATAATGCTCCCTTTTTGTCCTCATTCCTGCAATGGTATCCCCTTTAGTAGATGCTGCATTGTTTTTTTCACCTAATGCTTGGATCTCTGCTTCTGATACTACAGTTTTCGGTCTCTCTATTTAGGTCTCGTCCTATTCCATTCCGCAAGGAATGAATAAGACAAGACTATTGGGGCTAAACTAAGAGCTAAACTAAGCTCCCAAAAATGCGGATTTCCAGAAGTGCATGTGTCCTGTGCACGCGCTTCTATCCGCCTGCCTCGCATCACCACATGAAAGCCACACACACTTCAAAGGCTCCGCTCCCCGCCTGCACTTCGCACTCTCCGACTTCCCCTCCCACCTCCCACGGGCGCTCTTCCAATTCACGCGCTCGTTACCATTTGGTCCCGAGCCGCATTTCTCCTCCCCTCTGCCTGTGCCTACCAAAAATGAACGAGTTTTTGTGTAAGTAGCTTGTGCTCATGTGAAGCGCTCCGATGCCTTCGCATCGAGTTCGCGCTATATAAAACTGCAAAAATCACAAGGATTACCTGCGGTGTCGCATTCGTCACACTTCCCAGCATCAGTAAGTGCTAGAAATGCCACATGTACGTTAAACAACTCCTGCCCCGTAATGTACAGGGTCGCACTACTTACGGCTTTCAATCCTGCCCGTCTGTAGTTAACAAACAGTATTTTGAGCAGTAGCCGCCAACTTCAAGACTTGGAGATGAGCAAGAACGTGTTCTAACCCCACCGCCAAACGAGGACTGCGAACATCTTTTATGCGTACTGGATTGGCTGGACTGACCTCGATCCTCCAATCGCAGTCCACCGAACACTTTAGCAGTACCGCAGACTCACATTATATGTTCTACCTTGTGATTGGCTGTTATGTGATCCGGAAGTGCTAAAGATGAAAATGACATCCTTTCGAAGATCAGCCACGGTGGAAGCACTCTGCACATGGAGTTAACTTCACTGCCCGTGTTATAAACAGGTGGTCATCGTACTTTACAGCACCCGTGGTACGTTGTTAATATTCTTTGTGCCAACGTTTGATAATGCCAGCACTTTTTCTACCTTAAGCTACAGTTCTAATTATGGGATCTTTATATCGCTGAATGTACTCGTTTTCTTACCATATGGGATTTGGTGTTTCCAAAACAGGTGACATGTTTACTGTTGAGCGCAGTGTGTTTTTTTGTTGTTGTTGTTTTTTTAACTAGAAATTGCAGTAGCCATGTGGTCCAGTGTTTAAGTTCAGAAAAAATGGGGCAGCAGTTACGGTGCCAGTATCTCCACTTGATAACCACGTTTCGTGATTTTTGACGGATCAGTTTATCTACCTTTATACCCGAGTTCCCTCGTTTGCTAACATTTTGAGAACTTTCCGCTTATTTTTAAGGCGCACTCTGATACTCTGCTTTTCACTGCTAACTCCTATTAATATTATGATTTAATATCCTTCAACGTTATTTGTAAAGTGCCTAAATACACCTGATCCTAGGACACTATAGAAAAAAAATGAATCGACGTATCCTATTAAATACCGCCTCAAGCTTCTTACAAACATAACTAAGATCATAACATTGATAGAAGATGCATCTGAACCTTCCAGTTTTAGTAGAGGGAGGTTAAATAACTAATGCATGAGGGACCCTGCTTTCCTCGTCTAAAATCTCCCGCCCGGTCACAACCTTTGCACTCATATGGGGCTGAAAAAAATCCGGTCTCCTGGGAGCATTGTCAAATTTTGTAGCAGGCTTACCCGACAATTCTTTTAGATAATTAAAGAGAAACGCATCAAGTGCTTGAACAGAACTGTTTCAAAATCCGCAAGCAACAAGTTTCGTATGTCCAGCAATAAAGCATTTTGCTCTCTTTTGTAATTTCTTTCATGGAGGACTGGGGCTCGAATAAATGTGTTCTAGTTATGTGCCTAGTTTCTTTTCCTGAGTTGTATACACAGACATTCCTTCCTTCGTTCGTCTGATCGCATCACATTGCAGTTATTTGGGTGTAGACTATAAACAGATTGTTTGCTGACCAGTTCTGTTTTGGCTTGTGTCGTTCTATTGAACAAACAGAAACCAAGGTACCCCTCAATAAAAGTGTGTGTGGTCTGTGAGAAAAGGGAAAAACACGATCCAGAATTATATAGACCTCCCACTCAACCACTCACTAATTCACTTTGGCCACTCATGGCTCTATAGGGCTATCCCTCAAACAATGCAGAGATTTTTTTTTTATTTGATAAAAAGTATATACTTTTATTTTATCATGGTAGAAATATATTGTTTTGTTTCTTTTAAATCTTTTTTTCCATTTTACAAAAACATTGCATAAACAATCAGACCATCATAATTTCCTTTTTAGGTCTCGTCCTATTCCATTCCGCAAGCTGGCTCTTTAAAGTATTTGCTCGCAGCTTGTGGAACGCCCTGCACCAATCGCTTACATACATCTGCACACACCTCTTTGGCGCTACCAAAACTAACCTGCTGCTTTTTGCGAGCGCGTGCATTAGCCCAGCTGTTCCTAATCGTCCCTGCACTTATTACTCTGCTCGTTTATATGATACAAAACACTGTCAATACATTAACACTAATGCTAGCAGGGCTGGCTCTTTAAAGTATTTGCTCGCAGCTTGTTTTTAGGTCTCGGCTAAGCGCGCGGAAGCGCAAGCGCGTTCTCGCCGAGAACCTATTGTTGCCGTGTCTGCTTTCCAGGAGACAATCCTGGCCGCGCGCATGTCTTCGGATGCGATTTCAAACTTGCACGCGCACAAGTACGAGCGCTGTTGCAAGTTTCTTGCAATGCGCGCAGCTCCAATACAACACACGCATGCGCATACACATAAACACACACACAATGGCACACGCACGCTCATACATACAGAGACACCCCCCCCACACATACACACACGCGCGCACACACACACAAGTGCACCGAGGCTCCCCCGCCCCCATTACCGTTGCACACATACATACACACACGAGCATACACACACACGAGTGCACCAAGCCCCCCAAGGCCTTTTGAACTTACCTGGGCAATCTCGGGGGACTCTGCTCTCAGCACGCGGCGCGCAACCTCCTGCTGGTGGCCCCGGGGCTCTTCACCGCTCACAGGAGCCCCGGGCCGCGAGACGCATTGACTCCGCCTGCCTCCTCTTCCGGTCTGGACGCGGCCCCGCCCCCGTCACAGGCGACCTTGCCTGACTTCCGGTGCGGCCGCGGCGGGATTCCGGGGATATTTTCTGCACAAACCTTGTTCTCTTTTTCTTCCCGTTGAGACTTCGCCGTCTGTCTATTCGCTGATGTTACGCCTGACGGTTTCTGGTTGCATACAGTATTTAAAGTTTCTTATTGTGTGGCAGGTTATGGGTAGTGCATGGCACAATGTGAAGTGATTTTCAGTGTCTTGCGGTGATGTTAACTGGCTTTTCCCTCACCATCGTTATCCCCAAACTACAAAGTCTGAGAGGAAGCCTGTGTCCTGTAGATGGAGATGGGAGTCTCTTTAGAAACTGCTAGCTAGCTCACTAACAAGTCTGCCTTAAAATACTGCATAGTGAGATGCCTCTTGCAAGGAAAAGGGAGATCGGTCTCACAGCCAGACCATTTGCAATACATCGTCTCTACTGTTTCTCTGTAAATTTCTTTGTTTTATACCACGTCCAATCCTATTTATATATAGCCACTTCCTACTGATACCAACATCTGAGTTACAAACTTAGTTACAGATAAGAGCGGATGAGAAAAGCATACCAGGACAAGATAAACATAACCAAGACAACAAATGAGAACACTGCTCCTTAGACACTCCTTGTCCCATCCATCTCTTGCACCTAAGAATCATACAGGAAAATATAAACGTGTAAAATGTGCCTAAAAATTAGCATGTTAACATTAACTTCTCAAACAGGATTGGCTTTATGATGATAAGTGGCTCAATTTTATGTGGTGTTTCTTATGTGTCAACTGTTGCTGTATTAAATTATTATTTGTGTAAATGCTTTATACAGTGTATGTTTTGTCTGCCCATTGGTCATCTTGATAAGCGATTCTCTAATAAACACTTGCAGCAGTGCAGCCGGTGATCTTTGGATTTTCTGCGATGATGGTGGAATCACTGTCTTATGTACAAAACTCAAATCGCCAAGAGTCACAGCCTACTCATTGTTTTTGATTGTGCTTCACACATCACATTAATTCCCTTGTCCATGTTCCCCTGTGCCTTGTGGTAGTCAACACGCCTCAGGAACTTTATTTTCTGTTTGTTAAATGTTTAGGAATGTTGACTGCATCATGTTGTGGTAAGGATATGCAAGTATGTGAGGTTGTGAGAGGCGCTGTGGCAAGGCTCTAGATCACAGCTTTCCAAACTTTTCATGTTGGTGACACACCTTTTTGTGAAACAAATTTCAGGGACACGGTAACGCGAGCGAGCGCAGCGAGCTAGTCCAAACCACCCACAACCCCACGCACAACCCACACACACAACCTCTTACACACACAACCCCACCCCCCCACACACACACTGCCCACCCCACCCCCACAACCCCACACACACACCCCCACACACACACATCCCCACACACACACACACCCACACACACACACATCCCCCCCCCACACACACACCCGCACACACCCACACCCACACACACCCACACACACCCACACCCACACCCACCCACACCCACCCACGCACAACCCCACACACACACCCACACACATCCACCCCCAGATAATGTACGTATGTTTGTATGGATCTAAAGAAAACCCACATGGTTGGTAACAGAGCATGAACAGGAGATATGCACATTTGGGATATTACATTTTATATATTTACGATCACGTCACATTCCACACATATTTACAATTTTATGCACAGTGAGGTCAACTAATTTGCCCAGAATCATGATTTTATTTTTTTAATTAAAATTGGCACAACTGCCGCCGCACTTTATCTTCGGCAGCTGCATGCCTTTGGTGCCTGTTGACATTCTTACCAAAAACAGACTCCCTTAGAGCCAGCCTTTTACTGGTAAGCATGGCACCTAATTTACAAAAGATATTTACAAAATTTTAAGCTATTGTCATTATAAATTACAATAACTATAAAGTATTAATTATTTAAAAAAATTAAGCCA
The DNA here is from genome assembly GCF_964261635.1 of Lissotriton helveticus. NCBI lineage: Eukaryota > Metazoa > Chordata > Amphibia > Caudata > Salamandridae > Lissotriton > Lissotriton helveticus. The sequence continues at coordinate 466,410,115 of NC_136072.1, forward strand.
TTGTTATTTGTAATATCATATCAATACATCTAAGTCACGTAAATACAACACAAATTGCAATAGAAATGCTTTAGGTGTCACATTTGCAAAAGTTAAAAACTATTGGCATTGTCATACACAATGCCAATAACTCAAACTTTAATGCTGCGAGACCTATTGCATTGTAAATGCTTGTTGTTTAAATGTAAATCATTCCATATCAAGCCGTGTGCTTCCAGCCTGCAGGCGGCTGCACCGCTCTGCGACCAGACGTTTGAAGCCCATGTTTTGGGCCAAGCAGTACCCCGTCACATATAAACACAGCCACGTGTATTGGAAATAGATAAAACAACAGAATGCGTCTTGTGACCCTAGAACTGGATGTACAGACGATTCAAGGGCTTCCAAGGGGTTTATAATCCTGCAGTGCCGGTCTAAATCTAGCTGCTATGAAGTGCAGGTGCGTCATTCATGCTGAAGTAACCAGGGCCTTCCACACATTGGACACTGCGCTGCCTCACACACACTGCGCTGCCTCACACACACTGCGCTGCCTCACACACACTGCGCTGCCTCACACACACTGCGCTGCCTCACACACACTGCGCTGCCTCACATACAAACTGCCCTCCCTCACACACACTGCGCTGCCTCACACACACTGCGCTGCCTCACACACACTGCGCTGCCTCACACACACTGCGCTGCCTCACACACACTGCGCTGCCTCACACACACTGCGCTGCCTCACAGACACTGCGCTGCCTCACAGACACTGCACTGCCTCACAGACACTGCACTGCCTCACACACACTGAGCTGCCTCACATACACACTGCCCTCCCTCACATACACACTGCCCTTACTCACACACACTGCGCTGCCTCACACACACACACACTGCGCTGCCTCACACACACTGCCCTGCTTCACACTACACTGCCTCACACACGCACTGCGCTGCCTCACACACGCACTGCGCTGCCTCACACACACTGCGCTGCCACACACACACTGGGCTGCCTCACACACACACTGCGCTGCCTCACACACACACTGCGCTGCCTCACACACACACACTGGGGTGCCTCACTCACACACGCGCTGCCTCACACACACACACACGCTGCCTCACACACACACACACGCTGCCTCACACACACACACTGCGCTGCCTCACACACACGCTGCCTCACACACACTGCCTCACACACACACAATGAGCTGCCTCACACACACACACACACACTGCGCTGCCTCACACACACACACACACACTGCACTGCCTCACACACACTGCACTGCCTCACACACACTGCACTGCCACATAATTACACAGCTCTCAATGCAACATACACTCCAAATACCACTCGGTGCCACATAATTATATGCTACATAATTACACTGCACTCAATGCAACATACACTCCAAATAATACGACTCAGTGCCACAAAATTACACACAACACAATTACACTCTACTGAATACAACATACACTCCACACAATACCACTCAGTGCCACATAATTACATGCTACATAATTTCACTGCTCTCAATGCAACATACACTCCAAATACCACTCAGTGCCACATAATTACACGCCGCATAATTACACTGCACTCAATGCAACATACACTCCAAATACCACTCAGTGCCACATAATTACACGCCACATAATTACACTACACTCAATGAAACATACACTCCAAATACCACTCAGTGCCACATAATTACACACCGCATATTTACTCTGCACTCCATGCAACATACACTCCAAATACTACTGAGTGCCACATAAGTACACTTTACTCAATGCAACACACATTCCACACAATACCACTCAGTGCCACATAATATGCTACATAATTACCCTGCACTCAATGCAACATACACTCCAAATACCACTCAGTGCCACATAATTACTCTACTGAATACAACATACACTCCCCATATTACCACTCAGTGCCACATAATTACACCCCATATAATTACTCTTCTCAATGCAACGTAAATACACTCCACATAATACCACTCAGTGCCGTATAATTACACACCTCATACTTACACTACTCAATGCAACATAAATACACTCTATCTATCGCACTCACTCTATTACCATCACTCTATCTATCTATCGCCCTCACTCTATCTATCTATCGCTTCGCCACAGCATCATTCAGCACCACCACAGCATCCCTCATGGGAAATACAACTCACTAGGCGCTACCACAGCATCAATGGACGCCACAGCATCACTCGTCGCCACGACAACATCACTCAGCGCCACCACAGCATCAATCTGTGCAACCATTCAACTATTGGTTCAAATATGTTCTCTCAATGTTTCAAGCTTTATTACAAATGTCACAAAAAGATGTTAATATTTCACTTCTGTTAACATAATCTTCACATTTTTTTTTACAAAAGTTTAAGCTACTGCTATTATAAATTACAATAACTTTTATTTCAGTATTAATTATTAAAACTGTAAAAGCTATTGTTATTTGATATATCAATACATCTAAGTCACGTAAATACAACACATATTGCATTACAAATGCTATAGGTGTCACATTTGCAACAGTTAAAACTATTGGCATTGTAAATGACAAAGCTATTAAGTTTGCTATTTTCAAAACCAACACATAAATAAAAAATGTGTCATTTACAATACCAATAGCTCAAACTTTCCTAATGCCAGACCTATTGCATTGCAAATGCTTGTTTAAGAGTGCTGCCCTCTAGGTTGCGCTTCTTTTGGTTTTGGGTGGCTTTAGTACCTTGTTTTGTGCTTTTCAGTTTGTACAGCCACTTATATCAAGTCCCCCTACAATATTGCTGTAGAATGCCTCAAAGATTTCATGACGCTTTTGAAAAAAAATTGTCCAGAATTTTAATAGTATTATCTCAAAAGCAGATTACAGTCAGTCTAGTACCTGGCAGGCGTCTAAACAATACTCTTGTGAGTTTAAAGGACTAATTCACTGCCATAATAACTGTTGAGTACCGCAGTCTTAAATAGGTTGACAGTGTCAGGTTGCACAATAACTTTACGCATTACTTTGAGCTTGTTTGGTTGATTCTCGGCTATTTTCAAATTTTCAAAAGTTAATTGAGGGACAGGGAATAATAAAGGTCCACCACACACATCCCTTTATCTTTTAATACAATAATACAATGTGCAGTTCCTAGCCAAAGCCAGGGATCACATGTTTAGGCCCTAGGCAAATTGTGGTCAGAAGAAGTGTTTAGTTAGCAGAGCAAGATCCCTCACCCACCCAAAGGGCGGCATGCTTCATCGTGCTAGCTTCTCGTTGTGCTGGCGCTGCTGAGCTAAAAGTTTTGAACATTTTATTTATTCCTAAGTTTTTCACATTTTGGAAAACCTTAACCCAACTCAGTCGTGTTTCGATCGTCCCCATGGCACTGAGACTGTGTTTGTCGCAGTTTTGTACGGCATCTTACCAAATTTTGCTCTTTTGCTAATGGCGGTGTCATGTTTTCATACTTATGGGTCTACTGGCAGCCATTGACGATATTGATCACTTAATGCTGCTTCAGCACACAGGGTGTCTCCACAACACGAGGGTAAAGAGAATGTTTCCTGATGAGCAAGACCTAGGCTGTGTCCCACCCTCCTGTTCAGTCTGACTCTAGTCCTCTTGAGTTATAGTCCGCAAGGGACATTCTTGAGCCCCATGCTCACTAAAGGCTATGTCGTCTCCTAACTTCATTGATTTGTTCATTTGACATGTCCTTTTATGCTTATGTGGGTGATGCCCAGATACTCAGACTGTTCATCCATATCTACTAACTAATATTGCCGGTGTTGTTACAGTGATTACATTAGTGGCCACCATATGCACGATTATCAGTAGTGATAACCTCATTGCATCAGGCAGACTTGCCACCGGTAATGTAAAAACAAAAAGCTGTATCAATTGTCAATGCTTCTGCATAGGTAATACATAATAACAGCCATAGCTGGAATGCTTCTGACACTGTGGTAATAATATTTGTAATAAGTCTTCCCAACGCAGCAATTTAGTTTTCAAATATCAGCTTTAAATACATTTTAGAAATTCATCAATTTTTCCTCAATTATCAGCTCATGAGTTTTGAAAATACACAGATTTTAGCTTTGAGTACATCCTTTGAAATTTGTGTGTGTATGTGTATGTGTATGTGTGTGTGTGTGTGTGTGTGTGTGTACATATATATATCCATCACTAGCAGGTTACTCAAGTTGAAGGAGACCACACGAGGAAAAATTCGTTCAGAGTTTTACTTGACATTCAGCCAGCACAAAATACATCAGCAGCACCTCCCAAACCAAAGTGAAACGCCGGACGCGTTTCGGGAATTCATTTTCCCTTCTTCTGCGGCGTATAGTTGAAAGTCACTGCAAGCCCAAATCAATGTCCGCACCTGCATTAAGTACCTGCCTCCCGGGCGTGGTTAAATGCAATGCCTTCTGGGTTTCGTAGTGCGTTATGAATTCTCCCCTGTGGGTGCGCTTGCAACAGCAATTACCAAAGTTCAAACCCCAGTGGGTAAATGGGACGGCTGACTGCAATTCTGTGCCCCGCTTTATGATTGTCAATTCTGGTGAGAGGGCGTTGTCCTGCAACCTTCGCCAGCTCACTTCCTCGCTCCTGCTACTCCAAACACCCATCGGCGTGAGGACAGGAATGGATGGATGGATGGATGGATGGATGGATGGATGGATGGATGGATGGATGGATGGATGGATGGATGGATGGATATGTATGTATGTATGTATGTATGTATGTGTGGCTCACTGGTTAGAGGCGGCAGACCCGTAAGCAGAGTACGGCCCGGGACCAGGGTTCAATTCCCGACGCGGCAGGGTCGTGGACCAGGGTCAAAATGGACTTGATAATTCTCGCCTCGGTGCCTACTCTAACCAGGGAACACACTCGGCAACTCTGGGCATTAAGCTTGCCTCATCTCTACAACGGCCCCCCACAGACGCCGGGGATGCCTGGTTTCACCTTGGAGATACCCAGAAAGGGACCATCTCACAGGGAAAACCAGGACGGGTTCCCCAGCGGTCTTCAGCGCCAGGATACTCCTTGGAGTCGCAGTACGCTTTACAAGTACACCCACATTTACATTTACATATATATACATATCACAGCAATACCCTTTCAGGGTTAGAGTGCCCCATAAATTATGCAAAAAAGAAGCAGAAAACTCTGGGAAGTGCCCAAGTTTAGGTGGAGAGCAGCTCATGTATAGAGCACCACAGAACACAATGGATTGGTGAAAGGCTTTTGACATTTTATAGCTCGGTGTGGATGGCACTGTGCTAATCCTATGCTTAAAGACCTTGTTGTAGAAGTGGCAAAAAATGTGGTCCCTGTCTAGCTCAGCGGGTATTACACTGTGCTAATCCTATGTTTCAAAACCTTGCTAGAAAAGCAGACATTTAAGGTGAGCAGATTCAGTGTCACTAGTGTTGTAGGGTGCTCTATATAGGAGCTGCTCTCTTCCTAACTTGTGAACTACCCAGAGTTCTCTGCTTCTTTGTTGCATAATTTATGTGCCACTGTAACCCATAAAGGGTATTGCTTTGACTGGGTCCTCTCTTGTGTCTGGACAAAGTAAAATCTCTCTTAAGAGCTATAATGATAGTGAAACGTATAAGGTATTGCTTGTATTAATTCCAGATTGGCTTGGATGGTATTTTACCTATCCAAAGCTGTAATACTGTGCCTAGAGTTGTTAAAGGCTTTTGTCATTTTACAGCTTGGCGTGGATGGAACTGTGCTAATCCTATGCTCAAAGACTTTGATAGAATAGCAGACATTTGAGGTGAGCAGATCTAGAGTGTCACTGGTGTTGAGAGTGCTCTAACAGGAGCTGCTTTCAACCTAAACTTGAGAACTACCCAGAGTTCTCTGCTTCTATATACAGCTAATAGATGTAAGTGTTTATAAAACACATGTGCTACTAGTGCATCTTAGGTCTGTATAGGTTATGAACACGTTATAAATCTTTGTATTGTAGAGTAACTCTGTGTGCAGATGACAGTTGACGACTTGTGTTTAGTATGCCCCACACAAGTTTTTTGGTTCTGCAGAAAAAGTTTCCAACAGGGTAAAGATTCTACATAGTAGATACTAAGTATTATAAGCAACCTTGAGATAATAGACAGAATTTTCTTAACATGACAATTTCTGCATACCGTAAAGGCTTTGGTTACCGAGTACAAAGCTATGTCCATGTTCTTCTTTTGCTTCAGAAGATGGGCTACCTATAAGGTTTTCACCACCGTATAGAGGCTGCAGGTAGAATAATATCTAGTACCTTCAGATCTTGGTTATTTTAAGCAAATAGTGTATTTTTTAAAAAGATTTGCATTAGGGGTTTACACCGTTATTAGTAGCTACTTTTTAATACTCTGGTGCATTTCTCATGAGAGTTACTCTGTCTGCAAACAGTGTAGTACAGAGTAAACTCTCTCCATAAACACTGTTTACAGTACTCGCTTAAATACTCATATCAACTTCAATACTCAATGTAGGTTCAGTGGCTTTGAGGGATTTGGGAGGTGATTGGAATGATGAAAACAGATTACAAGTCTGCACCCAGCTGGTGGAGCATTTTTAAAGCTCCGGCCTACTGGGAGCAGACTTTGTGTTTGCTCCTGTTTGGCGGTAGTTTTAAAAATTCTTCCTCCAGGTGAGAGCAAACACAGGTTTCCCTGCCCACGTTGGTGCAGTCAGGGAAACCACTGTGTGGGCTCCCAGAAACACTATGTGAGCCGGCCCTGGGAGTATGGGGCTGGGGTCCCTGGGGCTGAATGCAGCTTGGGAAGGGGGGCAACGCACCTCCTACCTATAGTTATGAAATCAGGCCCCAGGGGATGGGGTCACCAGGGCTGGATGCAGCCCGTGGGGTGGGGGGGGGGGGCGGGGGCGGGGGAAGTGTATGTGCCTTCTTCCCATATTTATGAAATTGGTCCCTGAGGGATGGGGCCCGAATGCAGCTAGAGGTGGGGACTGCGTGACCCCTCCCCATAATTATGAAATTGGGTCCGAGGGCTGGGGTCATCAGCCCGAATGTTGTATCTTGTGTTATATTTTACAGACAGCAGTATCAGTGTAATACTTTAATAAACCTGCCCACACATGGTCGAGCACTGCCCTGGGTGATCCTGCTTAAACCAGTTTGGAGATTAGAAGTTTGTAGTGAGGTTAGGTAAAAAATTGCATTTTAAGGTCTCTGTTGTATTTGAAAAGACATTATGATGCAAATGATTGAGATTTGTGGTCCTATCTCCTTCTCAGAAGTTAAAGATTTCCATGACTATGAAATCCAAGAACAAGGTGCTAGGGGTTGTGATGACTCAGGAAGGTGTGTACAGAGTGTGGTACTAGTGTTTGAGTAGGGTGCCCTGTTTGAGAATGATTGAATCTCCAAGCAGAAAACACTCAGCTCCTTTACCAGGCTTTCTAAGACTCAATCTTGGAAATTGAATGAAGTGTTCCATTAGGTTCAGATGCAACCTGGTGAATCAACGAAAGCAGCGCCTACCATGTGACCTCACAAAGACTTATCTGTCACAACAAAATAGAAGCAAATCTAAGCCAGTTGTTTATGTAGTATTACATGACGAATCCCTAAAAGGGTAGCTATGAAGTCCCTGAAGGGTCTTATGCTGAAGAATATTCAAGGCCGAGTAGGACAGAGGTAGAGATTGTGGCCAGAGGATGTGAATTTTGAATAGTTAAAAGTACTAAGCCTAAGAAACTGCAAATGAGTAATGGCCGTTTCTTTAGGTGGACACTACATAAAGGTGCACTGAATCTACAGACTTCCAGGTGGTATTGTCCAAATGTCCAGTATTTGACTTTCCAAAAGATGAAAATAACTAAGAGAAAATCACCCCTCGATGCAAGAAGCTATGCAATTTGGCTACAGCTGCAGTGCGAACTTCTACTTTCCTTATCCCTTTGCCCTAGTTAAAAAGACACACACCTGAGGTAGATAAATTCTGCTGCTGCATACTTGTTAGTGGTTGTCTTTGATTGTCAGCTGCTCTGAAAGGAAACAGAAGGTGGGTTTGGAGCACACTGCCTCACGTCCCAGCACAGTTCACCCCTTTGCATCCTGGTAAAAAGTCAGTATACAATTAGCGTTTACTTCAAAATTAGTTATTGTTTTTCACCTAAAGTTGGTGCAGGCATTGCTGTGTATCTAAAGACACATGTTGCTGGGTTTAGTCCTTCATCAGTAGAGAGCAGAAGTAGTAGAGAGCAAAGAAAAGTCATCTGGGGTTGCTGGAAATGCTGCCAAATTCCTCTCAGGTCACAGTACCACTCACAGGCACACATATGCATCTCCAAAGCTTGTCAGCTTGCTGGCTCAAGGGAGGCAGTGTGCTCCCAACCCACCTTATGTTTAAAAGGCTCTCTTGAGCCAGCAAGCTGACGAGCTTAGGAGGCGGAACATACCAAACTAGCCATGTCTGTTCCAGGTGGCACATGTGGGTTACAAAGCCTAACAACTATTTCAAGGCCAGTGACTGCTACCATTGCGCACTTCTACACTTCAATAAATCTGGACTTTAAAAAGCATAAAAATAAGGCAAACTAGGGAAAACCGAGAGTCTTGCAATGTTTTCTATGCATTACTTGGAGAACTAGTGAGCTAATGTACAGAAGACAACCTTCTCAAAGTGGTGAGAAAGCATATCATTTAAAGCTGTCAATCAGCTTTCTTTTGTCGCGTCAGCTTCCGTAAGCTGGGCATCACAGTAGAGAACATATTAACCGGGGGCCATTGCATAAACTATTTAATGCACTTGATTAATAACTCTAATCTGTGTTTTTCAAAGTAACAGTCAAAGATGAGCCAGAACAACTACGCACCATCAAGATGGAAGCCTCAGATGCGGTCAGAAGGTGACATGCCCCTCTGGGATCAGAAAGGGCTTGTAATGATCTACAAGATGTCAGGCAGACTTGTGGCCAATATGGCCTATCACCATGTTCTCTGTAGGAATGCTCTATCCAGGGGATCCATCACTTTGTGATGATGCTCTTGTGGCCTCAGACTGTGTTGTACCCCTGGCTGTGAGCTGCACATGTTAACACACAAAAAAGATGACAAGCAGACACACCAGAGGAGACCAAAAACAAGATGTAACCCGGTAATGACAAAGAAGATGGAGAAATATTCATGATCACATTTTCACACACTCCACTGGGAATATGAGACACCAACCAACATGAAGAGAGGGAGTCCGAGGACCAACATTGATGGCCCTTATAGACACAGAGGCCTCAGTAAATGTTATGAGCCATGACCAGGTCGACAATCTGAACCCACTCCCAATGCTGCCACTTACAACCACTTAAATATTTGCCTCCAGAGGCATAGACCCGTTCCACCTAGCATGGACATTTACACTGATGCTTGCCACAGTGAGATTAACTGGCACACCAATTGTTTTGTCATTAACACCTTGAATACTACAGCATTTCATCCATGGTGCTGCAGTCCCTTAAATCCCATTGTTCATGACGAGCTCAGCTCGTCATGAGCACACGAGCAGTGTACTGCATGACGAGCTGAGGTCGTCATGAGCATGGAAGGGGTTAAGGTACACGCCGGCTGTCTGCTCAGCTGCGTGCCAGTGGAAGAGTTTGAAATGATACAATTTGCCCACAGCATACACGCCTGTGAGATCCACCAGCTACAGAAAGGCTCAGACCACCACGAAATCCGGCACACCCTGGGCACCATGGGCCTTGCACAATCCCACTAAGACGTTTCCTGCCAACCATACTTGAGAGCGGCCATGAGAAGATTAGCCATAAGATATATATTGTTGACAAGACCCCTGCACTGCCTATAAGGGAATACTGAGGGACCATAGAGCACACGTGGGTGCAAACCACCAGCTTGCATCAACTATTTCCATGCACAAACTCAAACAATGAGCCTGCGCTCTTGCAAACTCTATTCACCGGATGATTATACAGCATTGCTTCTAGTGGCCTTTCTACTCTCCTTTTATCCCAGCAGTCTCTTATACTAGGAACACATTTGCATATACATGCATTGCAGGCTGCATCCCGCATTAACAGATAACTCCTTGCCAGGATAACACTCTAGTGTCTCAACTGCTTCTGTTGCTCCATTAATAGAATGGCTGTTGTTAACTTGTTTTTATGATTCATTTGCATCGGTCCGCTTTTATGGCACTTTGCAATGTATTTGCACTTTGAAATGTATTTGCACTTACTTACCGGAATGCTGCCCCCTAGGCCAGTAGACCACACGCTGTCAGGGACAGCATTGCAGTGCCCTAATCGGTTTTATTGGGTTTTACCATATAGGTTGGCTGCATTGAAATAGTTTTGAGACTCCTACATTGGCTCGATGCATGGCATATTGCACCTTGAAAAACACTTTCTCTTACTCTCCATGCTGTAGTTTTGTGTTCTATGCACAAAAAGTATGCTGCCCAAGCCACATGACAAGAGTCTAAGTCTATTGATTTTAATAGCAGCATTTCTGGGACCACCTGCATCCATCACTGCACTCTCATTGGTAACGTAATGCGTCTGTCAAATGGCTGACTATATTCCTGGCCCTATATTCTGTTGATGGCCCGCCCTTATTGTAACAATCTCACAATGTGACATCAATTTGTGGATTTTAAAGGGCGTATTGCCTGGCACCTGCTTTGTAATGATTTTCTTTATAACATGATTTTATCTTGTGGATTTTAAAGTATTTATTGTTTGTCTCTATGTTATATGATGGAATTGTTAAGATTTTTTAAATTAATCATACAATAAATACTAATTGTCTGGTGATTTGGTCAGTAGACTTTTTCTGTAAGCCATACATTTATAAGGACTGAATGTTCAGGTTCTCTTCAGGCTGAGAGGTGCAGGGACTGTCTAATCTACAACTACTGCAAGCTGCAGTTGTAGATCTTTTTAGATCTCACCTAGGCAGCACTTGCGCTGTCTCTTCGGGATATTCCTATTTCAGGATATGGGCATTAAGTAACACCCATCTTTCTAATTGGCTCCTTTTTTTTTTTTTTTAGAGTATGGAGAGGTCGGAGGCCCCTTTATCTCATTTGGATCAGTTCCAAAACGACCGCCTTCTATCTCTCTGGGGGAGCTGTTTGCCTTGTCCTCTGGGGCCCCCTTTTTAGGGCTCGGACTCCTCCCCACTGTAAGTGGGGGAGGAGTTTCGAGATCCTAATGTTATAAGAAAAAAAAGAAGAAGTATCCTTAGGGCCTTGGTGAGAGGAATTCCAGACATTCCTTAGCGTTTTCTGTCATCTGGCCAGTGATTCGTCTTCCTTGTGTTTTCGTTTTAATAGGCTTGAAGTGATAGGGTAAATGTAGTTTTGTTCCGCCATTTTGGGCATATTTCGTGCGTGCTTGCGCAAAGAAGTACATAAATTATAATTAGGAGCTGTCAGGGTGCCTCCGTTAGTGAATCCAGATGGCCGGGCGCGTTCACAATTCTGCAGCGCTCAGCGCGCAGCTTCCTTGTTTTGTTAGGCACGGTGAGATTAAGTGATTTGTCCAGAATCACGGATGTTGAGCGTCGTTGCCGAGACACGAACCCCGTTCTTGTTTTGAATGGGACGAGCAATTAGAGGGTGGAATATTATTGTGATCTTAACGAGGCTCGTTAGAGCTAAGGAGCTGCAGGGGGGTGCCGTGTGTACGGGGGTAGATAAATGGGCACCACTGGAATATACACGCCGGGATAAAAGCCCCCTGGCTGAGGCAGTTTACACATGACTTGCACGTACTTTCACTTCATTCTGCCCATCTGAGCATTAATAGTGTCGGGGAAGAAAGGAGAGATGAGATCATTTGGAAGCTGCCTCCCGGAGCCGGCGACCCCGGTGTCTGCGTGCGCGCGGCGGACCCCGGGGTGGCAGAGGGCACCGCTCTGCCCCTGCTGGGAGCTCGCAGGCGCCCCTGCACTCAGCGCAGGACACCCCTCCCCGCTGTTTGGTTTAACCCGTTGGTGTCCCGCGCCGCCCATGCCCTTTTTGGCCACCAGTGGGGCTGACAGTGTTGATCTTAGCGTGATGTCTCTTTCCAGCTCTGTCAGCTGGCAGTGCCGTGTGTCTGTGCGCGCTACGCCGACGCCTCTCCCAGCGCTCAGCCCTCACTCCAGCTCAGCTCAGAGTTACACTTTTAGTTTGTTTTAGCCGCTGCTGCTGGAGTTGTTTTCGTTGCATACGTGCAGCCAGCTCCAGCGTCTCGGCGTTTAAGGACCGGCGGCTTAGAATCGGGCTGAGACGACTCTAGCGGAGGCAGAGACTTCATAGCACGCAAATAGTTACATGTGGATGAAGTGTGGCTAGCAGACACGTGCACACCTTCTTTATAAACACCCCAGATCTTTCCATCACACACAGTACCCATACCGCACACATTCAGAATCAGGGACGCATGCACCCCTCCCCCCCACACACACACACACATACACAGGGAGACCCACACATGCGCACACAAACAGAAACATACAAAAACACAGCCACACACTGGCCCACACAGGTGTCCACAAATACGCAAACATCGACACTGTAACAACTCAGGCAAACACATCCACCCCCACGCACACAGATGCCCACACATGCCGAAACTCACAGACGCAGAAATGTAGGCACACACAAACACGCTGACAGACACACAAGCCCTTAACACAAGGGGGCCGATAAACATAAACAGTGTGTGACTATGCAGGGTGACATTGGGAGTGTGCGGGTGAGCAGTGTGTGAATGTTACGGGGCAGTGTGTGAGTGTGCAGAAAACACCACACACACATACACCACACACACATAACGCACACACAAACCACACACCTCAGTCTCTCAACACCACACACTTGTCACCACTCAACACAACACACTCACCACCACACTCACTCCCCAGGCTCACCCCCACAGACTCACCACCACACACTCACCAGCACACAGAAAACAACACACACAACAACACACCCCCAGCCGTCAATTAATGCTTTCACCATGCACAAACACCAACAACCATCATCCATCTGTGCACGCTTTTACCAAGCACACACCCACCAGCCGTCAGTGCACCCTTCCACCAGGCACACACACCTCCAGCCGGCAGTGCACTTTTCCACCAAGCAATCGCAGTATGGTACACTTTACTTTTAAACATATTCATATAAAGCACAGCATGCCACCATTGGTAAAATTACAATTCAACAAACATACTTCCACTACACACCACATGCAGACACTCCATAACACATGGCAAAAAGACATTGGCATTTACAATGCCATTAGCTCAAACTCAAATAAATCCGAGCCCGATTGCATTTCTAATGCTTGTTTCCATATCTAGGCACACGATTTTTGGAAGTGGGGGGAGCTAGTCATTATGACTACTCTATTCAAAACTCCGCTTGAAATCGTTGTTACTTTTGCCTTAATCAATGGACCCCTTAGAAGTTGCCAAATTGTATTTTTCCCAAATATTCCAGAACCTATTTTTCTTACTTTGCCTTCCCTTTTTATCCAGATTATATACCCTAAGTACTGAGTTAAGCCAATCAGGGTATCTTGGTGGAGATTGTTTTATCCAATTAATACAAATTTCCCTCCTAGCTAGGAGAATCAATACAAAGAGGATTCTTTCTTTGTCCTTCGACGCATTAATGGCATGCAAGTTATTTCTGACCCCAAAAATAATCAAATCAATGCTTACCTCCACTGGTTGTTCTAGTACTTCTGAAAGTGTCTTACTGATCTGGCTCCAGTATTCCTCTAGCATCGCACAGTCTTGAAACATGTGGAGGTCGTCTGCTCTTTCTATTTCACATTTGGGGCATTTCTTTACTGTATTGTTTTTGAAATTTGACAGTTTTTTTGGTGTCCAATATGCTCTGTGGATTGTGAATAAGTGATTTTTTTTCAGAGGAGCAGATTTTGCCTCTTGTCCTGCGATGTTGTTTGAGGATTCCCAGAGTTTTTTAATATCGAGCTCTGGCATAGATTTGCACCAGATGTCATGAGGGGCTTTGTATTCTTCCTCACCAGATCTTATCAATGCCCAGTACCAGTAGGCTATTTCTTTTCTAAAAGGTTCTGTGTCCAGAAGTTTTCGTTCGATGATTTCATCCCCTTGCATATTTTCTTTTACTCCTTTGATCCAGCTATTTAGTTGGCAATACTTAAACCTTGATAAGGTTCCCTTGGTTTCTCTGTCTAGTATCTCTCATTCTATGATCTTGCTATCACTTATCAAGTTACCCCAGTAGTTTATGTTAGCTTCCTTTAAGGGGTTTATTAGGATGTCTTTTAAGCAATCTGGAGTGCCAGGGGAGTCCCAGATTGGAGAGAATTTGCTATAATAGGGTATTGTCAGGGTGGTTCTAACATCGTACCAGGTTCTTGCTGCTGATCTTATCATCTTCAGTTTAATATTTTTTTTTTTAATTTTGGGTGTCCGAATTGATATACATAATTGTCTTCCCCAGGACCGATTAAGGCCTTCCAATGCATGGGCCATTTTTCGCAAATGCCCAACAGGGTCCTTATATTTTTGAACTGGAAAGCTTTACAATATTCCAGAACGTCTTGACTGGCAATGCCTTTTTGCATCTTGCTTCTTCTCAGCTTTTTCCAGCTGATCCTTATTCCTTTTGAGGCCCAAATAAAACTGGATAACTCTCCTTGCAGTTTTTTTTATCTCCATTTTGTTAAAATCAAGTGGGAGAGAGTTGAACAGGTATGTGCATTTTGGAACTTTCGTCATTTTAATTAAGTTTGACTTCCCTAGGAAGGAAAGATGTAGGCCAGCCCAAGCCTTAAGGAGAGTTCTTATGTCCTTGTATATTCTCTTAAAGTTTAAGGCGGCTATCCCTTCAATATCCTTTATGTATTCTATCCCTAGATACTTTATTTTGTTCTTCACGAGGGAGTTCCCCGACAGGTTGTTCCATTCCATTATTTCAGATTTTGTTTGATTTATTTGGTATCCTGAAACTGCCCCGAACTTACTTATAATGTTTTCTATTTTTGGCAGTGAGCTTGTTAAATTGCCCGTGAATATCATTAAATCATCTGCAAATAATGCAACTTTCTTCTCCCAGCCTTTATGTGTGAAAGGTACTATCCCTTCTTCTCCCCTTAGTAGGCATTCACGAGGCTCTATATAAAAATTGAACAATAAGGGGGACAGGGGACATCCCTGTCTAGTTCTTCTTTCTATCTGAACCTTGTCAGTGAGACCCTCATTTACCAAAATTCTTGCTGTTGGTCTTTTATAGATGTTTTTTACTGCATTCTCAAACTTATCCCCTAGGTCGAACTTAGCCAGAGTGGCATTCAGGAAGGGCCAACTGGCCCTATCGAAGGCTTTGGCAGCATTGAATGTTATAACTGCCAAAGGTGTTTGATGCTGAGTCGCGATGTCTATAGTGGCAATCAATTCATGTGATAGTTCCGTTCCTTTTACTGTCCTCTGTGAATGGCTCTTTTTCATTGATTAATATGGTCACTAGTCCCTCCTTTTTCTTTTGTAACCGTCCATGAGGACTGCCCTTCTTACATGTGCTGTTTCGCTTTCGTTTTATTTACCATGCCTTGTGGGCACTCTTTTTTTGGTTGACTTTTCTTTTTTAAGCTAACACACATCATTCGCATTTTTCTATTTCCTATAACACACATCATTCGCATTTTTCTATTTCCTAATCAGTCGCGGTCCCAGGGGCGCCTGTCTCGTGCACTTCCCTCTCCCGCTTTGGCTTTAGAGCAGCATTTGTCTATTTTCTAAGGCTCACGTTTGTTCCTCCGATCCCGGATGCGTTTACATTTAACTGTTACAATCTGTATTTTGTTTATAGAACTGACGCCGAGACCCAAACCCAGTTGTATGACATTACAACGCGTGGTATTACCACGCGTGCCATTACAACGCTGTTTTTACAACGCAAGTCGTTACAACGACTTGCGTTGGAGGGCGCTGGATAGTGAAATAGTTTAATTTTCTATTCCAACTCCAGCCCACGTTACAGTAGGGAAGGTGTTGGAATAGAAAATTAAACTATTCCCTATCCAACAGCGCCCTCCAGCGCAAGTCGTTGTAACAACTTGCGTTGTAATAGCAGCGGGGTAATGCCCGCGTTGTTATGGCTGTTTACCCCCAAACCCAGTTCCCCAGGCCCAAAGTCGGCAGCTCTCTTTGTTACAGCATATCCCTACATGGGTATACTTGCAGCCAATCACAATCTGTCCTACAAGCTTGAGCCTGCTGTAGGTGCACCATTAATACATTGTTTTAGAGAACAACAAGAGTATTTTATATTATCATTTTATGGTTGAGCCTCTATTATGTTGCACTACTGCCCACTACATACCATTTTTATTTTCTTATTTTTAAATGTAGATTGAACATAATGTAGCACTACTTTGAATTTGGGCAGCATATCCATAATTTGCAGGAGTCTGCTGACCACCTTAATGTTCACATTTGTATTTTTAAAACACAAATCGTCAGCTTATGTATTTTACAAATATAGCCACCATTGACGGCCGATCCTAATGGGACTTTTAACTTCAATTCCTCTTTCCGATTTTGGTATTTACATGACGTCCGAGGTTTAAACAAGCTTCCTCTGCATTCTCAACATCGTGTGTGTGTCCCGAGCATAGATCCATACTCCGGGGGATATTACTGCTCCTTTTTTACACATATTGCTCTCAATTTTGGCGCGCATACAATATTCAGGTAATTCACCCATATGTGCTCTTCCGATTGTCTCGTGCAGTGGTGTAATTGCATATATAGGTCAAATTATCACTCCACTGCAAACAAAAAACATAATTAAAAAACTGTGTAATTTACAACACCAATAGATCCGACATTCACTAATGCAAGACCTATTGCATTGAAAATGCTTGTTTTGTTCAGTTTATAGAACTGTATACAACATAATGACGCTAGCCAGCAAGACCGCTCCATGAGCCAAATGCATGCTGTTGACGTGTGATCTGCAGTTCACAAATTTGAATACCGGTAAGGTCAACTCAGTCTTGAAGTCGTTAATTTAAAGCAGCTTTAAATGCCTATCATTTACTGCATCTAGTCAGCAAATGTCTCATGGAGTACTTTGTAACACAAGTTATTACTACGTTCATCCTACCAGCAAGTAAGTGGCTATAAACTAGAGGATTTGTGTGAGACTAGTTGTAAGCAGCTAGCTCAATAATGGAGATCGACTACGTGCAGGATCTATATGGAGCTTCATTAAGCTATTATTAAGTCTATTGTTTGAGAGTGTTTTAAAATTAGTCTCTCTGTGCTGGACTGATGTTAGGTGAAGTATCTGTACTATGTGTCTTTGAGGCGACATGATGTCTGTGTTAAAGTTCTGTTCCTTGTGCCTCTCCCATTACAACAACAAAGATCATAGAGTCCAGGAGTGTAGGATTTCAAGTTTGAGGTTTTAAACCAAACATGACCAATCTTGAGACTGGATTAGAGTTAAACTGAGCTTTAAAATGTAAGGCTTGCACCTAATGAGTGAGACACTAGATTTTACCTACAGTGTAATTACAACTTGAGCTCACCATTTGATAAGCATACATAAATCAATGTTGAAATGTTCCACTAAAGTGGCAGGAAGCCCTCATAGGAGGTGTTTCATGTATCTAAGTGTTGTAAAGAATAAAAGGTGCATACTGTTTATTTTAACTGAGGAGATGAATGTAGAAATTTAAATCAAATATACAAATATAAAAGTGGAGCCTGAGAAAGCTGGAGAGAAGTCATGGTATGAGGTCTGATCTGATGTCTCGAGGATGCACTAGTTCTGCTAGTTTACTTTGCGTGAAAGTTCAGCAGTTACAAAGCAGGATTGGTCTGTGTTTCAATTGCTTTTCTTTTTGTGTTTTCAGTCCATTATTTTTGATGAAGTGGACCTTACCGATGCCAGCGTCGCAGAGTCCAGCACGAAGAATGTCAACAACAGTTTCACAGTAAGACTTTCGTTTTCATGCAAAGTTGCTGTTTGCCTGACTTTTGCCATAACTTAAGAAGGCAGCCAAACTCCATATAATTATCACAATCAATATATCAAAAACTAGAATGATGTAGAAGCAAATCTGAACCTGGTAGAATTGGGTAATCAATCCCTGTCAGCCACATTATGCAGATATCTTTCTCCTGATCCGGTAGGAGACAGTGCGTGGTGGTGAATTCAGGTACCAGTCAGACAGGAAGCCAAAAGTGCAAGGCAGCGCACTATCCATACTTACAAAGCAGTCTTCTTAATTGCTAGCCTAATGTTACAGCAGGTGAGTTAGCTGCTTCAGCTTCTTACATAATTTAGCACTACTTATAATTAAACTCTCATTTCAAAAGTACTTTCAGAGTTCCATATCAGTAACTACATATGTCTAGTTAACCTTTTTCCTACTCCCCTCTTCTTCATATACTGTCTCTGGGGCAGAAGAATGGCAACATAAAGTGAAAGTCACAAAAGCTGTTGTGTTTTATTTTTATCAAGAAAAGGAGCAGCCTGTGTTGCTATTGTTTTATTTGTAATCAATGGAGGCAGTTGCCTGCCAAATATACTTCTAAGACATTACTTACACATTGGATAGTGTTGAGCATTTTGGGATGTTGGTCTGTCCAGGGGATTCTTGCTTACTCCATCAGATATATCTGTAGATTGTTTTTACATTTGATGTTTGAAATGGTGTAAATTAGAAATTACTTGTTTAGAGAAAAAGACGCCAGTTGGAGCCATTCACTACGTATAAATACACAGATCCATCAGCACTGCAAAGAAGACCTGATACTTTTTTTAAAAAGTAAAATCAAAAAAGACCAGAAGAACATTGCTAGGGACTCAGAACCCTTGTATTATCACTCTATCATCTTGTTCCCCAACATATCTCAGACTTTTTTGTTATCAAAAGACGAAGTAAATATGCTAAAGAAATTGAAAGCATGCAGGCATCTGATAGGTAAGACTTAGTCTATAGTGGTCTTTCCAAAACAGGGGAGTCCTTAGGACAAATGTGCATCATACCGTCCTATCTTCCTCATAAATGTGGATATTGAACTCCACGCTATGGTCCTGGCAAATAGATTGCTCAGGGTTATATACAAGATATGGTGGTAGTGTCTCTCAAAAGAGAGAACGTCCGCACATAACGTAAATATAACTCAAACTGAAAACAATTCAACGTGTAAAGTTACTAGTGTAATGATCTTAGTATTAGCCAACAAGGTGCACTGCTTTCCTGATTCACACCCACCACCAGGGGTGTCAAAAATAGCAAGAAAAATGTCCAAGCTAGTATCAAGAGCCAAAGGAGAACAGGTCAGGCAAGCACTCTCTAGATTAATTAGTATTACACCATGTAGTCATCATTTTCAAATCATGATATGAATAAGGGAAATAATTTAGATAGTAATCATTCTTAGCTAATAAGCCAATAAATAGTTCATTTGTGGATTGTGGATTTCAAAATACGGATCCAAATACTGATGTTTGTATTCCAAATCATTTATTCCATAAACATTAAAAACAGGTATTATATTTTCCAGCATACACCGCCGACACGTGTTTCGTCTTTTTAAAAGACTTTTTCAAGGCTGGAAGTAAGAAAAAACTACAATAAATGTTCACCAATACATAATCATATTATACACATCTCATAATTATATACAAATTTTAAAAAGGAGATGCCGACATATAACATTATTTAACAGAAAACATTGATTAATAGAAAAACCACAGAAGAAAAGGACAAAGAAAATACAAATCATTATTCATATATTTATCTATTCACCATATTCACCATTTCATAGGTGTAGAATCTACACAGGAGTGAATGACATTTTGAAATCACAAGTTAATAACCTAATGTTCTAATATCATTTACATTGAGTATAGTTGACATCAGAAAGAATCACTGATTATGTGATATTGGAACAAATACATGGGTTACCTCAATAATAACGTGTCGCCTGTTCACCACTATTCTTTCTGATGTCAACTATACTCACTGTAAATGATAATAGAACATTAGGTTATTAACTTGTGATTTCAAAATGTCATTCACTCCTGTGTAGATTCTACACCTATGAAATGGTGAATAGGGTGAATAGATTGGTGAATATTTATTGTAGTTTTTTTCTTACTTCCAGCCTTGAAAAAGTCTTTTAAAAAGACGAAACACGTGTCGGCGGTGTATGCTGGAAAATATAATACCTGTTTTTAATGTTTATGGAATAAATGATTTGGAATACAAACATCAGTATTTGGATCCGTATTTTGAAATCCACAAATGAACTATTTATTGGCTTATTAGCTAAGAATGATTACTATCTAAATTATTTCCCTTATTCATATCATGATTTGAAAATGATGATGACTACATGGTGTAATACTAATTAATCTAGAGAGTGCTTGCCTGACCTGTTCTCCTTTGGTTGTAGATTGCTCAGGGTGATAACATCGCTGGTGTACTAGGACCATTGTGGGTTTATACCTCATAAAAGTACCCTGCACTGTATTTGCCGAGCACAAATTGCCCTGGCCCACTGAGTGAACCTGGATAGCCCTGAAGGCAAGATGCTCATTGACTTACAGAAAGGATTCTATAACCGTAAACAATGTTATCACTAAAACCTTTACATTTCTTTTCCGGCTTCCAAATAACACGTCGCCATTCCAAATTAGGTAAAAATTTAGGTTACCTAATCATCTCATTGCTAGGAAAGGTCAATACATAAGGAATGGAAAAGAATAAAAACAACACCTTGAACCACAATGTGTTAATTGCGTTGGCAAGAAATACAAGTAAATAAAAAAATTACTGTATTGGAAGTACTTGCAAACAGCTTTAGATGAATACTCGCCGCACTCAATTCGGGACGTGTCCATACGCCAGAGTTTAAAAAAAATCATTAACAGAATAACAAAATAATTAATGATGCTGAAGGACAAAGAATCTCTTGCAAAAAAAGACTTGCATGCATGGATAATTCTGAAGGAATACAAAACTTCCAAATCAAAAACCTATCTCTAAACTCCTTGGCCAACAAAACTAAAAAACATTTACATCAAAGCACGATTTAGCCTTCTCCCAAGATCATCTCACGCAATGCCATGGCTGCGCACAACAAACCCATGCCCTGCCGATTATGCAAAAAAGGAGAGGAAAATATGACCTATTTACTTTGCATTTTTTGGGGTTACTAAAGAGCCATTTTAATATTTGCGGAGTTTGTCCTGCAGACAAGCACTTATAAGATGTCTTAAATCAGCAGATATTGTTCTTAACTCTGCATTTGGTAAATTCATATTAATGGCATGAAGGAAACTGGAATCCTGTGATTAAACACCAGTAAACCCTGTAACTAAACTAGCAAAACTATCCCTAAAGGACCTATACTAGAAACTAAATGCACTTTTTCAGATACCGGTATCGGTAAGAAGGATGTTAGTCCTGTAATTTGTTTTATCAGAGCATATCATGATGATTAGCTCAGTATTTTTACGAGGACACTTAGATTTGTAAAATTAATAATATGTTTGGGCTTAAGTGTACTATTTTTTAATATATATCTTTTATTTATTTATTTATTTTCGAAATTTTTATAGCGCAACAAATACCCTAAGGTGTCTCGGCGCTTGTGAGCTACTAGAAATCAGCCATTAACTTACTGGTTGAACAACCATGTTTTTAAGAGCCTGCGAAAGCTCATCAGGTTCGGGGCAGTTTTAATAGCCAATGGCAAGAGATTCCAAAGTTTTGGAGTGGCCACCAGAAAACGTCTGTCTCCCCAGGTGGCAGTTCTTGTACGCGGTACAGGGAGGAGACAGATGTTAGCCGATCTTAGTTGCCTCTTGGGGGTGTATAGCTGAAAGGCTTCTGTGAGGAACCTGGGTCCAACGCCATGTACTGCCTTATAGGCAATGCAGAGGGCCTTAAATTTGATACGGCTTTCGACTCTCAGCCAGTGGAGATGACGAATGGTAGGAGTGGTGGGCTTGCGACGAGAAATGTTAAGAAGAATCCTTGCAGCCGCATTCTGAATAGACTGCAACTTCATTAGGACACGCTTCTGTGTGTTTAAAAAGAGAGCGTTCCCATAGTCTATTTTTGAGAAAACTAAGGTAGAGACCAGGGTCTTCCCAGCTGAGGTAGGGAGGTAAGGCAAAAGTTTCTTAATTTTTTTCAAAATAAAGAATGCTGAAGAGACAACCTTGTTTGTGTGGAGGTCGAAAGACAGTTTACTGTCAAAAATCACTCCCAGGTTTCTGGCCTTTTCTACTGGGACAGGTGGAGGGCCCAGCTTTTCAGGCCACCAGATAGAAGACCATTCAGGAGAGAGCCTACCGAAAGTCATGATCTCGGTCTTATCCGAGTTAAGCCTCAGACAGTTCGAGGCCATCCAAGTGCTGACCTCGAGCATGGCTCTCTGGAAGTTGGCTGCCACAATAGGGCCATCTCTATGGATTGCCAGAACCAGCTGGGTATCGTCTGCGTAGGATGTGAGCCGTACCCCATGGGCCTTTATTACCCTCGCTAAGTCCGCTACGTAGATGTTAAATAGCATAGGACTTAGCGAGGAGCCCTGTGGGACTCCACAGGGGAGTGCAGAGATAGAGGAGTAGAAATCTCCCAGCCTCACTGTCTGGGTACGGTTTTCCAGGAAAGATGAAATAAGGTCCCTGGCCATACCATTTATCCCCAAGGCTGTGACACGGTCGACCAGGATACCATGGTCGACCGTGTCAAAGGCTGCAGACAAATCCAGAAGGATCAGGACAGCCGCCCCTCCCTGGTCCATGATAGCCCTGATCTCATCTGAGGCCTTTATCAAGGCGGTCTCCGTTCCATGCCCTTTCCTGAACCCAAACTGCGTTTCGTCGAGGAGTTGGTGAGCCTCGACGAACTCTGAGAGTTGTTTGTTCATCAGAGATTCGCATATTTTGGCAGGAAAGGGCAGACACGCAATGGGTCTGTAACTGGCCACAGCTGTAGGGTCCAGGGAAGGTTTTTTCAAAAGGGGTTTGATTACAGCCTTCTTCCAAGGACTGGGGTATTGACCTGTCTGGAATGCAGTGTTGCAAATTTCCATGAGTGGACGCGAGATCACTTCAGTGAGTTTTGCCATCACGGAAGGAGGACAAGGGTCCAGAGGGGAGCCCGACTTAGTGGTGGAAATGAGTCTGATAATATTGTCTTGTGTGGTGGGCGTAAAACAGGGAAAGCGATCATGATTATGATCAGAAATTACTTTTTCCTCATTACAGACTCTATGTTTAGTCCTGGTATCCCCTTCGAAAGAGGAATATATATCAGCCACCTTTGTGGTGAAGAATGTGGAGAGATCATTGCAGAAGGTCTGTGAGGGTTCGACCCCCGGTCCCGTAGAGGGAGTGGACAGAGTCGTGACGACAGAGAACAGCTCTCTAGCAGAATTTGTGGCATTCTCTATTTGTGCCGAGAAAAAGACAGTTTTTCGGGCAATAATCGCCTTTTTATATATTGTGAGGGCATCTTTATAGGTTTGTTTGGCTATGGGGCAGTAGACTTTCCTCCAACGCCTTTCTAGGTTTCTGCAGTGTTGCCGATGAAGTCTAAGATCTTCAGTATACCAAGCGGCCGACGGAGATGCTCTATTAGGTCTCGTGAGTTTCTCCGGGGCCACTTGATCAGCGACACTCCGAATCCAATCCTGGAATTCGGAGGCTGATAGTGCTGGAGTATCTCCTCCCTGAGGGCAGGAAGAGGTCAGGGAATCTAACATATGAGGGATATCCGCGTTCTTCCAGGCTCGAGTCCCAATCCTGGTTCGTGGCCTGGGGGGAGGAAGATTTGTAGTCCGGATATGTAACTCAAATATAATGGCCCTATGGTCTGACCACGTGATAGGCATGATGTCCAATACAGAAATATCAGGATTATTAGTGAACAGACCATCTAAGGTATGTCCTGCCTGATGTGTGATGCCCTTAACCAATTGATGCAATCCCAAATTTGAGAGATCGGCAGTAAGTTGAATGGTATCATGGTTGTCCTGCTTTTCCAAATAGAAGTTGAAATCTCCCAGTATCATATATTTATCAGAACTTATAATATGATCATTAAAGTCTGAAAAAGTGGAGAGAAAGGGGTTTCGGGGGCCAGGAGGTCGATATAATAAGATTCCTTTCAAGGCTTGTTTAGAATTGATGCTGATAGCAAAGGTAGCTGCTTCACAGTTGGCGGAGTTTATGGGATCAAAGGTGGTACGGTATTTATCCTTGTAAATAATAGCGAGTCCGCCACCTCTTCCTATGGGTCTGTCATGTCTGGCTACACTGTATCCATCAGGGGTTGCAGCACAAAAATCCGGCCCTGACCCGGCATCTGCCCAGGTTTCAGTGGCAAATAGTAAATCCAGGTCGTGGGCGAGAATAAACTCACTAATCTGGAGACTGTGGGATGGAAGAGAGCGCGTATTAATAAGCGCAGCTCGACAGCTATGAGAGAAAGCGTTATCCAGAGCATATAACGGGATGTAGTTAGGGTCTACTTGGACTGATAGATGGGATTGTGGAAGTTGGTAGCTACACCCCGGGCACGGGGGGGCACAGGCGCCCACCGCAGCGGTAAGAGGTACAGAAATGCAGTCTTGATGTACATTACCATGGTTCAGCTTTTTTAATTGCTGAGGAGAGTAACGCAGTCGGGGACCAGGGGTTGTGGCCCTGGGCCGTGTCCGGGCGCAGACGGGCTTGGCTTAGGCGCGGCTTCGGCGCGCGCCCGCTGCGCCAGCCCGCTGCGCCGTCTGGACATGGTGTCAATTATATAGGACGTGAGGAGGGTGGGAGGCCGGCGCGACTAGAGCGCAGCCCCAGCCCACACCAAAGATGGCGCCCGCCGCCGCCTACACCGAGTGAGAGAAATCGGCTGGGCGAGGCAGGAGAAGTGAATATGAAGCGTGAGGAGGGGTGTCAGTGTGCCTGCAGTAAATTCCCTCTTGATTAATAAATTTAAAAGCCCCCACAAAGAATTCAGATACAGATTTTAAAAGTTCATAAAAAGCAGTTTAAATCACACAATAATGCCAGCAAAAGGTAAATGGTCGCTATTAGCTCGCAGCCCTACACTCCCTCTAGGGAGAGCTCTGAAAGGCAGTGAGCGCCGAAAAATAGCCCTGCTAAATAGTCTGGGAGGGCGGGAGGCCGGCGCGACTAGAGCGCAGCCCCAGCCCACACCAAAGATGGCGCCCGCCGCCGCCTACACCGAGTGAGAGAAATCGGCTGGGTGAGGCAGGAGAAGTGAATATGAAGCGTGAGGAGGGGTGTCAGTGTGCCTGCAGTAAATTCCCTCTTGATTAATAAATTTAAAACCCCCCACAAAGAATTCAGATACAGATTTTAAAAGTTCATAAAAAGCAGTTTAAATCACACAATAATGCCAGCAAAAGGTAAATGGTCGCTATTAGCTCGCAGCCCTAGACTCCCTCTAGGGAGAGCTCTGTTTTATTATATATGGATTTTTGTAATAAGTAATCATTGCATGAGTTTAAATAATCAAACAATAAACGTAATTACTGCTCATTGACTTGGATAATACTTCTGACTCCTTAGATTGTAGGTTCTTCCCGGGTGTGCTGTAACTGTGATTTGGTCCCCACTACATGGCCTGTCTGACCCCTATATGCCCAACCCCAGGCTAAGGTTAAAGTGATTGTTCTATTTTCCCCATTTCCTATCTACAAGGGCACCAGGCAGGGTTGCCCATTGTCACACTTACGGTTTGCTCTGTTCATCAAGCACGGCATTGGTTAGGTTTGATGCCCAAATATAGAACTTTGACTGAAGATGGTATGGAGGACCGAATTGCTCTGTGCTGAAATGATACTTTCCTTTTTTTGTCAGGTTTTCTAGACAGAACTGTGGCCACTTTTGATGACTCTGCTTCTTCTATAATCTTTCTTCAATCATTTTGTCCAACATAAATTTCAACTCTGCTCTGACATTCAAAGGCACACGCCTCAGCATCTGCTTTACAGGATTTGCACCTTAACTTGAAGCTAATCCGGTGCTAAAATTTCCTGAGTGTTTCCGGCTTCTCAGAGAAAGTTTCCAAGAAAGGCTTGACCATCCAATCTTTGCTCATGGACTCTCTCACAACCAGCACTGGCTCCTTTCTATGTGGTTTAAGAATAATACCTAATTACCACTGATTCCTGCGTCCCAGCACATTTAATACCCATACCTCAACATACTTTTTTGTATATCTGTCTTTGAAAAGAAGGTTCACTCTTACAAGAAACATTTATGATTCGTTTATTTTTTTTATCTTTTAACTCTAAATATTGAGTATTATCTGATCCCGTCATCATTTTGTCTGCCGTTGTGTTCAAATTACACATCATAGACAATGACATAATAGCAGTTAAAGTTAATCATTCTCCCTTTGAGCATGAGTATAACATTTGAATCCTTCGAAGGCTATACTTGTAGTTGTTTAAACCCTTTCTCTTGCTTTATAAGGCTTCATGAAATAAATGTATCAGCCCCTGGACATCCTGGGGTACTATGGCTGGTAATTCCTATATCTCTCTTGCATTCAAGTAAAGATCCCCCTTCATGCATCCCTCTTTCTACGCCACAGGCTAGACCGGAGTCTTGGCAATTGACCTCCACAGACCATGATCAGCCAATCCCACTCAACCCTTACTTGACTGTCCCTGATTCACAGGTCAATGACCCTCCCACCCTCTCACTTTTACCAACCTTTTTATCAATGCATCTTGGAACAACACAAGTCCTCAATGACCAACTCCCCCCTCTGAAACCTCTCATTACCTGCCCAGAGCCCCCACTAGCGTTAGAACTCGACTTGACCAGCTCTCCCCTCTCACTATCTCTAAAACCGTACCCCCACCTAACGCTCCCTATCGCCCAAGATGATCGAAGGCTGATCTCGCTTCTAACGATATCAATGACTTGCTCACCTCTTACTCGATTATACCAGACACCAACATGATTCCTCCAGGGCGAATTCAAGCACTTCACGCTAACCCGAACAGAGAACCCCCCACAACCTTAGAGTCATAAACAATGACGACCTCATGAGCGTGAACATTTACAGACCCCCTCCCCCCCATACACCGGTACAACTTAAATGAGTACTACTCAAACGCAGGTTAGCCAGCAAACATGCCTCTGATATCTTCGACCTCATTCAATACAATGTGATAGACATCATTATCCTCACTGAAACTTGGCTCAGTCCCTCTTCCACTCCTATCCTAGACCTCCTAGTGCCTTCTACCCATGACATAATTTGTCTAGACAGAGCTTTGAAGCTGGGCGGTGGCCTAGCTTGTATACATTGGAGCACACTCTTGGTCTCCCACTCCGAGTCTTCTACACCATCCTCATGCGAATACCTCTTTCTCAACATCTCGCGGAACAACCTTCCAGTGTGCACACTACACACATTTTATCACCCCCCTTGGAACAATCTGCCCTTCATCGAACAATTAATGGAAATCATCTCTGGCAATGTCGATTCCGTTATGTCCCATATCTTCCTCGGTGATTTCAACCTTCACTGGTCTAACCCCAATGACCAAGATGTTACATGCCTCAAATCCTTCTTATGTGACCACGAGTTGTTTCAACATTGTGACCGGCCAACTCATAATAAAGGAGAAATCCTGGACCTCATCATCACCAAAGGTCACCATCACAATGGATACCATTACCCCTTGCGATTGGTCTGACCATCACAGCTTCTCCTTTTATATTAACATGGAGGTGTCTCTGAGGAAGGCTCAACCAACAAAATCGAAGATTTTGAAAAGGGGCCTCAGAGATATCAATACAGCTTATCTAGCAACCCACTGTAAATCTAACCTCCCTCTTCCCAAGTTGACATGTCGGAGATTCATGCCCTCACTGACATTTACAACTCTACTATCTCTAGCATCATGGATTCCATTACTCCACTCCAACAAAAAAATGCCTCATCAAAAATATCCAAACCATGGTTCAACAGCAACCTAAACTCGGAACGCCGTAACCTTAGGGCAATCGAACGATCCTGAAGATCCAAACCATCCTCAGGCCAGCTGAAAATCCTTAGATCAGTAAGGAGCTCCTATAACAAAGAAATCAAGAACGCTAAAGCCGACAAGATCCCAACTTAATCCATGCGCTAATCGCACAAAGAAACTTTTCGAGCTGGTTAAACAACAATCGGTGGAAGCACCAAACCACTCTGACTCTGGAGTCAGCTCACCTGCATGCGATGAGATAGTTGCCTTCTTTACTGAGAAATCAAGACTCATCAATATTGATATTGATTCCAGGAAGGCTCTACTACCATCCAACGGGTCTACGCCCCTCTCGGCCCTATTAGACAAGAGCGATCCGACTTGCTTGAGTACCAAAAACAATGCGTCTTGGGTCTCCTTTACTCCCCTCAGTGAAAGAAACATAAATGAGGTTCTTCAGAGTATCAATCCATCTAATCACTTCAGCGACCCGGTGCCACCTTCCTTCGTGAAAGAAATCAAGGATGTCGTCACTCCCATCTGGACAAAAATTGTCAACACGTCTCTGTCACAGGGCACGATCCCGGAATGCCTAAAAGCAACTCAGGGTACACCTACGTAAAAAATAAAACTACCGCAGATAGTGCTGACCGTAACAACTTCCGCCCTATCTCTAACATCCCCACTCTAGCCAAACTGCTAGAAATATGTGTCCAATCTCAACTCTGTGCTCACATCGAAAATTTCCATCTCCTGGACCAACATCAGTCTGGCTTTCGGAGTGGGCACAGCACCGAATCGTCTCTCACTCACGTTATGGAAGACATTTTAAAAATGCTTGACCAAAATGCATCTTGCCTCCTTATTCTCCTTGACCTTTCATCTGCTTTTGTCACTGTTAATCATGACAACTTCCTATTCATTTTGGAGCACAGGATTGGCCTTTCTGGTCTGGTGTTGCAATCGTTCTCTTCCTTCCCCCACCACAGATCCCAAAGAGTTAAGGCTAACCACTCTCTTTCCCAGCCATCACCAGTGTACATGGGGGTCCCCCAAGGGTTCGCCCTATCCCCCATACTTTTCAACTTGTCCCTGGAACCATTAGCTGATGCACTAAATTCCACTGAGATTCTCTTCCATATGTATGTGGATGACACGCAACTCTATCGGAAAATCTCCTCCCCGGATAACTTCATTTCACTGAACACTACCCTAATGAATACTCAAAACTGGTTAACCGAGAACCATCTCCTGCTCAACACCTCTAAAACAGAATGATGAGGATACTCTGGAATCTCAAACCTTTCCTCCCACAAGCTGACTTCAAGCAAGTGGTACAAGCTCTTGTTTTGCTGAGGCTAGAATATGGCAGGGCTACTCTCTATGGCCTCCCCAAATATACCTTGGCCCCACTAAGGGCCTCATTGAAAGTGGGTTACGGGTACCAAAAGAAATGCGCACATTTGCCCAGTCTCCCCTAAACTGATTGCCCTACGAAGCAAGAATATAGCTAAAGATATCCCTACGAAGCAAGAATATAGCTAAAGATATCCAGCCTGTCTCACAAAGCCCTCCATTTCAAAACCCCCAGTTATCTAGCGCAAAAGCTAGAATTATCCGGAGGGAGTAGACCTTCCAGCAGTGCGAACTCTCTCCTGCTGAAACCACAGATCTTTCGCAAAAAGAGAACCTTTCACCGTGCCTTCTCCGGCTCTGCTCAGAAGATCTGGGACTCTCTCCCACCGGAAATACAGAGAATCTCCTACTAGGCTGCTTTCAAACTGGAAGTAAAACGATTCCTTATGATCAAGTTCTTACTGTAAAACGATTTCCCGTTTGCGAGCGCACAAAATGGCTGTACATCTGGCCCAAAGTGGTCTTCATTCTTTATAGCATGACAGCTCAGAGGGAATAATTTAGTAAAATTATCGCTTATGTTCCAAGAACAGATAAAATACATTAGGGCCTGGATCCCTAACCTAAATGTAATAAACAGCGCTTTTGTGTGCAGGGGATTAACATAATCCAAAAAATCTTCAAAGTGTAGAATGCACTTGAACGACAAGTGCAAATCGGAAAGAACAGTGGCTAATCTTGCACTTAAAACAGTGTTCCAGTAGCATGATTTCACAGTTTCCCGAGCACTTGTTGGCATTGAGGTAGGATGCAGCCAATACTCTCTGAAGCCTAACCTAATCAGCCATGGTTTTTATTTGGCATAGACAAGGAAGTTTATGTAACAGATGATTACTCAATATGTCCCAAAGGCAATCTCTATAAAGTGCCAGTTCCACTGTTGTCCATAATCTAATCCAATATAAAATTGGTTTTAAATTGGCTATATCCGAGATTGATTTTAGATTTAGGTCAAGTCTTGAAGGGAGTAATGGAGCACTGATAGGAGGTCTCAACAAAGATTTAATAAAAGAGTTCTCGCTTTTGTTAAGCATGTCAAGCTCAAAAAAGCCCCACAATGTAGCCCTATACAAAGCTGCTCCACAAGCTTGTGTCTTATAAATCTCTAAGACTCTTGAGAATAGGGTATGAAAAACCCTGATTGCCAATCTGAATGTTGGCCCCAGCGCTGTGCCTTAAAGTCAGTGAGCTTTTCTCGATCTGAGCATTCCATCTATGGGAATAAGTAAGTCTGACCCCTAGAAAGTCAAATTCAGAAACCCTTTTCCATAGGGACCCATCCAGGACTACATTCCCCTTAGCATTTTTCCACAGGTTTAACACCATGTATTTGGTTTTGCCCAGTTTATTTCCAACCCATGATTTTTAAAGAAAATCTGAATGTGTCCAAAAGAATACATAGGCTCCTCTGAGTTTCTGAGAGAAGAAATGTGTCATCTGCAAATAAATTCCCAGGGACCGTTTAGCCAGCCATTTTGGGAGAATAATTCCTACAATCAATCAATCAAGCAGGTGATACAACCATTGATTAATAATAAAAAAGAGTGTAGGTGCCAAAACGCATCCCTCACGAGCCCCCCTTCTGATAGGGACATCCTCTATGGTTTCTCCACCCAGGCCCCACCTGTCATTGGCAAAAGTACATGTGTATAGTTGCTGGACTAAGTACAAACGGCCTGGAGGAACTCCCATCTTGCCCAAGACCTCCCAGAGTTTTACTCTAGGAACTAGATCGAAGGCAGCACCCAAATCCAGGAACACTAAATATAGGGAGGCCTGGTCTATGTCTATACACACCGAAGGGAGTAGGGAGTTATAAAAAAGTATTGTGGTCTAGTAGTGGCACGTGCTGCCTATACATATCCATTTTATAGTCAAGAACCATAGAACCTGATCAACTGTGCTAATCTTAGCTTTAAACCCGGCCTGGAGGTGTGAAAGCACCTTGTTGGTCGATATCCTCTTCCAAAGTTTTGTGAGAAGTTGCTTGCCAAAGATCTTCAAGTTGTTGTCAGTGAGACTCAGGGGCTGATAGTTAGCAGGGACATTTGTTGCTCCTTTCTTGAAAATCGGGATGATTTCAGCTCCTTTACACGAATTGGGGATTGGAGCTCCTGCAGCTATGGTGTTGGACAAGTTATTTATATATGGTCCCCATATTAAAGGTTTAGAATGATATAGGGCAGAGGGGATCTTATCAAGGCCTTTTGCTTTCCCAGCGTTTTGAGCCTGAATCGCTTCTAAGGTTTCTTCCAATATAAATGCCACTGATTCTCCTTTGTCGCCCTTAGAGTCGCTATGTTACTATGTCTGCATAAAGAGCTATGATGTGCTCAACCTACTTCCCTGTGGATATATGGCTTTCTGCCCAAGCATAATCCTTAACCAACCGTGCGTGACCAAATGCCAGACCCTGTACTAAATTTCCCTGTTGCTGCTTCTAGCAATAGTCTCAAAGCAGGTCTTTCTACTGGGACTTGCTGGATTTGATAGTCTTAGCATATCTATGTCTACAAGCAATGATGTCAGACCTCACCTTACCATGAGAATCTCCTGTCAGGCTGTTGCCACTCTTGGATGAAGGGGTGGGGGAAATCACCATCATGCATTGTCTAAGAGAAATGCGGTCTTAAATAATACTTCCATGCCTTGGATCCAAATCTGCCAACAGCAATGGTTCTGTTTGACTGTAATCTGTGCTGGGTGGCTGTGGCCACCACCCCTGTCCTAAAAGCACGCATGCCAAATCGGGATGCTGGCAACCCTGCCTTAGATAGCACTCTGCATCATTGCTATGAAGTGGAATTTGCTTCTGTAAACCCAGTAAGCTGGTTTTATCTCAGGGTCGCCTCCTACTGTTTGAACATCCATGTACCTACTCAGCAAGCATATGGGCAACTTTTGCACCTTCCAGGTGCCATCAGCCTTTCATAGCTGCTTTCACATAGTGGGAGCACGTAGGGTTGCTGCCCTTTGCTAGCTTTGGGAAGTGGGCCACAGCACACACATGCACCTGGGCCCAATACTTTGTCTTTTCTTTGAAGGACCACTCAATAAAGTGTTTGAACGCACTTGTTGTAGGTTTTGGGTTGGAAAAAACTTCATATCCCCTCTACCTGCCAAACATTGCATATCTTCTTTAGTTTTTTGACAATCCTAAGGACAGAGTTGGCTCCATTAGGTGCAATATGTCTGGTTGGCTGGCTGGCTGGATAACTCTTCTGGAAAAGGAGTCATCACCCGCTCTGCCTTTGGGGCTACTTTTCTGAATCTGTTAATCTGAAAGCAAGAGAGTGCAACAGCTTGTGAGTTGTTAACTTCTAGTCATGCCTCACCTTGCTCTCTAGGTTGTGTCCTATCTGGGGCCCCACCATCCAGCGCATAAGTCCCAGGACATGGGGACATTCGGTCATGTCACTGTTGATGGCCTGTACTACACCTTTATTGTCTGACCATGGTGTTAGCTTCATGTTGCTCAAACTATATTGCCAAATTTTGAAGCAACTACTATGAGGAAAGTTTCTTTTTTATCCCTATCTCTGTCCAGCCCAGGATCGCCTCAATGCCTTGACTACTGGCCGCATCTGTGAATAATTCAATCTGCTTACCCATTACCCATCCTGCCTTCCAAATCAGTGTCCTGTTAAAATCTTCTAGGAGTGACTTGCAAGTCTTTGCGTCATGTTTCAACCCAGTGTTTAGCCTCACGTTGTGGTGTTTATTTCAACAGCCGTGTGGTTAGCTGGCCTGACCATCTTGCAAAGTCCCTGTCTGCAGGGATCACCATTGCTGCAAAGTTCAATTTGCCCAGTAGTTCCTGCAGCTTACTTAGCGTTGCCTTCTCTTTATTTAGTAAGGATCTTATGTTGTCCTTAAAAGTGTCTACCTTCTCCTTCGATATCCTGGATGTTCCAGCCTCTTAATGTCGCTCTATTCCAAAGAAACCCAGGTTAGATGGCCTAACTATTTCATCTACTGCCAATAGGACACCTAATGCCGCTGTAAGCTGCACAAAGGCAGCGAAGGTGGCCTTGATTTGGTCAGTTTAGAGGGAAACTACAGACAGCAAATACTACAGTTTTCCACCCGGGGTGCTGCCTGTGCCAGTGCCCAGTCTGTCAATGCTCTAAAACGCTCAATGTGAGCACAAAAGATATCACAACCCATAGGCATGTCCTTGTCAAAGAATTTATGGTCTTCAAACTGAAAACCTAACAAGTGAAAAGTGTATCTGTCC
Source organism: Lissotriton helveticus (assembly GCF_964261635.1). Taxonomy (NCBI): domain Eukaryota; kingdom Metazoa; phylum Chordata; class Amphibia; order Caudata; family Salamandridae; genus Lissotriton; species Lissotriton helveticus. The sequence goes on from NC_136072.1 coordinate 466,443,823, forward strand.
ACTGGAAGTAATCTAAGTGCTTAATCGATATCTGCTTTTGCCATCAATGCCCCTTTCCCCATTAACCTCACTAAGTTTATTGCATCATCAGTAAATGCATCGGTCAGCTACCCCTTGTCTGGGCCGATCCCTTCATTTACTGATCTGCCTTCTGTAAATGATAAATGATGCATTATATACCTGCCTCTGGAAATGATAGTTGATGTATTAGCCTATATTGCCCTGTGTATTTCTTTGGTACCACCCCCATTGTGGTTAGGACCAGCCCTTTCATGTGCAGCCATTTCAAGGGACCTTCTGGACGATCCCAAGCTTTCTCTTTTGCAAATTCTGGCGCATCACTTCACAATGCTCTGATGCTGATTTGAGGTTCTTGACCTCCTGCATGTTAATTGTGTCTTTGAATGGGATTCTAAATCTATTGTCAAAACCTTCTATCAGCATCTCAGCATGGGACCTGTTGTGGGAATCATTGAGTAGTTCCCTGAGTTTCGTTTTGTTTATAGGTAAATTGGCCATTGGGAATTCATTGTTTCCCTCAGGGACCCTCTTGGCTCTGCTGCATTAGTGTTTTTTTGCCTGTCTTCCTTTTCGCCAGATTCTTTTGCCTTGCCTGCAGATATGGGGACTGCAGAGTCCATCAGTCATAGCACAGGAAGGGCCCAGCATCCCAGTGATCCTAAACCTGCACTCATTAGCTGGGTGGCCACCCCCGCAATTGGAGCACCCATGCCGAAACTTGTATGACCGGCCCCAAATGGATTTGTTACGCTTGTATTTCCAGCATATTGCTGAGTTACCCTTGCCTGTTGATGCCTGTGGGAGGGATGGGTGCAAGTAGAAGCTAGGAGGCTTAATTGATCTATCAATGGTGGTTTTTTATTAGTGCTAGGTGGTCACGAACAGGGTTTTTTTTATACAAGGAGAAAAGGTTGCATGAGGCAGTAGTGTCTCTGTGTCTTCTTCAGTCTGGGTTGACGTACTCCTGCTGAGGTGTTCAGTTGTAGTGTGGTGGGATAGACCATCTGCCCCAGGCGCTCAAAGAAAAAAAAACACAGAGGTGGTAAGTAGGTGGTCTTGTGGTTACGTAGGGTCAGTATGAAGCCGTCACCACACGTGAGTGTAAGGAGGGAATTATACTAACAATCCAAAGGTGCAACGAGCTGTCTGCCTTCCTCTGAGTGCGCGGTCGTAAATGCTTGGACTATCGGCGGAGTAGCAGTATTTTCAACGTCTGGTTACAGTGCCCGTTTATTCAGGACTTCCAGCTGAGTGACAGGGCAAGTACTGGCAAATGGGGAGGTCGTGAGAAGGACTGGGGGTGCAGGGGTTGTGATGGTGAGTATTTACAGTGCCCCGTGGTTCCCTGTTTCTTCCAACCCAGCCTGCCTCCTCCCACAAGTACCCACCCGCCTCCTGGGTTTACTCTGCGGTGCCCTGTCTACTGGTTCACTCACCACCGTAGCCGTAACTCTCCGGAGTTACGGCGGCTTTCTGGTCCTCCTGGGGGGAGGGTATCCACCAATCCTCGCTCTACTCCTCGGCGTCTTCGTTATCTTTTCCGGGCCGTCCACTGTCCTCGGCTTCTCCTCGCGGCGTCCTCCGTAGTCCCTGCTTCTTCTCTCTTCTGGACTCTCCGATGACGTCACCACGTCCTCAGTCAGGTTCCTCCTTTTCTTCTGCTATGGTAACTTTGGATTGGTCCGCACCTCCAGGACTTCCGGGACCTCCCTCCTCTCCCTGCAACAGAGACGAGCCGCACCAGGGGTTACTCGAATGCCTTTCAGGTGGGTCCCTCACCCAGGAACTTTCGGGATTCCGATGCGGGATTTCCTCCTTCTCAATGACCCTATCAAGGCCTCTCCGACAATGCCCTTTTCCAGCTCTGATGAATCACTCACCTTCTCTTGTCTCCTTTTAACAGCTGGTTGACGAAAGGACTGCTCTGCCTTTGTTCCAACTTCTTCTTATGGATGGATTTGTGTACATCCTTCTGATTCCACTCAATGGAAGCCCACGTTTCCATCTTTAGCCTGAAGCCCTTGTTTGTATTCTAACCATGCATCCCTCTGTAACTGCCAGTGCGACTTCTTGCTTCGTAGAGCCATAAATCTGTTGTTCTCTGTAGGAATTTTTCGATTATCGCATATGCCATAATCCTAAACGTGGCTATACAATTGTCAAAATACCTTTCCTCCTTCTCTGTTTCTTATCCTCCTCCTTTTTATTCTTTTTCATCACCTGTCAACAACTCAAATCCTTCAAACTGTATTCCCAGTAAAAAAAAAGTCTATAAATTCTTTCCACCATATTCTCTCTTTCTCTGTCCTTCTGTCCTGCCTCACCACTTTTTTGACACCAGCTGTTCCTCTTCTGAACTGCTTCTTCCTGGTAATGAGGTCTGACATGCCTTCGTGCAGGATCACTATTGCCATTGACCTTAGCCTGTGGCTTCAAATCTCCTTTTGCCCCAGGCCTTCATCGGCTGTTTGATTGTTGCCCACTCTACTGATTGGACAGTAGCTCACACCCTTTTGCTTTTGTGCCCTTAGTTTTGCTTCTGTTGTGGGGAACCCCCGTCTCTTACGCCACTGGCGTCTACTGAGCACCTTGTCTTTTGGCCGTCGTTGCCGTTCTCTTCCATACTTCTCTCCTTTGCACAGCCTTTTTGTGGTCCTTCCTCTGTATTAATCCTCTGGCCTATATATACTCGCTCCACAAAGCAGCCTCCGCCATTACCACCATCCAATTACTCCACGACTTGGGGTTCACAGTAAACCACACCAAGTCCCATCTGCAACCGTCCCATGTACAACAATATCTCGGTGCCACAATAAACACCTCAACAGCGCTAGCTTATCCCTCTCCTGCGAGGATAACAAATATGCAAGCTCTTCTAACAAAATTCCAACTGCAACACTCTCTTCCAGCTCGTGTGTTCATGAACTCATAGGAATGATGGCCTCTTGCATATTTATAGTGCCTCATGCAAGAGTACAAATGCGTCCCCTTCAAGAGTGCTTAGCACGCCAATGGAACCAGGCTCACGGTCAATTAACAGACCACCCAGTGTTGGTAGACGGTCGAACTCACTGCTCTCTGCAATGGTGGAGCACCAAAAACCTTTCCAAGGGCCGACCGTTCCTAGAGCCAGTTCCCCAAATAGTCATGACAGCAGACGCATCGCTCTCCGGCTGGGGAGCTCACCTACGGTAGCACACCATGCAAGGCAGGTGGACACTGCAACAAAAGTTACTCCACATCAACCACCTGGAGTTACTAGCCATTTTTCTAGCCATAAAAGCATTCCAAAAGCAGATATCTGGCAAAGCTGTCTTAGTCCGCACAGACAACATGACAGCCATGTACTACATAAACAAACAAGGAGGGACACACTCTCTGCAACTCTCTCAGTTAGCGCAGCAGATATGGAGATGGGCTATACCTCTAAAGATATTCCTCTTAGCCCAACATGTTCCAGGGGTACAAAACACTATAGCCGATCTGTTAAGCCATCGAACACAACAGATCTACGAGTGGGAACTTCATCCACAAGTTCATCAACCGTTCTTTCAGATGTGGGGACAACCTCAGATAGACCTCTTCGCCACCCACGAAAAAGCAGAATGCCCAAGCTTTGCCGCCAGATATCCACACCCGCTGTCCAAAGGCAATGCGATATGGATGAACTGGTCCAGCAAATTTGCGTACGCTTTTCCACCTCTCCCACTGCTTCCAATAGTGGTGCGCAAACTACAGCAACATTCCCTTACTCTCATTCTAGTTGCTCCAACTTGGGCCAGACTACTGTGTTACACCACACTGCTGCAACTTTCTGTGGTACCGCACCAAAAGCTATGCCTGTCTCCAAGCTTCCTAACCCAGAACCATGGAGAAATCAGACACCCGGACCCAGCTCAGCTCAACCTAGTGATTTGGCTTCTGAGGTCCTAGAGTTCGGTTATCTTAACCTTCCCCCTGACTGTATGAACGTTATTAAAGAAGCTAGACATCCGACCACTAGGGCATGTTATGCAGCCAGGTGGAAGCGTTTTGTAATATACTGTCATAACAACGACCTCAATCCTCTAGATGTGTCTATTCAACACATCATAGGATACTTACTATGCCTCCAAAGATGTAACTTAGCGTACACATCTATTAGACTGCATCTTGCTGCCATTGCAGCATACCTACAAAATAGACAACATCTATCACTTTTTAGAGTACCTGCCATAAAGGCTTTAATGGAGGGCCTCAAAAGAATAATTCCTCCCAGAACACCAACTTCACCTGTGTGGAATTTAAACATTGTTCTCACGCGGTTAATGGGACCTCCCTTTGAACCTTTACATAAATGTGAACTACAATTCTTGACTTTGAAAGTTTCTTTCCTAGTAGCTATTACTTCTCTAAGAAGAGTTAGTGAGATACAAGCAGTGACTATTGAAGAACCTTTTCTGCAAATGCATCATAATAAGGTTGTTCTCCGAGCCAATCCTAAATTCCTTCCAAAAGTCATTTCTCCCTTCCATCTCAATCAATCTGTAGAGCTGCCCGTAATCTTCTCGCAGCTACAAACAGCCGCAGAAAGAGCTCTTCATACCTTAGATGTCAAAAGATCATTGCTTTACTACATTGAAATAACACAACCCTTTCGTAAAACTAGACAACTCTTTGTATCTTTCTCACCACCACACAAAGGCAACACCATATCAAAATCTGGGATAGCTAGGTGGATTGTGAAATGCATACAGATTGCTACCACAAAGCTAAACGTACATTATCTGTTCCTCCTAAAGCCCATTCTACAAGAAAAATAGGGGCTTCAATGGCATTTTTAGGGAACATTCCCTTAGATGACATCTGCAAAGCAGCTACATGGTCTACACCGCACACATTCACAAAACACTATTGTGTAGATGTGCAAACTAAACAACAAGCTACTGTGGACCAGGCTGTACTCAAAACACTGTTTCAAATTACTGCAACAGATACGGGTGGTCGCCGGTAAGAGTGGGTACTACTATAATATCTATGCACAGTGTGTAATCTGCAGCTCATATGCCTCGAACGGAAAATGCTACTTACCAGTATGCCTCTGTTCTTGGCATGTAGAGCTGCAGAGTTGCACACGCCCACCCGCCTCCACGGCTACCTTTATCTGTTCCGTTATTATCTTATTTAGATACAGCTTACATGAGCATCCTTCCTGTTTCTTACAAAACTCCATCATTTCCCTGCTGGCGAAAAACAGTCTAAGGATGGAGCCGATGCCCATGTGCAGTGTAATCCAAAGGAGGAGTCACCTATCTCGTGACTTCCAAAGACTTTTCAGGACAACTGCAAACATCCGGACCCAACACTAGTTGGCGATCTATGCACAGTGTGTACCTCTGCAGCTCTACATGCCAAGAACAGGTGCATACTGGTAAGTAAGTAGCATTTTCCTTAGCTGTTGTTCGGGCTGATCGGCTCACGCTTAGACACAACATACACGCAGCTGCAGTTAACAGGAATTCTGGCGCCTTTGATATGGCACTGCATACATAATTTAACACACTTGGAAGAATTCCGTTTCCAGAGAGACGGAGAGCTTTTGCAGATCCTGATGTGATTCACTCCTGCTGATCTTAGAGGTATGGGGTCCCCCACACAAGCCTAAGAGACCCTCTATATTTTATAAAACATAGTTCCTAGCTATGGGGGGTGGCATACACAGCACTATAGGACCTGATCCCACCATCATTATAATATGATTTCCCCTTTATTCTTTTATGGAATTGTAAACCATGCTGCTTGTATTATTTTTAATCATATGCCTGCTTATGCTCGCAAAAATACTGCATCTTAGAGCACGTCGTTAAAAATAAACATTTTAAACTTTACCGTGTCTCTTTTTTATCCATGTTGTGGACTGGTATGAGAATAACAAACAAAAAAGTGTTCTTGATCCCATCATTCCTGAGAGTAACCTAAGTCGCATGTTCTGGATTGTCTAATCATTGGTTACTTTGCTATAGGACGAAGAGCTAATGTGACACTGATGCTTGATTCAGGTTGTCGTGTGGCACAGAATGTGCAACCATTTTTGAGCAAGCAAATTAACAGCAGTACACCGGCAGCCAAGGTGAGAATTAACGGTAAACCGCCGAAGAGGCTGGAAAAAATAGAATGAAAAAATGCCGGTATCAAACCAAATATAGTTTGGAATGAGGTCTCAAGGCCAGAACTTACTAATTTAAAAAAGTGCACCAAGGCCGTGGTCGACGAGGCATTAAACATAGTGTGAATCAAAGTGGGGCGTCTGAATTACAGTTGTCGGGTGTTGAAGTGCAATCTTCACCTTTCAAATAAACTTCTTCACCTTCCCTCAGGCACCTATAGGTAAATGGTAGGGACCAAACTTCATGGAGATAAGCGCTACCTAAGGGTTCATGTCTGCCTATGGCATAGTGTTTCATGCATGCTTCGAATTTAAATAATGGAAAAGGTAGAGTTATTAACCCATGAATAAGCCAAACAGCAGAATTAGTTTCGGCCACAGAAAATGGTAACAGTTCCAATTTTTCAATATGCAAAAGCGAAAATGTAGCATCTTTCATGGACATAAATTGTTGTTTTACAGTCAGATTAAAGGATAAAAATAGAGAATAAGTGTTCATGTAGTCCCAGGGCACCTTACCAGCCTTCAACGTTTGTAATGTCCATGCAAACTGCATAATAGAACGTAATTGATTTTGACCATGATACAAAACTGAGACATCATCTTGCACAATATCAACAGAAAAAACAATATTGTCTAAAGTGTAAATTCGGGAAGAAAGTGTGTTAATGCTATTATCTACAACTGCAAGCACTTTTTCCAAATTAGCTTGATCAATAGCCCTTAACCTAGAAGCAGCTTCAATTTGGGACAGTTTCCAAACCTCGTTGTAAATAGCGTAAATCCATCTTTTGGACCTACCTGTAGCAGGACCTTTCACAAAGTCATTCAAATCAACATCATCAATTTAGATAAATGAAGCCTAACCGACGCTAAAGTGGAATGTTTAAGCCAGTTGTGACATAGCTTGCCTACTGAGTAGGTAGTGACTGAATGTCCTCTCTCAAAACGAGGATCCACCCTAACCTGTATGTAGCCCGGGGCCAAACCCAGAAAATGATGTTGGCACAGATCTGAACATTTTTGCCATAATAACCAACCTTGGGGATCCAAACTGGAAATATTACAGGACGAATTTAATGACAGAGACCATAAATCACTAAGGGACTTACTGATGTGATTGTACCAGGTGGGTTATTCTCTCAAATCAGGGAGAGAATGAGCATCTAATTTTTTAGACTTAGCCAATCCAAAGCAGGTGGTTTGTGAAATAGTCGAATTCAAAAACAACATATGGTTCGGGATGAGACATGCACAATGCAAAGCCTCAGTGCCTTGCACTTGCCAACTTTTATAACCCCAAACAGATTTAAGATCAATAGTATCTTTCCACAGCTCATAGCCCCCTACTGCCAATTGGTCGATAAAGGACTTTGAATACAATAATTTTGTGTGGGTGAGTCTAACTTTGGAAGAGGACATAGCAGTCATCTTAAAATCAAATTCATCAGGATTGGACTGATTAAAGTCAGTAAAATAAGAAAACCTTTTCAAAAGAGTTTTGGAGCTGCCTTCAACAGGGGCAGGACAATGCTCCCATTGTGTATAATTAACCATATTTCTAAATGTGTTTACTTTGTGCTGAAAATTATTGCCATAGTGTTGGTAGCAAAACAGGTCAGCATAATTTGCAGAATCTAAGTACAAATCTTCAGCATCAAAGGCAGCATAAAATTTCAAATCAGAAAATAGAGCCTCTACGGCTTGTACATCCCAATCATCAGAGCGAATGTTTTGTTTCTCCACATCCCCCATAGAAACACGAAGTACATTAGGGACATTAATGACCTCTGTGGGTCAGTGGATTTGAAATTCCATAGCATCCCATATAATCCCATCTAAGACAGGCCAAGCAGTGATATTGACAAAAGTATGGTCCCTCCTCATTCTGTGTGATGAGGAGTGGGGTGTCAAAGTTCCATTAATAAGTCTAGTAGTAGATCTTTCTGTAACATAAAGACCGTTCACAAGGTGGGAAAAATAAACCACAAATCCAATGGACATGAACAAAAAAATTGAGAATAGCACCAGCCGAATGTAAGTCCAAGGTGGTATCAATAAATGTTTTTTAAACCAAACAGCAACAATTGAAACTTTTGATGGGACTTCGATGAGACAGAGTCAGTATCAAATGAAAAGTGCGTCTGATTAGCCACACATGTCTGCAAATCAGGGATTGGACAAATCTGTGGGGTAGGTATACTCAGTATCATCAAGGGGATCACCAGCCAGTGGATTCAATAAAGGATTTGTAAATGTAGACATCTCAATCGCAACATCAGGTCCGGTGTTACTTGCCGGAGCCAAATTCTCAGCATCGCTGGACAAGAGACCGCAGGTGTCATACTAAGAAGAATCGGCCACTTGTTGTAATTTGACATTGTCAATGGAGCTGTACCTGTTTTCTTTGTGACCAGGAAGTAGAGGTAAAATGACTGTTCTTGTGCCTTGCACTCTAAGTACAGGAACTGGTGCTCGATATGAGAGGCCGAACGCCTTCTTGTTCTCCACCTTCTCACGGACCAGATCACCAACTCGGGGTAGCCAGCCAACTACCGGAATCTGAAGAGCAGCATCAGCTGTGGAGGGCAAATGTTCCTTCGGAAGACTGTCTCTGGTCTTTTGTAGATTCTGTAAAACACCACAATGTTCATCTACGTCAAAGGATGCGGCAGACGCCACCATGTCTAGACCCTCAAGGTCCGGAACAAACATTATGATGCCAAAGAGCATTTCGTATGAGGTCCGCCACCCAGAGACCTTCTAGGGAGATTATTTAGTGCACGCTGCACGCCATAGTGATGGGCTAGCCAGTTCCGGCCTGTACCTAAAACCTTAGCTGTCAAGGATTGCTTTAAGGCTGTTCATTCGCTCTACAACTGAATTACCCTCCGGCCTGTATGGAGATGAAAATTTGACTTGGACCCCCAATAAAGCCATGGCATCCTTGTACGCCTTAAAGGCGAACGCTGAACCCTGGTCTGAGTGAAAGATACCACATGCAAAAATTCCCACAATGACACACAAATCCCTGATGACAGTGCAGGCATCAGTACTCCTTTGTGGCCACACCCAAATAAAGCATGTGCATGAATGTACTGCAACTAAGATGTACTTATACGCAGTATCTGAGGAGAAAGGACCGCAGTAATCTAAATAAACACACCCAAGTGATTTATTAGATATGTATAACTGCATCTGGGGCGGGCGCGCAGCAGTTGAAGGTTTGATCTGCTAGCATATGTCACAATGAAGGACAAAACCACGCGTCTGTTTATACAATCCGCGCCACCAGTAACGCTGTTGTAGGAGAGATACAGTAGCTGACACGCCGGCATGAGCCGAGGCCATACCCTCGTGAGCCGCTGTTATCAAAGCCTGCCTGCTGTCCGCGTTGGGAATCAACCTGTCACCAACGTCATTAAATCTCCCATAGGGAATTCTATCAGGACTTAAATGATATGAGTATTTAGAAGGGAAACCTTTTGGGTAATTACCTCCCTTCTCTTTTGCGGCAATAACTGCCAAGATATCGTCATCAATATTACTTTTGGAACGCGTAACTGCTGCTACTAAGTACATTGCAACTGCTGTCTTCGCTGCTTCATCAAGACCATTACCAACACCGTGTACCCCCACGCGTTGGTGACCAAGAGTATGAATTACAAACACGAGTGAAAGACGTTCTTTAAACTCAGCCACTAGAACCCAATGCATTTTGTGTTTAATCGTGCTACCTTTTGAATCACGATAGTCATTCTGAGTCCAAAAGAATAATTTGTCGTTGTAAGACTGTACACAGTAGTAAGAGTCGCTCAGAACAAGAGTAGTCACACTAGGATCTGCGTACTCCAGTGCAAGCACCAGCGCTCGAAGCTCTGCCAATTGGGCGGTACAGTTCCCCAATGTCTGTGTATGCACGACATCGGACTTGAACTCTCCATTCACCATGGTACCAACCACTATTGCGCAGGCCGCAGAATAAGCATGCTTAGACTCCGTCTCCGGTTGCGCTGAACTGTCTGTGTAAATGATACAATGGAAATCCTCCAGCTGGCGCATGGTCAGAGGAGCAGGATGAATAAATTCATACTACAAGTACTCTAGAGTCTGCAAAGAGTAATCAAAAATAAACGTGACATCCGGAGACGTCCAAGATGTGGCCCATTGTATTCACCGGGGATGTAAAGCTTTCGAATTAAATACACTCGCTTTTGTCACTGCCTCCAAGGCAGGGTACGGAGTAACAACCAACATGTGTTTTCCCTGCGACAGTGCACCTTCTTTGAGAATCGCCATCTGCACCACAGTCAAAACTTTTTCCACAGAGGAAAATCGCATTTCAGCCGATGTGTAGAAGTGTGACTTGTAGGCGATAGGGACTGTGTCACCCTCATTAAAAGTCGGGTACGTGAAACTCACCGCCCCAGGCACAATTCTTATCACCAGGTTGGTGTGGTTTCACGAGTCCGTAAGAATCTAGATTCAAGAAGATCAGACTGCAAAAATCGCAAAATTGCAGAATGTTCAGGCAGCCAGCAAGATAAAGTAGGTTGTACAAAGGCATAAAGCGGCTTGATACACTGGACATAATCGGGAATGTAAGTACGCCCGAACTTTTAAAAACCCAGTAAAGATTGTAGTTTTTTCAGAGTTGTCATAGCCCAAGAATTAGATAAATGTCATCCACATACAAACATGCATCTGGGTCGAGTCTCTCCAAAAGAGACTATGCGGGCGGCAAAGAGCCAGGACTGTTCATGTAGCCCATAGCCAATCTCCAAAACTGTTTTTGTTTACCGCCACAGGTGAATGCTGTCCATTGACTACTAATAGAGGACAGGTTATGGCTAAAAAAGCCATTGGATATGTCAAGTGTGGTTTTAAACCTTTTACCCAGGAGACTATCCAAAAGGGCTGAACTGTGAGTATTCTGTACTGCGAGGGTCCGTCAATGGGAGTTTAAGTGCCGGTAATCCAATACCAAATGGTACCATCAGGCTTGGTCACAGTAAAAGAGGGTTATTCATCGGAGACACACATATTTCAATCACACCTTGGTATTCCAATTGTTTAAGGACGTCGTATGGGGTATTGGGGTTGAGGCTGTGGCATAGATCGCAAAGGAATCTCATGGCTGGAAGAAAATGTGTCCCACCCACATTGAGTACGGTACACCGCCGGTGCAAGCGCCTTAGCCCACTCTTCTGCAAAATGCAGGGCCTGCTCCTTCGGCACTGTGTGTGCAAAAGCAGGGGGGATCACCTCCTCTCCTTGCGGAGCGGCCAGAACCAAAGGCGGGGGCCAATCTACTTCCGCCAACAAAATGTCATAGCTGGTCGTAAGATTTTCCCAAAATACCCCTTTTATAGTACGTTGTATGGGGAAACATCCTTTACAACGCAACTTTTTACCACGCAGTGCTTTTACATCGCAACTTTTACAACGCAAACCATTACAACGCATTGCGCTGGGAGGCGCTCTAGGATAGGGAATAGATTTAATTTACTATCCAACACCTTCCCTACTATCCACGGGGACTGGAGTTGGAATAGTAAATTAAACTATTCACTATCCAGCACCCCAAAGCGCTATGCGTTGTAATGGTATGCGTTGTAAAAACTGCGATGTAAAAGCATGCGTGGTAAAAGCATGCGTTGTAATGTCATACATCCCGTTGTATGTCACCTTCGTTTTAAAGAGCAATTTCATAAAGTCGTTCAGGGGGAGCCACTCTGATTTCAGCTGTCTCAACAACAACGAACGTGTCAGTTGCTGTCACCTTCAGAAGTGGAATCAATGCTTTCCGCACTATAGTAATTTCCGCCGCGCTGTCTAACAGCGTCAGTGCCCACGTCAGGTTCCAAAGCGTGTTCTCACGATCCTTGGCATATCTAGCTGTTAAAACAGCAACGTTCTTCTTCTGAAACTGGGGTCGAGGACGTTGAGTCTTCTTTCTTGCCTTAACCGTCAGTCTGGCAGGGATGCTCACGGCTTTGCTGGGCACCCCAACCTTTGCCGCGGTCTCCTCCACCGGTTTGTGAGACCGATGTTTCCTGCAAAGAGCGAGGAGAACGTTGATCAGGAACCTGAAAAAGATCAGGTGACTTAATAGTAGTGCGGTCACGCAAATCATAAGTGCGCTCAGTAGACACAGGTATTGGCAAAGCAGGACGGGATCCCTATTTCTGTTGCTTTTTCCCCTGCTTCTTATTCTTATTCCAATTCTGCTTAGGAAAATCAGAGCGGTCGTCTTTAGCAGACTTCTGCTCCTGAGTTTGCTTTTATGCTGTTTTAGCAAAAGGCTTAACACCCAAACTATTTCAGCCAGTGGTCTTATAAGCTGCCGCAATAATTTTTGGTAACTGCCGGGGCTTATCGGGGACTTCGAGCAAAGCATTAGACACTTGAAAGCTCACTGCATCGCCCTTGACATTAGCAAGGACCAGATCGGAAACTACGTCAAACACTCCAATGAGTCTCATTCCCAATTCAACAGCCGCCTCCGCTCCGTGTTCATCCTGGACACGCTTAATGACGGAAGGTAGGACAGCCATGGACGGAGTGCCAAAGCACTTAGCATAGACTGCCGCAAATATCTTTCCCCAGGTGTCACAATCAGTCACCTCTGGCACTAAGTCTTTCTGCAAACTAATAGTAAGAATCCTGTGTTTTTCAACAGGAGTCGTATTGGGAAATACTGCTTCCAGTTGGTCAAATTTCTCGGCAACCCAAAAAGACATATCATCCTTATCCTGGGGGCGCTTGCCCATAACCGCATTAACCATGACGGGACTAAGCTTCATCCCGCCTAGCCCAACTGAATGCGCCGCAGCTCCAGGCGCCCCGCCCTGGACGTTGCGGGCTAGGTATTGTACCAAGGCCCTAATAACCCCTACAGCAGAGGTATAAAGGGTCCTCAACTCACCAACGGGAACTAGCATGTAACGCGGGTGCTGAGTAAACCCAGCCAAAACAGGCCAAGCGGCTCCTGGGATGGACAAAGGACCTAACCGAACCGCTGTTACAGAGTGGGGAAGGACGCCATTAAACCAATCTCGGTGCTGCCAAGCTGAAATCGGAATCTCCTGTGTCCTATAAGGAGTATACTCCATAGGTACAGCAGTGGGAGTGTAAACATGAAACGTATTGCTATCTGCATTCACTGCAGGGAACGTAACCCATGAGTAGAAAAGCTCAAATGGGTATGTCGCTTCAGCACTCACCACAAAAACAACCACCATGCCCTCCAAGGGTTTAGTCAACGGGAGGGTAGGCCCTGTGACAGTAGCCAGGTGGGGCCTGTTAAAGCAATAAAATCTAAAGAAGAACACCTGACTACTCATTTATGTACCTGTATTTTACTTAAGCAGGTACAATAAACAGAATCCAGCTATATATCTTGCATGGATCTAGTTATGTAATTAACTTGTTATTTTATGAAATTTTGACATGTTTTCACATCTTTCAAAGAAGTATCAAGATCAAGATAAACATTAAAAACCAATACCTAAACATTTTGGGACCAAATCAAATATCAATAAAGAACAAAACATACATGAAACATAAATGTGATGTGTAGCACCGATTGCGACAATAGGATTTCACAGAGCTTGCGAAACTTTCATTTCATTCTATGATTTCACAAAGCTTGCGAAACGTTCATTTCATTCTAGTCCAACAGTTCAGTGTCTAAATTAATAACACTTCTAGAAATGCCAAACACTACTCTCAAAGTGCCGGCGCGTTTCAACTTCCAGTCTCACTCCAGGAACTCTCCTCAGGGCTTCTGTTATTTCTAGAATGACTGTTTTATGTCTAAACAAAAAGACAACAAGCATTTACAATGCAATGGTTTCGCCTTTGGAAAAGTTAGAGCTATTGGCATTGTAAATGACAAAATTTGTATTTATGTGTTGGTTTTGAAAACAGATAAATAAATGGCATTGTCATTTACATTGCCATTAGCTTAATCTTTAGCAGTCACTTTGCAGTCACTCTGCACTCCCTAGCACTCCCTAGTCACTCTGCAGTCCCTAGCACTCCCTAGTCACTCTGCACTCCCTAGCACTCTCTCTACTCTGCACTCTCTCTACTCTGCACTCTCTCTACTCTGCACTCTCTCTACTCTGCACTCTCTCTACTCTGCACTCTCTCTACTCTACCAATAGCACTTTCCCACCTCTCAAAGACCAGCAACCCTACTCTACTAAAAGTCTAACAGAGTAGCAGTCACAATATCACAAGCACTCGCAGACAAGCACCACACACTACCAGCAGCGCTAACAACCCTCCAAGAGTAGCAGTCACACCCCTCACAGACTAGCACCACACACTACCAGCAGCGCTAACAGCCCTCCGAGAGTAGCAGTCACACTATCATAAGCACTCACACCCCTCACAGACTAGCACCACACACTACCAGCAGCGCTAACAGCCCTCCGAGAGTAGCAGTCACACCCCTCACAGACTAGCACAACACACTACCAGCAGGGCTAACAACCCTCCGAATGTTGTAGTCACATGCAACTAAAAGCCCCCCCATCCACCACAGACTAGCAGTCACACACAACTGGAAGCATATTCACTCCCCTCACCGGCTAGCATCCACACGCTACCAGGAGTACTTTTACACATTAGCAGTCACACATTACCTTCACACCCCACACAGATTAGTCATAACACTACCGGCAACACTCACACCCATCACTACTGAAGCACACCAAGTAGGAAACACACTTTTCTAATATAAATAGAGGTGCATAGCACAAATTCGCTTAATAAAGCAAACCTATTTTAATGAGGCAACCAAGCACTCTAGCACTCACAAAAACAATGAAATGCCTGTATTGGCAGAATGTTAGTAACGGTTTCTATAAATGGTGGACATTCTTAAAATAGTGAGGCCTACTGGCTTTGTCTATGCTTCTTATTGTTGAAGTCCGGTTGTATTCATCCTCGCTTCTGCGTATGTCACTCTAGTTCTAGTGGTGCTGCTTTTACACGCAGGAGGTATTAGCGCTTCGGAGGTGGTGATTCCGGGCTGTACTGACAGAAAGAAACAGAGAGGGGAGAGGGGAGAGCGGGAGGGGGGGGGAGAGGGGAGAGCGGGAGGGGGGAGGGCGGGAGGAGGGACACGGAGAACTTCAAAACTCACCGGACTGCTTAGGCTTTCATTACCAGGCTCCGGGAGGAAGGCAGGACCACAAGGAGAGCGGGAGGGGGGACGGCGGGAGGAGGGAGGACGGCGGGAGGAGGGACGGCGGGAGGAGGGACACGGAGAACTTCAAAACTCACCGGACTGCTTAGGCTTTCATTACCAGGCTCCGGGAGGAAGGCAGGACCACACGGAGAGCAGGAGGGGGGACGGCGGGAGGAGGGACACGGAGAACTTCAAAACTCACCGGACTGCTTAGGCTTTCATTACCAGGCTCCGGGAGGAAGGCAGGACCACACGGAGAGCGGGAGGGGGGAGAGACACACACACACAGAGCCAGACACACACACAGAGCCAGACACACACCGGGGCACTTCTACAATGCAGCCCCAAGTGACCAAGTGTGATTGTACGTCCCTCTCCGTCTATGTCAACATGACAGTATAATTTGACACATTCATTTTAGTACGACACATTACAGCCTTTGCAGACAATACACTGACAATTGCTAAACACACAATTTTTATGTTGTTTCCATTCCTTCCTCTGAAAGTGGAGCAACAACGCTTGCACACATTTTAAAATTGTGACCTATGCTCAAAACGAGTCTTTTCAGAGGCCCTCTAACCCGTGTATTCCCTGTGCGATGTAGCCTGTGCTCGTTGTATCAACTAGACGTAATTCTGTTTGTGGTGTTCGCTCTACAATTTTCAAATTCAAATCAATATCCTATCTACGACTCCCTCTATAAGTCATATTTGATGGCCCTTGTTTTAGAATTACACCTGCGCTGGAATGTGTTTGCACCCCTCCCTCACAGCCACCCCCCTTCCTTATTTCAGATATGCGGCAGTGCTCGCTGCCATCAGCAAGAAGCGCCTCGATTGCAGTAATAATGCTTCTCTTGATTGTCAATCAATTTCCGGATGCGCATCTTTCATCGTGGTGGAAACGAGGAGGCGGTCGTTATTGCCGCTACGAGCCCCTACCACGCAGCATGGCCACTTCCGGTCTCGCGGGTTACGGAAGAGTGCCATCGACAGCGCTTCTGCAAATATCTGCTCTCCCATCAGCCAGACATAATTACAGAGAATTATTATGGGTTGAGGTGCCATCCGCGGCCTCTTTTCTCATTCATGGACTTTTCCCCATTCCCTAGTTTATAAGTGTTTAAATCACCGCCGAGCAGTCGGGTGTGTGGGTTTTGCTCACGGCGTTAATCGCTCGAGACGGCAGGTGTAATGGCTCGCATCGCAAGGAAACCCAGCAGTTTAATAGTGTTGCGTGTTATCAGGTCGTTGTGAATGGCAAAATCGCTGCGCTCTTCGGAAGAAAAATCTCATTTTGCATAAGGGAGCTTGCTCGTACAAATGAGTCACTGCGCTCCTCGGGGTGAGGCTGTCAGGGTGTTTGGAAGCGGAGAGAGAGCGGCCCTATCTCCGCGCAGCTGGCCGGGTTGCATTGGTCGCCGGTGGTCAGCCAGGCGCGGCTTACAGCCTTGGCTATGACTCACTCAGCCTTCGGGAAGATAAGGCTGGCTTACCTGCCGAGGGTAATCAGATACAGGCCCCTGCGCATTTTCAGATCAGCTCAAGGCACGTGACTCCACCAAAAGTGAGAAAGATTTATGGCCTCATTTTGCGTCTGATGAGCTGGCTGCCAAACCTCTGGAGCGGTGGAGACTGCACCACTTCCGGTCCAGCTGCGGGTGGCCTGCCATACTCATTCTGTTTTTTGCCTCGGCGGTGTGTTTTTTTTCATCGAAGCGGCTCCTGATCTTCATTGAGGGAGCAGCTTTCGTTAAACAAGCAATGGCAAAGCCTATCGGTCTGGCTTTAAAGTATGAAAACAGAATTTGTGCAGGCCTGTGTTTGCATATTCCATTCACACAAATTGACATTGCCAGTACACACATGATAAATAGACAACAATTAACCAACAATTAACAAGTGGCGGCGGGACTTCCGGCTTGCTTGCGGCCCGGCCGGACCAGATTCGGGGGCGTTCCCGGCTTTCGGCTGACGTCGCGTGACGTCGGCAAAAGCCAAAGAATCTCGGGAACGCCCCCGAATCTGGTCCGGCATTGACGGACAGGCCCCTCGTCCAATGGCTAGGCTCCATTTATGGAGCCAGCCAATGAATGACGAGGGCCGACCCAAACCCACACTACAGTTCTCATTAGGTTTTCGCCTGCGCGAAAAAGATGCGCAGAGCGCATCTTTTCGCCAGGCAAAACCTAAAAACAAAGGATGTGTCAAATTGTGCAATAAGTGTAACTCCTCTATCTTAGTGCCAGTTGCCTTCAAGTGCAGAATTTTTACCTTTGAATTAGAAGCTTCAACTTGATTATGTCGAGCTCTAACAGGGTACATGCGTTTCGATTCAGGGCAATATGGGGAAAACACTCCTAAAAAGATGTTGGGAAAGTTAAGAGTTCAATAATTCTCTAACTTTGACTGTTATCACAAAGCCTAAATAACTTCTGTGTTTCCTCATACCTTATTAATTGGACTGCGGTTTATTGATTTTGAAGGGTTTGTAGGATTCCAGCTTGTTCATCCTACAAACAATGGGACCAATTACTAACTAAGCATGCATCGTTATGTGAATGCTTTTCGTTCTGCTGCCACTGAACAAATAGATTTGTACCTTTTTATACTGGAATCAGTCAATGCCTCCTCGGTGGTCTCCGCTGTAATCCACAAGGGGGGTGATGGGGGAAGGAAGTCCCAATAAGTCTCGGTTATTCGTCAGCGTGCTGCGGCATACTCGTATCTGCCACACACACGGAAAGCGGTAAAACATATTTCCTAAGCTCCGGTTGAAGCTGTGTTTTCAATTTGAAGCAGCCGTTTACCTCTTCTCTATGCCGACTGCGACGTGTCTCGATTCTGCATCCCGGACATGTTTTTGGTAAAACGCCGTCTTCAGGGCATAGCTTATGAAAGCTGATGTCCGGTTGGATGAATAACATTGCATGATGCTCCTAATGAATTGTGAGAGCTGTAGTTTCTTACGGACTCAACTGATTTTAAAACGCGTAAAGTTTGTTTTTAGACTGGAGCCGATTTGTGTGTTGGATACATATAAAGAGTCTCTCTCATCTCGGAGTTGTGGGGACAGCATAAGCCTGCAAATGATTGCGGTGCGCCATCCGACTATGTTGGGGGATCTCAACGTCAGCCATAGGGAAAAAGTAGAGTAGAAGAACTAAGAAAATATAGCACAACACTAAATGGGTAGTAACTCAAAGTTCGAACCTTTTTAAATTATCAAGCTTGAAAAAACCTATGTAACTATAGGTAGGTTATACCGTCCCCACTGTCAACCGGAAACAATAGTGAGGGTGTCGTGGACTGATATAAGCACTCCTCGAGTGTCTCAAAATAAGACCACTATGTTAAGTGCTGAAATTAAGGAAGAATTATGCATTGTGATCTTTGTATTGACTCCGATGTATTTCTTGCTTCATCTTTAAATTGCGCAGTCTACACGTGTAAAACACACGAGATGATGGACGGAATATTGCACAATGGCAAAACATTCACCCCCAGTCACAGATCTGGGTTTAATCCATTGTTATTTTGCACACCAAGCCACCCCAGTTCAGACATGGCCATATGCAAATCAGTCTTGACCGAAACGTGGGTCCCGTGCTCCCTGCACCACTGGAGTCAAGCTAGCCTGGCTGATGAAGGCTGATAGCCAGAAACCGGTCCTAGGATGCTTGATGCCGGTCCTGGGAAGACATGGCTTGGCAGTTCGGTCTGGACTGTTCCATGAGGCACAGAATCAAGACTGATTTGCATATGGCCATGTCTGAACTGGGGTGGCTTGGTGAGCAAAATAACAATGGATTACACCCAGATCTATGACTGGGGGTGAATGTTTTACCATTGTGCAACATTCTGTCCACCATCTTGTGTGTTTTGCAATCTACACGTGTACCTGTTACCGAGGTCAATTCGCTGTCTATTCTTCGATCAGTTCCGGTGATTAAGGCTCATTCGTCTAAAAGCCTTAAGCACCATACTGAGTTGCAGACCATAAATTTAGATATAGCAGGTGACAACGCTGTGAATTTAGTTGGGGATCATGTAACAATCAATTTGCCCCCAGCGGGGGGCTGCCCCTATGTGGCCGTTCTAGTTAACGTCCGCTCCTTGAGGCCAGGTCAAATCAAAACTCTTGAATCCTTAAAGAATAGAGTGGTACACTGGCTTCACAGCAATTGTCATTATCCAGTGGGGAGAGCACACCAAATCCTTTTCATTAGGAGAGTGGTATTGGTTGGACCTCTGGGAAGAACCTCTAAGTGGACTGTATTATCAACTTTTGGGATTCTAACTGTGCAAGGGAAGTTTTAGCCAGGGCCATACCTCCCTCCCTGTTTGTAGGAAGGTGGATACCTGACTATGGTTACCCCAGATTTTTTGCCTACTGTTTAGCTGGTTTTCGACTTAGTTGGCCTGGGATCCTGCTAATCGGGGTCCCAGGCTATCTGCTCTCTCTTAAAATGGACTCCATGTACCCTAGGCGCATAACTAAATTGGTACTGGACACCTTATCAGACCCTGTACAGTGCACTATAGGTGCCCAGGGCATAGGTGCATCCAAGGCCTACCAGGGGCTGCGGCATATCTTTTGCCACCCCTGGCTGGTACTTAAATCGACACAACTGGCTGATCACTCGGCTGGGGCAAGGTGGTGTAATCACCCCTTGCTTAGATATAGTATACCTATATCTAAACCTATATCTGGACACATATATACCTATAAGTCACTCCTACGGCATGCCTTAACAATCCTGGAGGCAGAGTGCTTGGTTTTATGTGAGATGGTGCTCTGGCATGAGCTGAGCCTGTCTGCAGCTTTCGGAACCATTTCCTTATAGCTGTTCCAGTGATACTGCCATACCATATACTCTTAAGTGCATTATAATCCTCGCGGTTAATGCTAACTTTAGTTTGGCTTTATCAAAACATGTCGTGTTTGGTGTCAAGTTCTGGCGAGGGGGTAGCATTCCACCCTTCTAGAGGGAGAAGACATGTTACTTTACTTAAAACGCGGTTAATCCTAACCAGAGCCTCAGCATCACAAAATGGATGCTGCTGCCCCGACACAAGTCTGACCTCCTGCTGCTGACCGAAACTTGGCAGGGGAGGCCCGGACAAAGGGTTTCCTGTCACAGGGAGGTACTACACCACCCCAGACAGGAGATAGTGGATTGGAGCAGGGAGGGCTGAAAGAAACTAGACACTGCCTGGGGCACACAAGGTGTCCCATGCAAAATCCAGTCAAACCGGTTCTGGGGCACTCCAGCCCCAGCCCTGGCGCGAAACTGGACAAAGGAAAAGGGGTGTAACCACCCCCTTCCTGGGTCCCACCCATAGGAGGGACCTAGCAGGTAATCCAGCCCCTTGATTTGGAATAAAGGTAGGAGCTGTGCTGATGCACATCAGATTATCCTGATTGAAACTTATGAAACGAAACTCTGGACCCACCGACATCCTACTCGACGTAGAAGACTGAAGAATCTCCCTTGTGGTCAAGGAGTGACCACCCTGTGCAAACAGGCACCATCCAGCACCTCACCGTTTGCTTTGTTGCAGTTCCCGCCGGAACTCGAGCGACAGAGATCGACAAGACCCAGCTTTCCTGCCTTCCAACAGCCCGATCCACAGTCCCTGCAAAGCTGAAACCCGTGGAGGCGACCTGAAGCGTGGGGCCGGCCATCTAGGAAAAACTACGAAGCGCTGACCGTGCAGCTCCCGAGGCTCCCTCGAAGCTGTGCATTGGAGTTTGAGAAGCTCCAGCCCCGAGCAGCTTTTGCACCGAAGCTCACCCGTCCACACTCACCGAGTGCTGTGTGGGGCCCTTTTGCATTTTCCTGCTCGACGCGTTGGTCCGGTCGGTTTCCCGTTGGCTAGTGGCCCCAGTACTGACGAACCAAAGGATTTACACTGCTGGTCTGGTTGCTCCAGACAGGTCCTCGCTCCCCTGAAAAGGAGCACCCGCTCTGACCTTGCTGGTCCGAGTAAGAAGCGATCTTCGAATCCTGCGTGGGTTGCCCTTGCCAAGGCTTGTTAACTCTGATCCGGAAGCCGACACCGCCGACAGCGAGAGCCTTCGTGGGATAGCTCGTGATCCACTCCTGGACATCCTCGGTGCCCCAGAGTCCACGTGGCAGTGGAGACAAGCTTCGCGACAAGCACCTGATTGCGCCTGACATCGCCTGGTTCCTTCCTGGTCACTGGCTAGTGACCCAGACTCTGTCCCCTCTGCTTTCAGGTACTCTACATCTTCGATCCACCCTTGGATCACACCGGACACTTCTCTTCTGGACGCCTGCAGCATCTTCATCTCCAGGCACCATAGATCTTCGTGACGAAACCCGACACGCTTTTGCACCTGTGCACCCGCTTCCTGTGGGTGAGGTAATTCTTGAACGCTGGTGCTCCTGTAGTGGTTTACACCTCTAGTGTCTAAGTCTAAAGTTGTGTCTTTCTAGTCCAGTCGGAAGACCCTTAAAACTGTACCTCGATAACTTTTACGCACCATTGACTTTGCATTGGTGCATGCGTGTGCTTTTAGTGCTGCACCCGAATCCCGCGGGCTACTCCCGTCCTAACTGCTGTTAGTCCAGTGTAGTCCCAGTGATTCCCAAGGCCCTAGGCCTTACCACTGATCGAATAGTGATACTTATACCACTTTTTTGATATATGGTTTGAGTGGCCACCGGCCTCATCCATAAACGTGCAACTTTCATATGTTATATTGTGCTTTTGTTTAAACGCTTGTGCTTCTTTACTCATAAAGAGTATAGGGGATTATTCTGAGAATAAGTACATATATTTTTATATTATATAACTTGTGTGGTGTCCTTTCATTTGATATTACAGGATTGCATATGGTAAAACAGCTGGCTTCACATGCCCTCTTGAGTTAAGCCTTTAAGGCTGCTTAGTCCATGCTACCCCTAGGATAGCTTGTCTATAAGGTTGACTTACAACCACCACCATAAGGGATTGTTTGGACTGATACAAGGTGCCCACAGAACTGTGGACATCATATACCAGGCCAACTTCTCACATTGGTGGCAGCGGTGGGATTTGAGCTTGCTGTTGTTTTACCATTGTAATCTTTTTATCAAATTGAAAGGTCACATTAAGTACCTTAGGTACATATAAACAAAGCTTACATATTTAAGTTCTACTGAACTTAGTAGTTGTAGATCAAAGGGCATAGCACACCCTGCCTACAACTCACTAGCAAGGTACAGTAGGAAAACACTTAGTGTAGGTAAGTGCATCACTTACACCTCACTAGAGTCATGTCTGGCACAGGTGAAGCTCCCATCTCTCTACCTGTGGCGGTTGACCTTACCAAGGCACCTTCCAGCTATGACAAACTCAGCCACAAGGACTTGAGTGCCTTGTGCACTGCAAGGAGGCTGAAAAAGGGTCACAACCCTACCATTCCCATCCTGATAGCCATCCTGGAGAAGGATGATCTTGAGAAAGCTAGTACAGTTCCCTCAGGGTCAGGAGAAGGAGTGAATCCCCCAGATACTGAGAACACCACCCCAGAGGTAGAAGATGCGGAGGTGGACCCTGAATCAGAAGAGGAAGAGGAAGAGTCAGATCAGGATCAAAGGGATAACCAGGTACCAGTTGGAAGGCTTAGCCAAGTCAACTTGGACCTACATGGAAATGGAGAGGACCAGCACCTCCTCAGAGTACATAACGGAATACTTCCAGGTAATAGAAGGGAGAGATCTCCTTCCAGGGACTCTCACCTTTCTAGTGCCTCAAGGGAATCTCAAAGGGGAATGACTTCCCCCCAGAGAAAAGAGCATAAGGCCAGGATGAGAGCTGTCAAACTCCAGATAGAGAGGGAAGAGATAGCCCTGGCCCAAAATAAACAAGGGAACAAAAATTGAGTGGGTTAGAACCCACTGGTGGCAGCATTATTCCCAAAGAGAAAGACCGGTCCTATGATACTAGAAACCTGACAAAGATTGTGCCCCCCTATAGGGAAGGGGATGACATCCACAAATGGATAACTGCTCTGGAGAGAGCCTGCATGGTACAGCAGGTTCCTCAAGAACAGTGGGCAGCAATTTTATGGTACTCCTTTTCTGAGAAAGGGAGAGATAAGCTCCTCACAGTTAGACCTGAGAATGCTAAAAACTACACAGTCCTGAAGAGTGATCTTATTGATGGGTTTGGCTTAACCACTGAACAATACAGGTTGTTGTTCAGAGACACCCAAAAAGCTCAGACTCAGGACTGGACTGATTTTGTAGATTGTGCTACTAAGGCTCTGGAAGGTGGCTACATGGCAGCAAAGTACATGACTATACAGGATTGTATAATTTGATTATGAGGGAGCAGATCCTAAGTAATTGTCAAAACCAGCTTTTACACCAGCACCTGGTGGACTCAGATCTGACCTCTCCACAAGAATTGGGTAAGAGGGCAGACAAATGGGTCAGAACCAGGATTAGGCCTAAGAATCAGGGTAATGACCAAAAGAAGGATACTTCCAAGGCTCAAGAGAAGGGTGGGGATAAATCTAAAGACAAATATCCCACAGGGCCCCAAAACTCCAAGGATGGGGGTGGGTCCCAAAACACTTCCTCTGACCAGAAGAAACCCTATTGCCATGCTTGTAAAAAGCATGGCCACTGGAAAACAGACAGCTATTGTCCAAAGAATAGCAATCAAGAAAATATTCCTCCAAGTACAGCTCCAACACCCTCTGTTACTATGAGTAGTAATCCCCCAGGTGGTGGGAGCACCCCCAGGAATTTGGGTGGGTTTACTTTTGGAACTCAGGTGGACTCTGGCCTAACCAGTTCCCCTAATACAGATACTCTTGTCTGTGAAAATGGCATGGGGTTTGCCAACTTCACTGATTGCCCAAACACTTTGAGCAAGTACAGGCAAGAGCCCCTCATCAATGGTCAAAAAGTTGAGGCCTACAGAGACACAGGGGCTAGTATCACTATGGTGACTGAGAATCTAGTCCCCTCAAGGCAACTTTTACCTGGTGCCACATATCAGGTGACAAACATTGATGGAGTGCAGAAAAATCATCCCATGGCAGTGGTAAATCTCAGCTGGGGAGGTGTCACTGGCCCAAAGAGAGTGGCAGTGTCAACAAACTTGCCTGTAGATTGTCTACTTAGGAATGATTTAGAAATTTCAGCCTGGGCTGAGGTGGAACAAGAAACCCATTCTAAAATGGTAAATCTCCATGGAAAGGTTAGTGGGGCTGTGATGGCCACAGCCCCAACCCAAGATGTCCTTCCTGAAAAGGTTGGTAGGGCTGTGCAAGACTCAGCCCCATCTTCAGCAGAATCCCTTCCTGAACAAGTTAGCAGAGCTGTTATGGTAACAGCCCATACCCAAACTGAGTCCCTTCCTGAAAAGGTTGGTGGGGCTGTGATGGCCACAGCCCAAACTCAAACTGATTCATGTGTTGTGAAGCCTGAAACTATGGATCACTCCACACAAACAGAGAGCATTGAGGAGGAAGAAAAATCTCCCTCCCACCAGACATTAGGAAAGGATCAGCCTCCTCCGGGAACTGATCTTACCCCTTGTGAAGAAACTGCCCCAGAGGCAGTCAGGCCTAGCCTGGCAGAGCCCCTGATGTCAGTCGACCCTTCCAAGGTGGGACCCAGTCTGGAGCAGGTAACCTGCCCCTCTCTACCCTGCCTCAGTCAGCCCAGGGCTGCAGAGGTCAAGGAGGTCAGTGAGCCCCAAAGGGCCCCCTGTCAAATAAAACACCCCCATCAACAGATTATGGGCACCAAAGCTAGCAACCCTAGCAAGGTGAAAACTTTAGAAATTTCTGAGGGATCCCCCTTACAACTAGTTAGGGACCTCCCCCAAAGGGACACTGTTGGGCACAGCCAAACCTGGGACCCCAAGGCCCCAAACCTGACCTGTCCCTCCAGTAAGCCAACAAAAGGGACCCAGCCTCCAGCTGTAGGCAGCCAGAGGTTGACCCTGAGAGCACAGTGCAACTCAGTCAAGGAAAGAAAGGCACACATGGTGGAAGATGATTGGAGGAAGCTGAGCCCTACATTAGTGGAGCCTCACTTCAGTACTCCATCTCAACACCAGCCTTTTACTTTACCAAAACACACCACAGGTAGTGATTCCCTATGGTGGGGACCCTCTGATACCCCTAGGGTGAGGAATTGCTTAGTGGTCCATGAGACAGGGGGTAACCATGCTAGTGCAGGTACTTCCTTATATGGCCACTTAGTCAATATAGGCTTACCTGGTCAAGGATAGCCTTATCTCCTTTCGTTTGGGGGGTTAAGTAGGAAGGTGGATACCTGACTATGGTTACCCCAGATTTTTTGCCTAGTGTTTAGATGGTTTTCGACTTAGTTGGCCTGGGATCCTGCTAATCAGGGTCCCAGGCTATCTGCTCTCTCTTAAAATGGACACCATGTACCCTAGGTGCATAACTAAATTGGTACTGGACACCTTATCAGACCCTGTACAGTGCACTAAAGGTGCCCAGGGCATAGGTGCATCCAAGGCCTACCAGGGGCTGCAGCATATCTTTTGCCACCCGTGGCTGGTACTTAAATCGACACAACTGGCTGATCACTCGGCTGGGGCAAGGTGGTGTAATCACCCCTTGCTTAGATATAGTATACCTATATCTAAACCTATATCTGGACACATATATACCTATAAGTCACTCCTCGGCATGCCTTAACAATCCTGGAGGCAGAGTGCTTGGTTTTATGTGAGATGGTGCTCTGGCATGAGCTCAGCCTGTCTGCAGCTTTCGGAACCATTTCCTTATAGCTGTTCCAGTGATACTACCATACCATATACTCTTAAGTGCATTATAATCCTCGCGGTTAATGCTAACTTTGGTTTGGCTTTATCAAAACATGTCGTGTTTGGTGTCATACACTTTGGAATACTACCCCCTCGCCAGTTCTGGCGACGGGGGTAGCATTCCACCCTTCTAGAGGGAGAAGACATGTTACTTTACTTAAAACGAGGTTAATCCTAACCAGAGCCTCAGCTTCACAAAATGGATGCTGCTGCCCCGACACAAGTCTGACCTCCTGCTGCTGACCGAAACTTGGCAGGGGAGGCCTGGACAAAGGGTTTCCTGTCACTGGGAGGTGCTACGCCACCCCAGACAGGAGATAGTGGATTGGAGCAGGGAGGGCTGAAAGAAACTAGACACTGCCTGGGGCACACAAGGTGTCCCATGCAAAATCCAGTCAAACCGGTTCTGGGGCACTCCAGCCCCAGTCCTGGTGCGAAACTGGACAAAGGAAAAGGGGTGTAACCACCCCCGTCCTGGGTCCCACCCATAGGAGGGACCTAGCAGGTAATCCAGCCCCTTGATTTGGAATAAAGGTAGGAGCTGTGCTGATGCACATCAGATTATCCTGACTGAAACTTATGAAACGAAACTCTGGACCCTTCGACATCCTACTCGACGTAGAAGACTGAAGAATCTCCCTTGTGGTCAAGGAGTGACCACCCTGTGCAAACAGGCACCATCCAGCACCTCACCGTTTGCTTTGTTGCAGTTCCCGCCGGAACTCGAGTGACAGAGATCGACAAGACCCAGCTTTCCTGCCTTCCAATAGCCCGTTCCACAGTCCCTGCAAAGCTGAGACCCCTGGAGGCGACCTGAAGCGTGGGGCCGGCCATCTTGGAAAAACTACGAAGCGCTGACTGTGCAGCTCCCGAGGCTCCCTCGAAGCTGTGCATTGGAGTTTGAGAAGCTCCAGCCCGAGCAGCTTTTGCACCGAAGCTCACCCCTCAACACTCACCGAGTGCTGCGTGGGGCCCTTTTGCATTTTCCTGCTCGACGCGTTGGTCCGGTCGCTAGCCCGTTGGCTAGTGGCCCCAGTACCGACGAATCAAAGAATTTACACTGCTGGTCTGGTTGCTCCAGACTGGCCCTCGCTCCCCTCAAAAGGAGCACCCGCTCTGACCTTGCTGGTCCGAGTAAGAAGCGATGTTCGAATCCTGCGTGGGTTGCCCTTGCCAAGGCTTGTTAACTCTGATCCGGAAGCCGACAGCGAGAGTCTTCGTGGGACAGCTCGTGATCCACTCCTGGACATCCTCGGTGCCCCAGAGTCCACGTGGCAGCGGAGACAAGCTTCGCGACAAGCACCTGATTGCGCCCGACATCGCCTGGTTCCTTCCTGGTCACTGGCTAGTGACCCAAATCTGTCCCCTCTGCTTTCAGGTACTCTACATCTTCGATCCACCCTTGGATCACACCGGGCACTTCTCTTCTGGACGCCTGCAGCATCTTCATCTCCAGGCACCATAGATCTTCGTGACGAAACCCGACACGCTTTTGCACCTGTGCACCCGCTTCCTGTGGGTGAGGTAATTCTTGAACGCTGGTGCTCCTGTAGTGGTTTACACCTCTAGTGTCTAAGTCTAAAGTTTTGTCCTTCTAGTCCAGTCGGAAGACCCTTAAAACTGTAACTCGATAACTTTTACGCACCATTGACTTTGCATTGGTGCATGCGTGTGCTTTTAGCGCTGCACCCGAATCCCGCAGGCTACTCCCGTCCTAACTGCTGTTAGTCCAGTGTAGTCCCAGCGATTCCCAATGCCCTAGGCCTTACCACTGATCGAATAGTGATACTTATACCACTTTTTTGATATATGGTTTGAGTGGCCACCGGCCTCATCCTTAAACGTGCAACTTTCATATGTTATACTGTGCTTTTGTTTAAACGCTTGTGCTTCTTTACTCATAAAGAGTATAGGGGATTATTCTGAGAATAAATACATATATTTTTATAATATATAACTTGTGTGGTGTCCTTTCATTTGATATTACAGGATTGCATATGGTAAAACAGCTGGCTTCACATGCCCTCTTAAGCCTTTAAGGCTGCTTAGTCCATGCTACCCCTAGGATAGCTTGTCTATAAGGTTGACTTACAACCACCACCATAAGGGATTGTTTGGACTGATACAAGGTGCCCACAGAACTGTGGACATCATATACCAGGCCAACTTCTCACGCTGTTGATTTCAAATATATCTGTATTACCTTAGGGATTCTTCTGTCAGCACCTACATAATGTTCTTCGTATAGATAATGTCTCCTGTAATATGTCTAATGCTCTAGGCCCAGACTTTCCATCCTGCCTGCCCCTGGCCATAGTCGATAGGTTTCAAGCACTGAGTACTCTACAAGACAATGATTGACATAACTTGTGTCATACTATTACGAAAGATAATGCCTCCTTGAGAGATAACAAGGTGGATACTTATTTGGATCTATTGAGTACTATTCTAATAGATAATCCTTTGCCTGGTTCTAGTTTAGCCACCAACTTTTTACGATTAGGGAATAATACTACTAATAATATGTATACCCCTTTTTTAATCTGGATAGTGGCTATAAAATGGCAACATGGAATGTGGGCGGTTTAGCAACTAATTTGGGTTCTCCTGAGTGGTCTCATTTTATTGGTGATCTTGATGTAATGTGTATACTTGAAATATGGTGTTTAGCTCCTATTTATGTTGCAGGTTTTTCATTGCTCTGGTTAGAGGCAGTACCCTCCCCTGTGCATGTCAAGAAAACCCTGCCATTTGGATCTCACTCACAAATATTGTGTCTAACATCTAAAGGGGGGGGTGATTTGGTATTGGTCAATTTTTCTAATAATATATTCGACTCCACCTGTTTCAAAGTGGACTCTGCACTTGAAAGTTGCCTGGATACACTTTTACCTTCTATTCGTACTAGTTTTGTACTCGTATGGGCAGTTGATTTTAATATCCAAGCCTACCCTATCTCTGCTAGTAGGGTCTGTGGGTAACTAACCAGAATGGGGCCGGATAAAAAGCACTTTTGTCATAACGAGTATGGGGGTTCATTGACTCTTATGATTACCAAGTTTGATTTACAGTTTCCCCCAGTGTCGTTCTGTCGGCATTAAGTGACCATAACTTTATTATACTGACATTTCTTTTCTGAAGGAGAAAGTGTGAAGTTCCATTTAGGATTTTTATAATATTATTCCTAATAGACAAAATGAAGTACATATCTAGTGTGCTGGCTTCGACCCCCTCCCCCCCCCCAGATTATTGTATGGTATAATTCCTAGGAATTATGTTGATATCGCCTACTGTCTTAACGATGAAGTTACCCCTAACCAGTTACTAGTCAGTTTTACCCATATTACTTGGTCTATAAATTCTTTACTGACCCGCACATGCAATCCAATTCACGAAAAATGCAGAGGTTGCTTTGATCATGCATGTACTAATGCCTCCTAGCAAATGAATCTAGCCCTTCACTGTCAACCAGAGATTATGAGTTGATTAAGACCCTTCAATTTAATTATAAGCTGGCCTTTTTTGCCAGGAAAAAAGAGCTTCAAGAGGAAGCTTGGCTTAAATTGTTTCCGGCTTCAGAAACCTCAGACAATAAACTTTACGGAGATACAGTTAATTCAACATTCCTAAAGAGTGACTTGATCCAGTTAATTCAACATTCCTAAAGAGTGACTTGATCCCAGAGGTTATCTCCCATGTTCCTTGTGATGCCTGGGTGGCCCATTCAGATATCTTCAAAACTGTCTGATTCAACGAGTGTGCATAAACATAGTGAGATGCTTTGTTGCGGGACTCCTCTTCCATTGAATATTACAATCGATTAGGTTTTGGCAGCCCTGAAAGAAAGTGTAGGGGGGAAAGCACCAGGCCTTGATGGAGTGCCAGTGGTCGTCCTTAAAACAGCCATAACCTTGTGGAGCCCCATTCTTACCAGGGTGTTTAACGCAGCTGCAACCAATGTGATTCCATCATCATGGGGTACCTCCACTATTATACCTATTTTCGAAAAGTAATAATAGGTAATGGGTGCCAACAAGGGAATTTATTTGCAAAGAACTTAAATGAATGTGAAATTACTTCAAGTATCAGTCCAACTGAAACAAACCCTAATGTGTCATAAGACAACTTCAACCAATGAGACTAATAATCACAAAAAACACGGGAGATCCTAATTCTTTAAAGGTACAAATATGTTTATATAAGGTAATGATTAAAAAAGGAGTACAAACACATGAGTTAAATCAGCAAAAAGATCATGAAACAGAAGTAAAATCAAATTATCCTAACAGTTCATGACCTACAACTATTCAAATAAAATGTATGACACGACAAATCTCGTAATGGAAATGCATGTCGCTAGAGAATGACATAGTTTCTCCGGAATAGACGGTATGGTCAACGTTTCGGTCTTGTGTCTTCAGTCCTTCAGACCATCTTCAGGACAGTAGTGTTTGCTAGAACAAGACTCTTGTGTGATTAATAGAATGCGACCAAAGACCATGAGACAAATTGGTTGTCGCAACCATCAATGAAAGCACTGGCATCTATGATGCATACATTTGTTTAAAGTCAGCTGGACCATTCGTATTGAGCAGGAGAGCAATCTTCCTTACGTAGTGTATCTTTAATTTCTTTGGAGAAAATGATTGGCGAAGCGTGATAACCAGCGTGCGTCCGGCAGTCAGGGTAGCACGTAAGGAAGATTGCTCTCCAGATTTGATTCCCCGTCCATTTGATGGGCTGAGCAAGCAAAGTATAGTCCATTTTGTGTTTTTGTGATTTTAATTTACATTTTAGGAGTTACGATCTAAAGCCCCTTCTGGTAGCACGGAATATCAGATCACATATTGCCACCCTGAAATGTATGCTTAACTTGAACGATAACAGGGTCTATTTTACTGTTGCATTTTTTATCTTAAAAGCCATCAATAGCACGAAAAAGTATTATGTTTTACATGTTGGTGGACTGTAGAATTAGTAATTTGATGTGATGATTAACTGTATATAGTGAACAAGGATAAAGTTATTTATTAACGTTAGGGATTGTCTAGGATTGTGCTTACAAGTTTTAATTGCTTGTACTTGTTTTTATTTCTGTATCCACTTTTATGGCTGTTTATATATGCCGAATAAAGTTTTGAATCGAAATTTCACAATATAGATCTGGTTGGCACTAAGGACATTGTACAGGTAATTCGATATTTGACCATGAATAATCGCTTTGGACCATTTTATATTTAATTATTTTAAGGGGGCATAATATTCTGAGCAAGATTGTGATATGATTTTATAGTACTGTGATACTTTTGTATGTGATTTTTACTGTGATTTTATGGTAAAAAAAAATACTGAATAAAGATGATAATGATGATGATATTCATGAGTAACTTTGGCTTCTGCTCTACTCCTAGAGGAGGATAGTGCAAAGAGACCTTCGGTTGAACGTCATGCTCTATAAGTACCAATTGAAAAATAAAAGTGTGGGACCCACAGGACTGCTGTGTAAGGGTAACTTATTGTCTGTAAGTGTATGTTTTGTAGGGATGTCATGTTGTAAGTTCTAGGATTATCTGCAAGTGTGGGTCTCACATGGATGTTGTCGTGGCAACTCGTCAGTTGTGAGTCTCATGCGGATTGGAGTTCTCAGATTGTCTGTAGGTCTCCTGGGGATTTAGTATTTGGAGCTCTCGGTTTGCATGTGAGTGTAGGTCTCCTGGGGATTTAGTATTTGGAGCTCTCCGTTTGCATGCAAGTGTAGGTCTCCTGGGAATTTAGTATTGGGAGCTCTCCATTTGCCTGCGAGCGTAGGTCTCGTTGGGATCTAGTATTGGGGGCTTTCAGTTTGCCTGCGAGCGTAGGTCTCGTTGGGATCTAATATTGGAAGCTCTCCATTTGCAGGCAAGTGTAGGTCTCCTGGGGATTTAGTATTGGGAACTCTCAGTTTGCATGCAAGTGTAGGTCTCCTGGGGATTTAGTATTGGGAACTCTCAGTTTGCATGCAAGTGTAGGTCTCCTGGGGATTTAGTATTGGGAACTCTCCATTTGCATGCAAGTGTAGGTCTTCTGGGGATTTAGTATTGGGAGCTCTCCGTTTGCATGCGAGTGTAGGTCTCCTGGGGATATAGTATTTGGAGCTCTCAGTTTGCCTGTGAATGTAGGTCTCCTGGGGATTTAGTATTGGGAGCTCTCCATTTGCATGCGAGTGTAGGTCTCCTGGGGATTTAGTATTGGGAGCTCTCCATTTGCATGCAAGTGTAGGTCTCCTGGGGATTTAGTATTGGGAGCTCTCCGTTTGCATGCGAGTGTAGGTCTCCTGGGGATTTAGTATTGGGAGCTCTCCATTTGCCTGCGAGCGTAGGTCTCGTTGGGATCTAGTATTGGGGGCTTTCAGTTTGCTCGCGAGCATAGGTCTCGTTGGGATCTAATATTGGGAGCTCTCCATTTGCATGCAAGTGTAGGTCTTCTGGGGATTTAGTATTGGGAGCTCTCCGTTTGCATGCGAGTGTAGGTCTCCTGGGGATATAGTATTTGGAGCTCTCAGTTTGCCTGTGAATGTAGGTCTCCTGGGGATTTAGTATTGGGAGCTCTCCATTTGCATGCGAGTGTAGGTCTCCTGGGGATATAGTATTGGGAGCTCTCCGTTTGCATGCAAGTGTAGGTCTCCTGGGGATATAGTATTGGGAGCTCTCAGTTTGCCTGTGAATGTAGGTCTCCTGGGGATTTAGTATTGGGAGCTCTCCATTTGCATGCGAGTGTAGGTCTCCTGGGGATATAGTATTGGGAGCTCTCCGTTTGCATGCAAGTGTAGGTCTCCTGGGGATTTAGTATTGGGAGCTTTCAGTTTGCCTGCGAGCGTAGGTCTTGTTGGGCTCTAGTATTGGGAGCTCTCAGTTTACATGCGAGTGCAGGTCTCCTGGGGATTTAGTATTGGGAGCTCTCCGTTTGCATGCGAGTGTAGGTCTCCTGGGGATTTAGTATTGGGAACTCTCCATTTGCATGCAAGTGTAGGTCTTCTGGGGATTTAGTATTGGGAGCTCTCCGTTTGCATGCGAGTGTAGGTCTCCTGGGGATATAGTATTTGGAGCTCTCAGTTTGCCTGTGAATGTAGGTCTCCTGGGGATTTAGTATTGGGAGCTCTCCATTTGCATGCGAGTGTAGGTCTCCTGGAGATTTAGTATTGGGAGCTCTCCATTTGCATGCAAGTGTAGGTCTCCTGGGGATTTAGTATTGGGAGCTCTCCATTTGCATGCGAGTGTAGGTCTCCTGGGGATTTAGTATTGGGAGCTCTCCATTTGCCTGCGAGCGTAGGTCTCGTTGGGATCTAGTATTGGGGGCTTTCAGTTTGCTCGCGAGCATAGGTCTCGTTGGGATCTAATATTGGGAGCTCTCCATTTGCATGCAAGTGTAGGTCTTCTGGGCATTTAGTATTGGGAGCTCTCCGTTTGCATGCGAGTGTAGGTCTCCTGGGGATATAGTATTTGGAGCTCTCAGTTTGCCTGTGAATGTAGGTCTCCTGGGGATTTAGTATTGGGAGCTCTCCATTTGCATGCGAGTGTAGGTCTCCTGGGGATATAGTATTGGGAGCTCTCCGTTTGCATGCAAGTGTAGGTCTCCTGGGGATATAGTATTGGGAGCTCTCAGTTTGCCTGTGAATGTAGGTCTCCTGGGGATTCAGTATTGGGAGCTCTCCATTTGCATGCGAGTGTAGGTCTCCTGGGGATATAGTATTGGGAGCTCTCCGTTTGCATGCAAGTGTAGGTCTCCTGGGGATTTAGTATTGGGAACTCTCAGTTTGCATGCAAGTGTAGGTCTCCTGGGGATTTAGTATTGGGAGCTCTCCATTTGCATGCGAGTGTAGGTCTCCTGGGGATATAGTATTGGGAGCTCTCCGTTTGCATGCAAGTGTAGGTCTCCTGGGGATATAGTATTGGGAGCTCTCAGTTTGCCTGTGAATGTAGGTCTCCTGGGGATTTAGTATTTGCATGCGAGTGTAGGTCTCCTGGGGATATAGTATTGGGAGCTCTCCGTTTGCATGCAAGTGTAGGTCTCCTGGGGATTTAGTATTGGGAGCTTTCAGTTTGCCTGCGAGCGTAGGTCTTGTTGGGCTCTAGTATTGGGAGCTCTCAGTTTACATGCGAGTGCAGGTCTCCTGGGGATTTAGTATTGGGAGCTCTCCGTTTGCATGCTAGTGTAGGTCTCCTGGGGATATAGTATTTGGAGCTCTCCATTTGCATGCAAGTGTAGGTCTCCTGGATATTTAGTATTGAGAGCTCTCCTTTTTCATGCGAGTGCAGGTCTCCTGTGGATTTAGTATTGGCAGCTCTCCGTTTGCATGCGAGTGTAGGTCTCCTGGGGATTTAGAATTGGGAGCTCTGTTTGTCTCTGAGTGTGGATGTCACAGGAATGCAATAATCGGAGCCATGTTTGACTGTGTGTGTGGTTCTCATGGGGGCGATGTGCTGTGAGTTCTCGATTTGAATGTGTGTGGGTCACACAAGGAAGTTGTTTTGGGAGTTCTCAGTTTGCCTGTGACTATGAGTCTCATGGGATGTAGAAAGAGGAGCTCTCCATTTGTCTGTGAGCGAGGGTCTCACAAGGATGCTGTATTGGGAGCCCTCCGATTACCTGTGAGTGTGGGCCACATGGAGATGTTGAAATAGGAGCACTCAGATTTTCTTTGAGAGTGGATCTCTTGGGATGTATTGTTGTGAGCTCCCATTTCGTAACATGGGCCTCACGGGTATGTCGTGTTGAGAACTCTAATTTTTTGCTAGTGTGAATGCAATGAAGGATGTGTTACAGGCGTGCTCTAATCTTATTGTTAGTGAAGGCTTCCATGAGTTTCTAGTTTTAGGAAGCTTCCAGAATGTCTGTGAACATTGGTGTCGGCAAGCTCTGTAATGCAGAGCTCTTCATTGTGCGAGTATGGATCCCACAAAATTGTTCTCGTTGGCATTTTTTGACCTTTTAAAACACAACATTGTACCATTAATAATTGGCAGTGTTATCACGAGAACATCTATTGCTGTACATTGTTTTGTTAGAACGAGCTCCCCTCTCGAACAGGACAGACTTGTGTCGCATTTTAGGGCGAAGCCAAAACCAATCTTCTCAGAGATTTGCTGTGAAGAGCCGGTCATAAGATGGGTCCTTTGACGTGTTTTATAGGCAGCCGGCAACATTATTTTATAACCATGTCTGTGACTAAGGTCGTTTACTAATGCCTTAGAGTTCAGTGAACCGAGTTACAGACACCATAAAGAGTGTGATTGTACCTCTTTGCGTCACTATTTATGTATTATAAAGAAACCTGCATGGGCAAAGCTAATCGTTTTGCCTTGGCAAGCGGATGCAAATTTTTTTTTTCTTTCCTGCCTGTAAACATGGCACAAAAATTAAAAGAAGGAACACAAAGAAAGCATGCTGTTGCCTGAACATGGAAGACGTACTCTGGCAATGAAAACTGTATTTAAATTAACCATTGCACATGATTTTAATAAAAAATGTTAAGGTGCTTCGTAGCAGGCTAAGAAATCTACAGTTGCCTTTGAATTATTGTAAACTGCAAATCTAGTTTAAAAACACAAGGATGACTAACAAATGAAAAAGGCCAATAATTGAAATATAAAACATTGATACTGTAACTTCAAATGCATTTTACTGGTCACAGACAGCCC
Organism: Lissotriton helveticus; assembly: GCF_964261635.1. Taxonomy (NCBI): domain Eukaryota; kingdom Metazoa; phylum Chordata; class Amphibia; order Caudata; family Salamandridae; genus Lissotriton; species Lissotriton helveticus. Next base: position 466,479,697 of record NC_136072.1, read on the forward strand.
TAAAATGCATCATGCATCTGGCCCGTAGCCTCTGCGGACTAACGCATCAGTTACCTAGGCTGGCTAGCCCCCTTTCTGTATTCTATGTGTTCTCTGCATGGGCACATGTGTAATCTGCCTGCACTCTGTTATGGTGGGTGGATGCACTCTCTATTCCTGTGTGTTCCGTCTTTCCTGTGTTTGTAGATCTGTCTTTCCTTGGTGTGCATGCATGTGAATGAGGGTACTCAGCATGTTTTCGAATATGTGAATGCAATGTACCTTTTGTGGGGTTATCAATGTATGCGAGTAGTCACACATTCAGTTTTTTTGCGCTTTCGGTGAATTTGTCCTCTGAATGCATGCACGTGTCCTTTGTTTAAGGGCTTTGTGGTGCGCACAATATTTGTACATATTTTGCTTGCATGAGTGTATGTTTGTGTGCATTGTGCTTGTCCAGGTTGCCTACCTGTTTACGTTGTGCACTGTCTGCATGACTACATGTGAATGCTCTTTACTTCTCTGGTTACCATTTGCATTTGCATGTTTGTAACGCGAAAAGATATTTCCTTCCTCCTGTCCATTTTCCCGTGACTCTTTGCTTTGTTTGCCTTTTTGATGTGTGCATACGGCTCTCCCTCCACCTCTTTTCTGCGTTCCCCGCCTCTCTCCACCCTCTTGGCGTTTCCCTGCTCACCACTTTCTTGAATGCTGAGGGTTGAACTTTCTCCCTAGTAGGCTGGTGGTCAGCGAGGATGCCTGTGTGCGCATTCCGTGCTTAATGAATTGGTTTAGCCGGGCCTTTTACAGACAGAGACACTCTTGTGTTGGGCGGCTCGTTTCAGCCACCTTCCTTTTGAGGACTCCTGCGTCAGTGGAAGCCAGCGGCAGCGCTTAGCTGTATGCCCATAGGCTTTTAGGTAAGATGCGCGAGCGTGTTTTTTTTTTTTTTTTTAAATTTAATTTGCACCTGTTATGCCGCTGACGGGATTGCTGCAGTGTGCGCGCGCGATGTCACACGGGGTTGCGTGCTAACTGCAGCTAACAGCCGGAGCTTTTAGTGGGTGAGTGAGTTTGTGAAGCGGTTAGCTTGAAGCGAAGCAGAGACCATGTCGGTTTTTTGTTGTAGGTTCTTTGCCCTTCTCAGTGAGAACCGCGATTGGCCGAGGCGGCTGGTCCTGTGAGGTTGTAGGTCACGAATGTCCCCCCCCCCCCACCCCCTAGCCGGGACACTGGGCATGTGAGGAGTTCAGACTACACCCCACTCACCCAGGCGCCCCCGCCCCATTTGAAGGAATGCGGACTAGTTTTTGAGTCCAAGTTATCCCTCAGTGAGGGGTGAGTGTGAGTGAGTGCGTTCAGTAGGAGTAGCGAGTGTGCAGTGTAGCAGTTGGTCACGTCTCTATCATTTGGGTCACCCCTCGGTTGGCTACAGTGTAAAGCAGCCCGTAAGAAGCGCTGGTTGCCCTCATGGGCAACCTTCATGAGCAGGAAGTGGCCTTGTATTATAGCTCTTCATCTCTCTTGAGACTCTAAGCTCCTCCAGTTGGCGTTGGTACCCAGGGCAGTCCGGAGTGCATGGTTGAAACGTTTTCCAGTGAAGTATTGTTGTGGAAACTTCACAATGAATATGCAGAACTCGCGAACCAGTTGTGAGATAAGATTTATTGTAAACAACGAGCTTGAGGAAGAAGACAAGAAAGTGACTGCGCAGAGTCGATAGGTAGAAAGAACTCTCACCGGTGGTGGTGACGTAACATAAATACCTCTACAACATTCCAAGTGACGTAGCAGGTGAAACCAATGAACAAGGAGCTCGAGAGGCACGCTAAGATAAACTAGACCTACAACAAGTATGTCCTCTGTTGGAGTTGTTGTTTGAGGTAGGTGAGGTTTAGAGGCGTGCTCCAAGCACAGTGCAGCCTTTGTAGCAGTACTTAATTGTGGTCTGCAGAGAGTGTGAGTATAGGTGCAGCTACACATACTACTTATCTTTTTATACACACAGATAATACTCTGAATTGTGTGGCAAACGTCTTGGGAAGAGCCACACCATTTAATGCTTAGAGACAGATGTCGATTTTTAATATTTGGTTAGAGATTGAGTTCCAAGTTTTGCTGACTGGACATAAAAGGGGGTTTCACCACTTGCTTACAAGAGCACTAACACGGGGCTGGGTTGCCTCTGCTCAAATCTTGAACAACGTACACAAATCCTTTACATTTTTTTTACATTTAGGAAGCATTTTCTCCAGTGCACATCACAGCTCCTGGTATCTAGAACGACAGAAATACAGGAAATATTCCTCAGAATATGGCTCTGGTCACTCTGGCATGCTTCGCCAGAGGATGAAGGGGCTGCAAATGTTGTTCTGTTAATAGCTTTTACATGATGGGTGATTTATAGCACCTTCTAGCCAGCTCTCAAACCGCTGCATATCAAGTGTTATTAGCCAAGTGCATGCTTCCCGTTTTATCAGGTCTGGAAGAATGGGGCTGCGTACCCTATTTGGAAGTCTAATGTGTAATCTTCAGTTTACACCTATCTCTGTATTGGATGCCGTATTCCACTGAATTATCTTAATAGGAAAGAAATTGCACCCTAGATACGTTTTCAGAGCTGCATCACAGTGGATTAGCTATATGAAGGCAGTGAACATGTCTTTCCTTTGGTAGTACGACGTTCAGATCAGCATTTCTTATGCAGCAAGGGTTTTTGTGGATAGTGGATATATGGTAAGTTTTGTACCCTAATAGTGTAAGTTTTTAACTGTGAGTGGTCTGGGGCTCACTGTATATATAAGGGGGTGTCCAAGCTAGAGGGTTATGTTTTTGGGATGGTTGTGAGCACATTGAAAGTGAGTATGTGCTAAGAGTGAACTACTTCAAGTGGTACGAGAAAAGCCAGGTTTTCAGTGTTGTGCTGAACATTTTTATGCTCTTATATGGTTCTAATGTTTTAGAGGAGTAAGATCTCTGAGTGTTTTCGGAAGCACAGGGAGGAAGACCTGCCTGTGTGTTGCCTGTCATGTTAGTATGAGCTAGGCTATCTTATTATTTCTTACTGTAGGCATTTGGAATCTCTAACATAAAATGCTAAGCAAGTTATGCTGATGCTAGTCGAATTTATCTATTTTATACATAGATTTCTGAAGCTTTTGCAAATAGCAAAGGTACTTCTCCACTTTTTTAAACTGTAGTCTTGTTAGCACTTGATTCTGGCAGACCCTCTAAACATTATTGCAATCATGGTTCCAAGGGACTTCTTTGGTCCCCTTCATTCTTTCTTGTTTGCCGTATTCTATTTGACGTCTCAACCTACGTAAAATATACTTTCACTTCATTCAGTATGCAGCCCCACAACAATTCCATTCTCTCCAGCACTTACAAATTCTCGTCTGTAGCTCTGATCTTGCTTGCACGAGACCCCCATGATTCACCTTTTCCCATCTCTAGATAATTTCCTTGCACCTTCCCAGCCCCCCCTCTTCTGTGCTTGCTGCTTCTCTGTTCTGTTTCCTTTCCTGCTCCTAATCTTCGTGCAGCCGCCAGACCCTCATCTATGTCTCTCCACCCATTTCCATGCTCCTGCCTACCCATCAAGAGCCTCACTGCCCTCTCTCTCTCCTCTGCTCCAGTTTCATGCCCAGCTGTCTATTCCCCACCAATGCCCCTGACTAGGCTCTTTCCCCACGATCCTAGTCTTGCTATCCTTTGCAACCACACGCTCCCAGTGACTTTACTTTCCACACAAACTCCTCATATCCATGCTCTTTCTCACATTCCCCTCTTGCCTTAAAGTCTGGCCCCTCCAATCTGCCCCTTATCTGTGTCACATGTCGTTGGCATGGTGAGGCCTCCCTAGACTAAGTTACGGTCTGAGCACAGAAGCCTCTGTCTGGACAGCAGGTTCAAGTACAAAATTCAACAGTTTATTGTAAGCGATCTGTTGGCACCTACCCAGTGAGTCAGGCTACCATCATGCTCTGTTTGAACCAACCCTTCTTCAATAGTGCCATTTTTCACTATATCACTGAATGGTTTTGATGTTTTTTACACTTCAACATTTGTTTAGATCGCAAAACACAATACATAGGTGCCAGCATACCGGATCTTCCATCTGACCTGACACACCCATCAAAACTACAACTATTTGGGCACAACCTACTCAGGCACAAACCTTACTCTGTTGCGTAACCACCATCCTTTGTACTTGTTCTCACCTTTAATTTACTCACACCCAGTCATCATTTCTCCTTCATCTGAGCTCATGCTTCACCATTTTGCAACTCTATTCTTCTATACCCCTTTTAAGGCTGGAATCTTCTCTCTACTTTGAACAAACTCAGCTCTTTATAAAACTATGCACCCAAACACTTCTTACACAGACACACAGACATATTGAGTGGTAGCACATGTCCTTTTCCCTCCTCATACAGAGCTTTTGTAGTATATACCTTCCCTCGTGCTGGGAACAGCACGAGGGATTGCCTTCTATTGTAATTGTTCCACTCCGTTCTGTTCTAGCGCTCTGGGCAACGCTAGTCAGTTGCCTGGAGTCCTGGAAACGAGCGGCGGTTTATCCCTGTGGGTGTTTCCATCTATTGAATAAAAGAAGATTTAAACCTGCAACTCTTGCCAGAAATACACATATTTCATTTGGCGAAGAGCGGGTTCCGAACCTACCAACTTCAACCTCAAACACCCACCAGGAAGTACTCGGCCCAACCCCTCGATGCCCGCCCTCCTACCAGGTATTTATCTACTTGCCTGCATCAAGCCTCATCTTCCTGCTCTACAAGTCGACAGTGGCTGCTTTTTCTACTAATCCCACATCACGGCTGCAGATGGTGACGGTTGCATTAGAAGCTCGCGCTTCATCCAGTGAGTACTGCGCATCATACAGCGTCATTGTCCCAGCGCGTCATCAGTTTCTACGCGCACTTGACGCTAATACACTCGATGCTCCAGCGCTCCACCTCATCACGCCCTGACGTCAGCACGCTTGCGCACGGCGGCCATTTTAGCTAGTTGCCTAGCTACAACTAACCACAACAATACACTCTGCGCTGTTCTCCACACCGAGTCAGTTTCCTGATTCCTGACACCACAGCGCGACCTTCGCTTCGTGTCCTTGATACTGTGAAGTTAAATACTGGTATTTCTACAACATTATTTATAACATTTGACAAACTTATTCAATTTGTTTTTACTCCTTCGGTGACAGGCACACCTCTGCCTGCATTTCAACTGTTAACATAAGCTTTACACATGCTTGTTATTTATTGGGCACATTTACAACCTTATCTGTGATACTTATCATTGATATAAATGGCTTCTTCTCAGCAATTTGCTCAACCCCCACCTTTTCTTCAGCTCCCTGGAAAACCTACCATTCCTTGGCGTCAATGGGTTAGAGCTTTTGCCAACCATATTGTAGCGATTGATGCAGTCAAATTCACTCCTGAGAGGAAAGTTGCTATTTTATATGGTTGCTTGGGTGTTGCTGCACAACATACTTTTGAAAACCTCCCAAGATCCTCTCCTCCCACTGGAGAGGCTGGTGATAATTGGGATGAGTATAAAGAAGCCTTATCCAGACTCGCAAGACATTATGGCGAAGAACCTAATGAAATGCTTGAGAGACATAACTTCTTTAAAAGAAGACAGCGAGAAGATGAGTCCATTGAGGAATACATTGCTCAGTTAAGAATCTTGGCCTCTACTTGCGAATTCGAATCTAATCCCGACATATATATTAGGGATCAATTTGTTTTTGCTTGTTTTTCTAAAAAGATTCAACAACGCCTTTTGAGCTGCAAAAAGCCTACACTTCAAGAAACTATTGACATTGCCAAGAGCATCGAAAGATCCATCACCACCTCTAACGCACTACAAAAAGACCAAGCTCATTCTTCTCTTCATTCTTCTTCATATGACAATGCCACTTCTATTAGTGTAGTTAACACTAATAGATCTTTTAGATCTTTTCAAAAGAAACCTAACCCTAACCCTTATTGTTACAGGTGTGGTTCTAAGTCCCATATTGGCAACAACCCCTCTTGTCCTGCTTCAGGAAAAAGGTGTGTTTTATGTAAAAAATTAGGACATTTCCAAGGTATGTGCAAATCTGTCAAAAGATCGTCCAGACCCTCTGTAAATAGTATTATATGTCCTGATTTGGATGATTGTATTGATGAATTTCAAGACATGGTTGTATCTATCCATTGCAACTTCATTGATACCTCTAATTTGGTCAAAGGTCCTTACTGCTCTGCACTGTTTGGTAACATTGAAGTTACAGTCATGGCAGATTCTGGATCCCCCATAACCATTATTAATGAAGCAATTTTTCTTGAAAAATGGAACAATTCCATTTCTTTGCTCAAATCTGACCTTAGTCCCAAAGCATTTAATGAGTCTGATATTATAATGCTTGGCTACTTCAACTATAGGCTTGAATGTTTTGAGAGATCTATTATTACCAAAATTTATATTGCAACCAAGGGTCCCAATATAGTTGGCTGGCAAGATCTTGCCAAAATGGGTATCTACCTAGTTCCTGGTTCGGATGATCCCATTAGAGTTGGTGATCCTCCTGAAGGTTATTCCCCTGTTCCACCTTTTGTTTCAGTTTGTCTTCTCTCTGAAAATCATGAGTCAGACATCAAACAAATTTTAGACAAATTTCCCAATGTTTTTTCCAACCAACCAGGCACCGTCAAAGGTTTTAAACATGAAATCAAACTTAAAGCCTCTGCCCAACCCATTGTTCATAAAGTCCGCCCTGTCCCCATCAGTGCCAGAGACGAACTTAAATCAGTCCTCACCTCACTCAAAAAGGATGGTATCATTGCACCTTCAGATTCTTCCGAATGGGTTTCCCCCATTGTTATCGTTCGCAAGAGGAACGGTGAGGTCAGGCTATGTGCCGACCTTCGCACCCTAAACAAAAATATTTTGGTTGATTGCCACCCACTTCCCAAAATTCACGACCTACTTGCCAACCTAGGTGGTGCCAAATATTTTTCCCTTATTGACTTACGCTCCGCGTACCATCAAGTACCCCTTACCGAATCTTCTCAGGACCTCACCACTTTTGTCACCCCATTTGGTGTTTTTAAGTATTTAAAACTCCCATTTGGACTTGCTAGCGCAGCTAGTGTTTTCCAAAAAATCATGGATCATCTCTTCGAGTCTGTTCCTGGAGTTCAGGCCTATCAGGATGACATCTTGGTTTTTTCTCCTGATTGGAATTCTCATTTATCCCATCTTTCTTCTGTTTTGTGCAAGCTTAATGAAGCTGGCATGACTGTCAGGGCTGACAAGTGTAAATTTGGTTCTCAATCCCTGGATTACTTGGGTCACACTTTGACTCCCGAAGGCATAAAACCCAAGTCCTCCCTCATTGAGGCTATTTCTCAAGCTTCTCCTCCCAATGACAAAGATGCTCTCCGCTCATTTTTGGGTTTAGCGGAATATTACGCCCGTTTCGTAAAAGGCTATGCCCAAATTGTTGAACCCCTTCGCTCTTTACTTCGCAAAGGTTCCAAATATACTTGGACTGAAGAGATCAATACCTCTTTTTCACATGTCAAAGACATGATTGTTGGTGCCCCTGCTTTGCAACCCTTTCAAGACTCTGCCAAGTGTTTCATCATGGTTGACGCCAGCTTGACTGGTTTGGGCGCTGTCCTTGGTCAGTGGGTTTCTGGTAGGGAACACACTATCGCTTTTTCTTCCAGAACACTTAAGGATTCTGAAACCCACTATAGCACCATTGAGCGAGAGTCATTGGCTTGCGTTTGGGCAATTGAAAAATTTAAGAACTACATTTGGGGTAGAGAATTTGATTTGTTCACCGATCACAAGCCTCTCACTCAACTTCTCAATGGTGATGGCCTAGGTAAAGCCTCCTCAAGACTTGTCAGACTCTTGTCAAAATTACATGAATTTCACTTCAACATTAAGCACATTTCAGGTGGCAAAAATTTTCGTGCCGACTGCTTGTCTCGCATGTCACTCAATACTGCTTCTGATGTTCAAGATATCGGTGACATTGAATGTGTAGTTGCCACTATTGACGCCACCAAGTTGTGCCCTTTCATTTCAGAGGATTCTTGGTCAAAAGCATATGAAAATGATCACAATTTAAAATTGGTTGCACAATACATTTCTCAGGGCTGGCCTGAGAATAGAAAATTGTCCAATGAGCTAAAGGCTTTCTCCATGATTTCTTCTGAACTCTCCCTTGTTGACAATCTAATTATGAGGCATGATGTTTTTGTTCCCCCTTCTGATGTCAGACCCGATATCATTAAATTTGCACATCAAGGGCATCTAGGCATCACCAAAACATCCCAACTCATCAAATCACATTATTGGTGGCCTTCTATTGAATCCCAGGTAAAGTTTTACATTGATTCCTGCAATGAATGTTTACTCTCGGATAAGAAATGGAAACTCATTAGTACGCCCCTCCATCCTGTTCCTTTTCCACTTAAACCCTGGGAAAAGGTTGGATTGGATTTTTCTGGCCCCTTTGAAGTCCTTCCCCATGACATGAAATATGTCATTCTTCTAATTGACTATCATTCTAAATGGTTGTATCACATGTTTTGTGACTCCCCCTCCTCTGCTAATGCCATCAAATTTTTGCGAAATTTGTTCATCATTGAAGGTTGTCCTTCTGTGGTTGTTACCGACAATGGTTCCCATTTCATATCCGAGAAATTTGACTCATTTTTAATGGAACATGATGTTGTTCATTTCAAAGTTGCTCTTTATTCGCCCACTTCAAACGGTTTAGTTGAACGGGCCAATAGATTACTCAAAGATGCTGTTCAGACTGCCATTTCCTCCCACAACGATGTAAGAAATTTTGTTGAAGAAAAGTTTTGGTCATACAACATTTCTCCTCATTGCACAACTGGCATATCTCCCTTTTCTTTGTTAAGAAATAGGAATGTTCACACCAGATTGTGTCCTACTTGGTTATCTGAGAAAAACGTTCAGACCCTTCGTCCTTCTCATGTTTCTCTTTCTGAAAAAGTATCTCAGAAACAATCCCTTATGAAGGTCAAGCATGATTCAGGTAAATCTTTCACTTCTATTGTTTTAAAAGTTGGTGATTGGGTCCTCATCAAGAATCCAAGAAAAGTTGCTAAAGGACTCTCTAAATTCTCCACCCCAGTCCAGGTTACTGCAGTCAGTAAGGCTTCTGCTTTACTTGGCAGCAGAGGATGGTGGAACAAAAGAGCTTTAGTTCATCTATCTGACTCACAAGCTCGCTCCTTGGTGAGTTTGACCCAAGAACAATTTGATCAGTGTGACTGGTCTTTTTGGTTAGATTCCCCAGGTTCTTCTTACTCATCTTCATCCTCTCCTTCGTCAGATGCATCCACATCTGTCACTGTTTCCTCTCCTCCTTCTTCTTGTTCCTCCTCTTCTTTGCTGTTTCCCTCTTCGTCTTCCTTTCATTCTGAGATTGGTGGGGAGGTTTCCCATCAAGTTTCCACGCCATCTGTTCGGTGTAGGAGGTTACCTATCAGGTTTAATGACTATGTGTTAAGCTGAAATTTGTTTCTTTTACTTTGGTTCTAAATACTTTTGATGTCTTAATTCACATGTATTTGCTTTCCTTTTATTGTTCTTTATATATTTTTGAAATGTTGTGAAGAGGGAGAAGTTGTAGTATATACCTTCCCTCGTGCTGGGAACAGCACGAGGGATTGCCTTCTATTGTAATTGTTCCACTCCGTTCTGTTCTAGCGCTCTGGGCAACGCTAGTCAGTTGCCTGGAGTCCTGGAAACGAGCGGCGGTTTATCCCTGTGGGTGTTTCCATCTATTGAATAAAAGAAGATTTAAACCTGCAACTCTTGCCAGAAATACACATATTTCAGCTTTCTGTACAATATTGAGCCTAAATACCCCTTCTTTCCTGCCATTCTCACACTCACCCACATACCCATCTTTCTCCCCCCATTGACCCTTAGAACTCCTTGCTCCCAGCACACAAAGTCTCAGTGAGCTTGGCCACCTATACCTCTCTTTCTACTCTGCTTGAACATAGCTCCTCAGGGTCCTCTGAGCTAAAGCTTCTCTCCCTTCTTTGCCCTCATGTCAGACTGATCTGCCTTCCTCCAGCTGCCCATCCTGTTGGCGATTGGACACTTATCACAGATTCCCAGTCTCCCTCATTTCACTTGTTTTATAAGACTCTCTGGCAGACTTGAAATAGTAACCAGCAAAATGTATCATTTATATTCACTGCTAGCAGCCTGCGATGGGTTTCAGGTTTTGCGGCTTTGTCTATTTGTCTATGTCTTTGTATTTATAACTCCCAAGTGATTTCTATTTTTTCCTTTGGAAATTTATGCTAAAACCATGTTTACCTTCATATTCTTATCCTGCGAAAATGCATCACATCCTAGTTTGTGCTGGTGAAATACCACACACACACCATTAGGAGAAACGTCTGTAAAGTTACACCTTTTACTGTGTCATCTCTGACTCCTCCCCTCGTGGTTGCCGGGGTTCTGTTGTCTGTTTTCATTTGGCTGTTTGCTCTCTCTGCCTGGTCTAGAGTGACTCTCGCTCCTTCAGTGAACATGACTCACCATTATGTGCGGAATGGAGTCTGTGTGTGATTCTGATAGTATATTGGTTTGTGAAAGGGTTCTTGTTGTGGTTACTTTGTGTTGATTTATGTGTGTTAGGCAGGGTTTGGGTGACTGGTTCAGTTAATTGTAGAAATGTGTCCCTTGGAAAGTGGTTCTAGACTGAGTGACGTTTGCCTACCATTTTACGCCCTTCGGGATTTTCTTTAGATTGCATAGCTTCCTCCAGCCACACCTGTTACCTTGCAAAGAATGTGCCCCATCGCCCAGAATGTTGACAGCGGACACTCCCCATTTCTAATTATTCTGTGAATTTTTCTCTACCTGTTATCTTAGTTCTCTGAACTTTGCTTGTTTCTGTCCCAATGCTTTCTATTCTTTAAGCTAAACATTTCTTTAACCAGTTTGCGTTTCCTTTGTTGATAAGTAACTTGTGTTTTGGCCTGTTCTCTGCACACACTGCTCTCTGCATGATCTATATCCACATGCTGTGTAGTCAGCTAGATAGCTTCAGATTTGTGTCACACAAGCACAGATAGCTTCAGGCGATGTCATTCTTCCTAGATATTAATTTATAGACAAATCTTTTTGTGATTGCTCAGAGTTCCCCAATAAGGTATTTATTTAGAATGTTTTCCATAGCGCGATTAAGGATAAGGAAGGCATAGGTGACACTACTTTTTCCTGAGCTGCTTTACGGCTGCTCCTCTGAAAACTCTGTTGGTCTGCTAGACTTGGACAAATCTTCATTGGTGGCACAGCTCTGAAAGTAGCAAGTGGGCAACTTGCTTAGGTTACCAAACAGGCCTCACCCTCTGGGTAGGCTAGGGGGCTTGAGCAGAACATCTCTTGGTTGGGAGTGGTTGTGTCCTCCCACAGCCGAGTGGAATGCTTGGCTGAGCGCTTGTGGATTACATGCCAGGACCCACGGCAACACATTTAGTGAGAGCACCAACAGTTAGAGATGAAAATAATACTTTTCTTCTTTAGTAATTCTCAGGCGTAGGCACCATAGCTCATACCACAACTCAGGGATGTCACAGTTGATTAAGGGTGTTGTGGCACCAACCAACCCCCTCTGCCACGCTCGGATCAGGCCGTCACATACCTGAATCCTTCTGGTGATCAGAGGCACCAGACAAGGATGCCCCTTTCACCTTTACTCTTTATCATGGCTCTGATGATGTGCGTTGTACTGCCCGCAATATCACGTTTGTAAAATGTAACAAGAAGGGGCACCTGGGTAGAGTGTGCAACAATAGTGAAAACTACTGAGTAAAAGTGATACACAGTGAAGGGGACTTGGCCCCTAAGTATGTTTTCCAAGTAAAAGCTAGGGACTGTCAAGCTTCTCCAAGTATTCAAGGTCTATTCAGTGACCTCAGGCCTATTGAACATCCAAAATGTACCATCTTTGTGAATAGTAAGCCCATAAATATGTTGGCTGATTCGTGTGCCCCGGTTACCTTATTCAATATTGATTTCATAAATGACATTTTTGGTACCTCCAGTCTCAAAATGCTGGAACCTGACATTTCAGCTGTAGGGTATGCCAATGAGAACATTCCTTTAGTAGGGATGATGAGTGTGTGTATTAAATTCAAAGGAAGATCTACATGGGGCAAAGTGTACATGGTAAGCAAAGGGTCAAATCTGTTGGGCTGGCATCATCAAAGAGAGCTAGGGATTGTACTCGACCTTAACAATAAAGAGCAAGTTCTTGTAGCTGAGGAGATGGAGGAAACCAGCAGGGATGTAAACATATGTTCTAAGTTGTTCACTGGAATAGGCCAAAGTGTAAATAGCAATGCCTGTGAGGTACCTCCCACTGGAGTGAACATCATTTCTAAACAAAATGCCAAAACCCCTGTAGAAGGGTGTGCCAGAGATGGTTCATGATGTATCAGGAACTGATGTGGTTAAAAGGTGGCCTGCAGTGGATAATTGTAACCTGTCTGATAATCCCACAGCAGTTCCTAAGACTCCATGGGCTAAATTGGCATTGGAGATAATCTGTCCCACGGGACAATCAGGAGTCCCAAAGAGATTTTTGATGGTTCTCATGGACTACACATCTCACTGGATCAAATACAAGTGTGCCTCACGTGTATCGACAAAAGCCATCATTGACTTCTTAAGAGACTCAATCGCATGCAAAGGTGTGCCTGCTTGCATAGTCACTAACAATGACATCAAATTCTTATTTATGGAAATAAACACATTCCTTTGTGAGCTGGGTATCAAGCATGAAATATCTACAGTATATAAGGAGACAATGACCCCATTCGGATGGCAATGCTCTAGATCAAAAATCTCACTCATCTACCTTGTACCAACAACATGGATGTAGATAAAATGTTAAGAGAAAGCATTTGGGCATATCACACCTCTTCTGACTTGATAACGGGAGTTACCCCTTTTGCTTCCATCAGGGGAAGAGATCCGATTGCCAATTCTATACCCCCCTGATTTGCCGTCCTTAATCCTTCACGCAAGTTGTCTTCATCATAATGTAACCCGGCCGTAATTTCTCCTTCCTTTGACAGCTGGGTGCCCTCCGCCTTCCAGGTCTAGGGGTTTCCCTGTTACTGATACGTTTATGCAATTTTCCTTCACAGGTACCACCTCGTTCCCTCTCTCCCCATCTTTCTCAGCATGTTCCTTGTTTTTCCTTTCCCCCTTCGTAGGGAGATGTGTTGTAATCTCCCTCTTTTTTCCCCCTTGGTACTTTCCTCTCAGTTGTTTTCTTCTTCTCTTTCCCGGTTGGTTTCTCTCTCTCTCTCCCCCGCCCTTCCTCCCCCCTGGAACGTTCCTCCAGAGTTCACCTTGGAATGTTGTACAGCCTATCAGTTACAGAGAGTGGATGACAGAATAAAGACGTTCTTACTCACCTTGCCTGAGAGTTTTCTTCATTACAACACTCTACCATTATCAGTGGCTAGTCGTGCCAAGCCATCCAGAATGGTGATGCTACAGTAGTTGCTTTACTTCTTTTCTAATTTCCCAGCGACAATCCCCGCTCACAACCATGGAGATCTGAATGCCTTCTTGCGTACACTTATATGGGGGGGAACGGGAGCAGAAGGGTCTCGGTGCTTACCCTACAGTTCTCACCTGCACACGGCTGAATAGGGGCCCCAACTTCATGCAGTATCACCTAGCTGCCCATCTCCAATGGGTAGCCTGCTGGCTATCAGGACACCACATGGATGAGATGAGACTCTTCCGGAATTATATCCGCCTAGGCTACCTTAATACCTTACTGCTCCATGGCCATCTCCCAAGAGGTCAGCAACCACTACTCCCGCGAAGTGCCTGAAAAGGGGCTCCCGGGAACAGCGGTCACACAAATGTATTCACCGTTCGTCTTGTTGAGGGGGCTATCAATGGGAGACCAGACCTTCACCTTGGAGAGCTGGGAGAGAGCCGCCATCTCCATCCTTGGGATAGTGGGGTAGTGATGTCCTTTCAAGAACTCCTTGATCTTCACAATCTCCCTGTGGAAACTTTTGACTTTACAGGGCACTTAGGGCAATGCTACACTGAAACTGGGGGACCCGAGGACCTGAATTAGCCTAGCACCTGTCACTAGATGCTTCACATTCAGTAGACATGGCTGGTGATGTTGTTATACCAAACCTTTGCGAGAAACCCACTAACAGCATTGCAGAAATTTTGCACGTGACCCCCATTTTTGGGCAGGTACAACATTGGGATACGGTGTTGTCAGACATAGCAGGAGCGACTATAAGAGGCAGACTGGAGAATGCCTTCTAGGACTGTCCCCATGTCCCAAAAAGAAAAAGCGACAAATCGCTTTGTCGACCTCTCCTTACTACTGGCAAAGCACGAGCTGGCGACTAGGTGAGAGTCGCTGCTACCCCCATCCCTGTCACAATGGAGCTTCAAGGTCGCTAAATGGGTACAAGCAGAGAGCTCTTCTGTTTTTAGGACCAGCCTGGGCAGAGGATGTGCTGCTGCGAGGCATGCAGTTGTGCAGTATGACTTTGAAGCCGAGCCCACTCTCCGCCCATATTTTTGATTGGCTTGTGCCATTGTCCTTCTTGAACACTGGCTTCAAGCCATTAGTAGGCTTGTTAGTCCCTCCTTGGTACCGCCTTGTCTGCAGTTGTTACCTCCCATAACGACTGGACCTTTTACTGATGTTTTTGCATGGTCTGCTTTATAAGTTGGTGAGCACTATTTTCTTTAATGCTCTTCCCCTATTCCACCCACGACATCGCTGCACGCCGCACGCTTTGACTACTGTATTTATTTAAATGACTATGCGGTCAACTTTAACTGAAGCAGCCGTGCTTATTTATTTTATTATTTAAAAGCGCAGGCTGCTTTCACTTCAGCAGTCGCCCTGCAGAACGTTTCTTAAATTAATTATTTTGTTTTTGCTTTGTGTGAATGCGCTTTCACTGTAATATTGCTTGTGCCTCTTTGTTTAGACGCTGCTCACTGTAACCTGAATACGGTGAGCAGCGACTGAGGAAAGGGGCGTGGCCAACATTAAAGTGCTCTAGCATTTGCGAGAATTTGAGCTATTGGCACTAAAAATAACAATGCCTTTTATGTATGTGTAGGGTTTAAAACACATAAATAAAATACAATGTCATATACAATGCCAATCGCTTAAACCCTTGCAAAAGTAAGACCTATTGCAAAAAAAATTATTGTTTGCTTTCCTTGTTATTAACATTCAAAGACAATCTTCGATACTGCTATGAAGCCAGACTCCAGTTCATTTCACCCAACGATAGACTAGAGGACGCGTCAATGTCTCTGTTGTGTATTCATGCTGTATAAATTGCATGTGAAGCCTTGATCTTTACCGTCCTATATTCCAGTAATGTACCTATTTAAGATTGTCAATGAAACTCTTTTTTGTATATAAAAAAAAAGGTTTGGTGTGGTTTGCCATGACATGTTGAAGATCACATGTGGTGTGCTAGCACAGTCATTTATGTGTGGTTTGGTTTTTTGCTGTTGCCTTTCAGGCACACATGTAGGGATCACCATTTATTTCCATTTATTTATTTTATATGCTCTGTGCACTGTCATACAATTACATAATATTTTTTGTGTGACATTGTATTTTTAGTGTTTGCGCCGTCAATTGCATTATATGTTAAACATGATCCGCTATTGTGGTTTTCAGGAGTTATGTTATCTTTAGGTGTGATTTGATGTCCTATTTTGGTCTGTTTAGGGCTTACTCTATCACTTTCCATTGTCCCTGCTTTACAGACTCATTTATGGCAGGTGTAATTTGCTGTGTCGTATTGTATTTTGTGATTGGTTTGCTTTACCTATTTTTCTTTTTTTTTCTCTCTACTTGCTATTTTTCTGATCTGCGTTTTGCACATTGCCACGCTCTGCATTTCTCCTTGCTTCAGTCTTGCATTGTATTTTGTCTTTTATGTGCTCTTCTGCTTTGAGTTTGTTATACTACATTTCTGTAAGAAATGATCAATGTTTTACTGAAGTGTGTATGATTTTTATTTCATGGCTACTCTTTGACCCACTGTAGGGCCTCGTTCAAACTAAAGAAACTTCTTAATATTTAAAATTGTTTTACGCCTGTTTTTCTTTTTTCACAGTGCATTTTGTGCCTGGTTAGCCGCCTTGGTGTGTCGTATCTTATGCTATCAACGTTTGTATGGCATAGACGGTCTCATTCACATAGCATTCTCTTACCTTTTCACATTGATTCTGAGGTTGCTATCCGATACGTGTGCTGATTTACTTTATGTTGCTATGTTAATATTATTGTTTCTTGCACTGCCCTCTGTTTGGTGGCGGTAGGGCAGTGTCTCTCCCGACCCGCTTCACGCTACAGACAGATTGTAAGAGCTCTCCTCGCTGGTGCTAATTTTTAAACATTTTAAAATCTTAAATTGAAATATTTTGTGTGACAACTGAATTGTATTATAAATATCCATCTGTGCCTTACGGGAAAGTTAAAGGGGGGCCTGGCACTTACTTGTTAGGGAAGTTAGGGAAGCCTGGGCTCAGTGTCTGCTCCTGCCCGCCCCGGTCCGACGCAGTAGCAGTACCGTTGCGCGGAGGGCGGGACAGGGAGAGCCAGGTACTTCCGCCCTACCACTGGAGCGGTAAGCGCTCTAGTTGCAGGAAGTGAAGGGCTATTTAGCCCTCATGTATCCGCGGGCGCGCTTTGTTCGCGCGCAGGAAGAGCGCCTTCTATGCGCCGAAGACGCGCCAAAGAGAAACCCGTCTGCGCCCGTCCGCGGCCGAACGGGGCCTGGGGCCATGAGACCTGGTCATCCAGATAGGGACTATAATGCAGACAGATGCTTCAGTTATACTATTCAGAAGCTATTAAGCCTGCAGACAGCACCCTTACTAGGCTGCGCCCCTGAAACATGGCCATGCCTGGAAGGCCCGATTTCATGCCGGCATTGTCAGTTTCTGGCCTCCCATGTAAGTCAGCCTATAGAGCCCCGTCTGGAACATACACTGAAAGGGTGGAAGAACTTGTTATGCAATATTCGATCTCTGCCAAAACATTACACAGAGGTTTGGGATCTCATTTCCACGGTTCAGCCTGAGCTGAGCTTCCTGACCGAGACTTGGCTGAAGCCACACTCAGTCCCGGCAATCACCCTGGGTATTCCAGAGGGATTTAAAATGGTGAGGCTGGACAGACCTGTTAAAACTGGAGGTGGTATTGCCGTTATTTATAAAAGTAGGATCACCGTCTCCATACTGGATCAAAGTATTACTGCCAGTATGGAAGTAATGGTCTTTAGGATCAATACTCCCACAAAGGCCTGCTGGAAAGGGGCACTGGTATACCGCCCACCAGGCCCAATTGCTAATTTTGCCATCTCATTAGTCGAAGTACTGGCCCCGCACATTAAATCTGGCAATGACTTTTTATTGCTAGGGGATTTTAATGTGCACAGTGATCTGCCGGATAACCCTGAGGCTCAGTCCTTTCTAGCGGACTATCCTTATTAGGACTAGTACAGCATAATAAGGGCCCTACCCATTCAGCTGACCATACACTAGATATGATTTTTTCTAACTCTTCGAAGATTGTACGTAGCCCCCCCATGCAGGTGAACTGGTCCGACTACTTTGGTATTGAATTCTCCATGCCTGGCGGGGGGCGTGGCCAAGATGGCGGTGTGAGCGGACGTGTTCTGCTGAGCTCCCGCCGCCGAACGCCGATTCATAGCTACTAAAGCACCCTCCCGGGTACCGGGAGGCCTCATTGGGACCCCAGACCAGTTCCCAGCTTGGTGCGGACATCGGTGAGGCGGCGCTGCGGTCCAGCTGTGCTGGGTTCGGACCGTATCTAGGCCAGGACATTGCGGCCTACGGGGACCTGTGGCGGACGGAGCAGCGAAAGCGAGGCCGAGAGGGGCGGAGCCATCAAGCCGACGCTGAGGCATCCCTGACGGGAAACGGCAGGTCTGACCCGCACGATTGAGTGCGAGGCCTCCCGCGGCTCCCCCGTAGAGGCTTCTGCGGACCTGCCGGGAAACCACACCAGCATACCCAGGGTCCCCGGGCTACACATGAGACTGGTGGAGGGCGGAAACGGAGTTTGCAGCGGCGACGGTCGAGCCCGAGAAGCGGCCTGAGGTGAGGAGAGGGGGGAGACGGAGACGAACCCTCGCCGCTCCGGGCTGCGGCTCTGGGTCGGCAGTGAGCGGCTGAACACAGCGCCGACCCCCCCCGGCTGCGGACTGCCGCCCTTGGAGCCTCCCCTGGCACTGGAGGTGCTCCATGCACTAAGCGCCACCATTTTAGGACCGGGTGATTGAAACCAGAGCTCCGCTCGAGTGGGGAGCACCCTTTGCCACGTCTGACCGGTGCTCACGTGCCTCCGCTGCAGTCACACGTCTGCCCCCCCCACACACAAGGGGGTGCGGGTTGGAACTTGCGTGTACCGCAGCCTTCGACATCGGAGAGGAGCAGGGGTCCCCCCACACTGCGCAGCAGGAAACGAGTGGCGGCGGAGGGAGGTGTGGAGACCTCGGTGTGGTGCCGCTGCCGAAGAGGCCCCCAGTGTGTGCCGCCACAATCGTGACCTGGAGTGGCGGCTGAGGTGAGGTGCCCTGGGGACTGCCATATTGAGACATCACCCGGCCCAGTTACTGGCTCTCCCACGCGGACTGCATCGTCTGGGTTAACGCCCCGTGCACTATCTGGGGGGGCACGCAGGCAATCAGGACCTAGCAGCGGAAGCACTTGGAGCCGAGGAGACCGACAGCGGTGCGAGGGAGGTGGCCATTTAGCACCGGACCGTCTGGTGCCCAGCTACTGGTGCTAAGACGGGCTTCTGGACCGGTTCACGCCGGACTGTTCTGCTGGCAGGCCTGGGAAGTATGGTGAATGGCAGGGTGCGGAAAGACAGGACCATAAAGGACTTGCTTACGCCCATCTCCTTGGGGGGGAAAAAAACTGACCCTCACAGCGCTGAAAACCATGCGGCGTCCGCTAAGTCAACGACCGGCACACCGGGCACCAGCCCCCAAAGCAATGACGAGCCGGTCACGAGATCTTTCTTGGAATCACTATTTGGTGGCCTACGGGAAGATCTCCAGCTACTTAGGACTGAATTGAAGGGAGAGATTCGAGAGCTGAGGCGAGACACGGACGCCATCGGGGAGGGAGTAGCGGATCTAGAGTCGAAGAGTGACGGGCGAGACGTCGAGATGGAAGCGCTCCAGCAAGAAATTATCCGCATCCATGACCAGCAAGTCGACTTACAATCCCATGTGGAGGACTTGGAAAACAGGTCTCGGAGGCATAACCTACGAATTAGAGGAGTAAAACCCACCCCGGACACGGCGGATCTCTTCAAGTTCACGCAAGGCCTTTTCAGCCACATTTTGGGCCGATCGGCTGACTCCATTATCACAATAGACAGAGCACATCGAACTGGACCGCCTAGAGCCTCGGGTGCCTTGCCGGCGGATATCCTGGTCTGCGTCCAGGACTATCGCACCAAAGAGGAGATTCTCACCAAAGCGCGACAGCTGGGCTCCGTCTCCTATGGCGAACACTCGCCGACACTCTATCAGGACCTGGCGGCCATCACCCTGGAAAAGCGTAGATCATTCAGACCGGTTACTGCTGAACTGCGACGCCTCGGAGTCACATATAGCTGGGGACACCCGTTCAGGATTGTATTTAAATTGAACAACAAAGTGCACCAGATTCGATCTCTCACTGAAGCTTGCCGGCTGTTAGGCATCGAGGAACCCGAACCAGCGGGAGACTCGCAACCGGGGAACGCCTCGGAGACCAGCACCGCAGGGCAATGGCGACAGCAGAAACGACGGCGCAGACCGCGTCGCCCTCCACAGGAGGAGATACAGGAAGGACAAAGGGCGGCAGTCGAGACGGCGGCACTGGACCTGGCGGAAACGGCTGATGGCTGACGGATAACCGCTGAGCTGATCTTAATTTGCTTTGGCGGTCGGCGGCGGGAGAAGACTTGAAAGGACTGGACACGTACCCCTTTCTGTAGTAGGGGATCTCTGTGTATAGTCATAATCTAGTGAATAGTCCCGCCCATGTGCGTGGACCCCGGCAATCAAAAATAATCTCTTAAGTTGTCAAAAAATTGCAGAACTGCAAAGACACTTAAGAGAAAATTTAAAGACAAATAATGCAGCCTATATCCACAGGCTACACTGTCCAGTACTTCAACTAGAAATTCCACCAAAAATCCACAAACAGCAAAGCCTGTCCAGATTTCCCTTGCTTTTACTGCAAAAACCCCTCAGAAATGATAGAGAGGAAGGCCTGGACAGACAAGCCCCATAGGCTGCCATTATGTGGCTTAAACAGGATACTGTGCCTTTAAGGAAACCTTCTAGAACCTTCTCCCAGTATCCCAGAATGCATAGCAGGTCCCACTGACTTCAGTTCTTTTTTCCGGCTCCTGCTTACAGGACCCTGGCATTGAGCTCTCCCTTGTTTCAAGGGGTTATTGCATGTTTTGGCACTTTTTGTATACTAAAAGTGTTGCAGTTTACTTTCTTGGCTTTCTCTTCTCTTCTGTGTGCTGCTTCAGGTGTTTTAGGGCTCTAAAATGCCTGGACTCTTTGTGAAGTGTCCAGCATGTGAGAGGAAGAAGGCCAGAGGTGATCCCCATGATGTCTGCATCGTCTGCCTCCCTGAAGATCATGTCCCTGAGGAGTGTGTCATCTGCCAGCAGTTTACAACTCGCACTCTGAAGGAAAGGGCGAAGATCAGGCTGTCTTGCCTTGAGGAGAGGCGCCTGCAGGCTGCAGGTGGGTCTGGGCAGTCAGGGAAGGATCCCTCTGCCTCTGCTGAGGCCTCTGGGGGGCTCCCCAGAGGCAGGAAGCCCAGCAAGCGATCCCGGTCTCCGTCGACGTCGATAGCCTCGACGACGACGTCGAGAGGGATGACGGCGGTGTGCTCCCCTTCTCCCCGGGGCTCCGGGACGAGACATCGGGACGACTCGACGTCGAAGCCACCGCTGACGAAGCCGCCGTCGACGTCGTCTTCATCGTCGACGTCGAGGGCTTCTTACCGACGTCGTAGACATCGGCGCTCGCCGTCGAGGCGACACCGCCGGTCGACGTCGAGGGGATCCTCGACGTCGAGAACATCCAGACGACGTCGGCGACGCTCATCGTCGAGGAAGGACCGTTCGGCGTCGAGGAGACGTGCGACGTCGAGGAGAGAGAGGTCGACGTCGAGAAGGAAGAGGTCGACGTCGAGAAGAAAGAGGTCGACGTCGAGGATCGGCGCTTGACGTCGAGGGATCGGCGTTCGACGCCGAGGAAGGAGAGGTCGACGTCGCGGAGGCGGCGTTCGACGCCGGAGTCAAGGAAACGCCCTTTGACGCCGGAAAAGCGACGCTCGACGTCGAGCAGGCGGAGGTCGACGTCTAGGAGTCGGTCAGGCTCTCCGAAGCGTCGCAAGAGGGATTCTAGTCCCAGGAGTCACACTGCTTCCAGCGGGGGACGCAAGAGGAAGCGCTCTCCGGCTGAAGGGGCGGGCTCTCAGCCCTCTTCGCCTCAAGGATCACAGGGCACGGTGTACTCTGCGGTGTACACTCCTTCTCGGCCTCGGTCGACGCATACACCTGGTCCGAAGGCGGTCACTCCTCCTCCTCCTCCTCTACCTCGAGAGGACCCGCCGACGCTGCCTCCACTTCCAGCGGACGACCCGCCTCCACCGGTTCCTCCGCGTGGGCCGGCACCGCAGCCGGAGGTTCCTCCTCCGAGGTCCACTTCGCTGCCGTTTTTGCCTGTACCTCCTAAGGGGACCCCGAAACCTGCGCCCAAGGAGGCTCCGAGGAAGACTCCACCACGGAAACCGGTGGGGAGGCCACGGACTGGCAGGTCTCGCTCTCGCTCTGGGAGACGGGACAGGTCGCGGCACAGATCGTCCTCGCGGTCTAGACGCCGCCATAGGAGGCGCGAGTCTCGCTCCCGCACGGGATCCTCTGGCTCCAGGGATCGTTCTCCTACCCTGTCGGGATCACCGGATACGAGGGTGTCCCCGATTGATGACCTGGTGGCGTTCCAGGATGTCCTCTTGAGGGGCGCTGCGAAGCTGGGCATTCCCCTGACAGTGCCCACGCCGAAGACGTCCGTAATCTTTGAGACGTTGCACCAAAAACACTCGTCTCGCCCTCTCCTTCCTCTGGTACCGGGCCTGGAGGAACCAGCTATGGACCTTTTCCTCACCCCAGCGGTGACGAAGGCGGCACCATCTAGATTGCTGAGGAAGTACCGGGCCCCGGACTCGGACCCGGCTTTTCTGAGGGCGGAACCAACTCCGGACTCCGTCATTGTGACGGCGGCACGCAAACAACATGCCTCCGCTCCGTCATCCACGGTTCCCCCGGATAAGGAGTCCAGGTGGATGGATTCGGCAGGGAGGAAGGTCTGTGGAACTGCCGCCACCTCCATGAAGGCTGCGAGTGCCACGGCTCTGCTGGGTCGGTACGCCCGCTCCCTCTGGGACTCCCTGGAGCGGTTTGCGGAGCACCTGCCTCGTGAACAGCGTGAGGATTTTCAGGAAGTGCTGAGTGAAGGGATGCTGGTGGCCAACCAGATCATCAGTGCGGCAGCGGACTCTTCCCTGTTGGCTGCTCATGGTTTTTGCCATGGGGTCAACCAGAGGCGCCACGCCTGGCTCCGTCTGACGTCCCTGAAACCGGACGCACAGCAGAGGGTGGCCAACCTGCCGTTCTCCGGCAAGTCTCTTTTTGGACAGCATGCGGACGACGAGATGGCCCGCATGAAGGCGGAGGCCGAGACGCTCACGGCGGTGGGCCTCGAGAAGCCTAAGGAGACGAAGAAGCCGTACCGCTCATTCCAACGGCGGTCCGGCGGACAAGGCCGTGGACGTGGCCAGGCTTCGGGACATTCGCAACAGCAACAACAGTTCCGTAAGCCGTTCCAGAAACGCCAGAGGGGCAGGGGAGGCCAGCAGTCGGCTCCAACGCCCAAGGGCCAGGCTGGGTCTAGGCCCTAGGAACTTACTTCCCCCGGATCCGTTACCCACTCCGGTAGGGGGAAGCATCCAATTTTTTCCGGCAGAGTGGAGAAAAATTACTCAGGACAAGTGGGTGCTGAATATTGTTTGCAATGGATACAGTCTTCGGTTCACCAGCCCGCCTCCATCGATTCCTCCGGTCAGCTCGCGGTTTCAGCTGCTCGAGCTCCAGGTGGAGGCCGATACCCTATTAAGGAAAAGGGCGATAGAAGACGTGCCTCTGTCCCAGAGGGGACGAGGCCTGTACTCCCGGTTCTTCCTGGTTCGCAAGAAGGACAAGAACGAGTTCAGGCCCATTCTGGACTTGCGACAGGCAAACAAGTGGATTCGCAGGGAAAAGTTTCGCATGCTGTCGTTGCATCAGATTTATCCTCAGTTGCAACAAGGGGACTGGCTCTGTGCCATAGACCTACAGGATGCATACTTCCATGTGCCCATTGCGCGCAAACACAGGAAGTTCCTGCGGTTCCAAGTCGGCACCAATCATTATCAGTACACAGTACTCCCATTCGGACTGAAGTCTGCGCCGAGAACATTCTCGAAGTGCATGGCGGTGGTGGCGGCGCACCTGCGGAAGAACAAGGTGTTTGTCTACCCGTACCTGGACGATTGGTTGATCAAGGCATCCTCCTTCTCGGAAGCGCGAGCACACTTCCAGAAGACGTGCGTTCTCTTGGACAAGCTGGGGTTGCACATCAACATGGCCAAGTCGGTCCCGACTCCGGTCCAATGCATACAGTACTTGGGAGCCTCCATCGATACGCTGTCAGCAAGCGTGTCTCCTTCGGAAGAGCGACGATTATCTCTCCTTCGGAAGGCTCAGGCTCTTATGTCGACTCCATCTACAACAGTGAGGACGGTGTCTTCTCTACTGGGTTCGATGGCCTCTTGTATCTTCCTGACGCCGCACGCACGACTGCACATGAGACCGCTGCAGGAGTGCTTGGAGGACCAGTGGGATCAGAGGACAGGATCCTGGGACGACAGGATACGACTGTCTCTGCATGCTCTTCAGTCTCTGAAGTGGTGGTGTTCAGCGGAGAATCTCCTCAGAGGGGTTCCTTTTCACAAGGACATTCCCACGCAGACTGTCGTGACGGATGCTTCTCTCCTGGGATGGGGAGCGCACTCCGGGACTCTACAGATTCAGGGAACGTGGTCACCAGTGGAGGCCACGTATCACATCAACTTCCTGGAACTCAGAGCTGTTCACTTGGCGCTGAAGGCTTTTCTTCCGTCCTTCCAGACCAGCTCCCTGCTTGTGCAAACGGACAACACTACCACGATGTACTACCTCAACAAGCAGGGGGGCTCGAGATCCCGCACTCTGTCACAGGAGGCGCAGACGATCTGGCACTGGCTCCTGGCCAGAGGACTGACGGTCACGGCTACCCATCTGCCGGGTGTGCAGAATGTTCAGGCGGACGAACTCAGCAGACTCATTCAGGAAAACCACGAATGGGTCATAAACGACGAAGTGCTGGGAGAAGTCTTCGCAAGGTGGGGAACTCCAGACGTAGATCTGTTCGCCACCGCCGAAAACAGCAAATGCCGAGACTTCGCCTCCAGGTACTACCAGCCGGGGTCGCTGGGGAATGCGCTATGGATCAGCTGGTCGAACAGCTTTCTGTACGCTTTTCCTCCCATTCCCCTGATTCCGGCGGTACTCATCAAGCTGGCCCGGTCCAGGGCTCGGATGATTCTCATTGCCCCGGAGTGGCCCAGGCAGTGGTGGTTCACGGACCTGCTTCACCGTTCTCTCCTTCCTCACATTCGGTTGCCGTGCAGGCCGGACCTTCTCACGAAGTTCGGGGGGCGGATGTTGCACCCCAGCCTCTCGTCTTTGAGTTTGGCGGCATGGCTCCTGAGATAGTGCAGTATGGACATCTGAATCTGCCCGCGGATTGCATGGACATACTGAAGGAGTCTAAGAGACCTTCCACTAGGACTTCATATGCTTACAAGTGGAAGAGGTTTTGTATCTGGTGCCAGTCTAGGAACCATGACCCTACGACCTGCAAGGAAGATGTCATCCTTCCTTACCTTTTACATTTGGCGCAGTCTGGCCTTAATGTTCATTCCATTAGGGTTCATCTTGCTGCATTGACTGCCTACAGGAAATGCCCTTCACAGACTTCTTTTTTCCAGATCCCTGTGATCAAAGACTTTCTGGAAGGATTGAAGAAGGTGTTCCCTCCTGTCAGGCTTCCCTCGCCTTCATGGGAATTGAATGTGGTGCTGTCCAGATTGATGAAGGAGCCTTTTGAACCCATTCACAAGGCTTCGTTGCAGCACCTGTCCTGGAAGGCGGCGTTCCTCGTGGCCATTACATCGGCCCGCAGGGTGAGTGAAATTCAGGCGTTGTGTTGTACTGAACCTTATACTGTATTTCATGCTGCTAAGGTTGTGATGCGTACTCACCCTAAATTTCTTCCCAAGGTTATTTCTGATTTTCATGTCAACCAGACCATAACTTTACCTACGTTTTTTCAGAATCCTTCCTCTCCGGCGGAACGTTCTTTGCATTCCCTGGATGTTAGGAGGGTGTTGAAATTTTATCTGGATAAGACCAAAGATATTCGTAGGTCAGACCAATTGTTTGTCAATTATGGATCAGTCAGGACGGGTCTTGCTACCTCTAAGCAGTCCATTTCTAGGTGGATTGTGTCCTGCATTCAATTGTGTTACCAAAAAGCTAATAAGACCTTAGGAGGTAAGCCTAAGGCTCATTCCACCAGGGGCAAAGCTGCCACGACAGCCTTGCTCCGTAATGTGCCGATTGCAGAAATCTGCAAGGCCGCCACTTGGAAGTCGGTCCATACCTTTGCTAAGCATTACTGCCTGGACTCTGATGCCAGGGCAGACGCTCAGGTTGGGCAGGCTTCGCTGCGGAATTTGTTCGCACAGTAGTGGCATCATGTTTTTTCTCCACCGCCGCTTTGGTGTGGGGATGGGCTTGCCATTCTATTCACTAGATTATGACTATACACAGAGATCCCCTACTACAGAAGGAGTAGTTTCTGTTCTGTAACTCCAGTTCTGTAGTAGGGGTATCTCTGTTATAGTCATAAGCGCCCGCCCTCCTCCCCGGTGGAGAATTGTTCATGTAATTAATGCTACAGGTCTGGCGTTTTTACGCCTTCAAAAAGAACTGAAGTCAGTGGGACCTGCTATGCATTCTGGGATACTGGGAGAAGGTTCTAGAAGGTTTCCTTAAAGGCACAGTATCCTGTTTAAGCCACATAATGGCAGCCTATGGGGCTTGTCTGTCCAGGCCTTCCTCTCTATCATTTCTGAGGGGTTTTTGCAGTAAAAGCAAGGGAAATCTGGACAGGCTTTGCTGTTTGTGGATTTTTGGTGGAATTTCTAGTTGAAGTACTGGACAGTGTAGCCTGTGGATATAGGCTGCATTATTTGTCTTTAAATTTTCTCTTAAGTGTCTTTGCAGTTCTGCAATTTTTTGACAACTTAAGAGATTATTTTTGATTGCCGGGGTCCACGCACATGGGCGGGACTATTCACTAGATTATGACTATAACAGAGATACCCCTACTACAGAACTGGAGTTACAGAACAGAAACTACTCCTTCTTCTCCATGACCCTAATCCTTCTGAGCGTTGTGCAAATGGGAACATTCTACTTGTTACTGGGGGGGGGGTGGGCGGGATGGGATTCTGCAAGGCCAAATTGGGGTGGGTCTGCTGTGGGAGGTGGGGAGAATGTTGGGGTTTGTTATTAAATGGCAGTTGTTATTGGGTTTGAATGCTGAGTTGCTGCTATCCGAGAATTGGGGGAGGCCCACTAGGTCTGGGATAGGCAAATATCTGCTGTGTCACCTGCCAACTCTTGCTCCTAGGGTCCGACGGATACCACTACTGGGCAGCCTTATCGCACACCTTATATATAATGGCAGGGGTTGAGGAAATTACACCACGGTCCGAAGTGGCGCGGGCCCCATTGAGAGCACTGACATGGAATATCAGGGGCCTCAATGACTATAGGAAGCTGAGAAAGGTCCTTAGTTACCTACGCAGGCATAACATAGACCTCGCTCTCCTCCAGGAGACACATTTGCCTCTCACTAGCAGGATGTTACAACACAAGGGGTTGACGGGAAATAGTATTGCAGCGGGCTTCACCACACACTCGAGAGGGACACTAATATGGGTGAACCCGCGTTCCAAACTCACATTACAGTCACTGGAGTCGGACCCAGAGGGGAGATATGTCATTTGCAGATGCAGGGGGCAGGGGCACGATATGCTGCTTGTGAATGTCTACGGGCCCAACTACGATTCACCTGAGTTCTACACTGACTTGGCCCGGAGATGCAAAATGTATGATTGTGCGTATATGCTTTGGGGCGGGGACTTTAACCTGGTCCTAAATCCGGCTCTGGACAGGTCCGCTGGACCGAGCAGGAGCCCGTCGGCGGCTGCCACGGTGCTCCGCACTGAGATGGTGCACCTAGATCGCTTGGATGTGTGGCGCAGTAGACATCACTCCAGAGGGGGGTACACACACTATTCAGCGTATCATGCACTACACACTAGAATAGATTACTGGTTTGTTTCACAGCAGCTATCCAATAACATTAGGGACTGTCTCATACTGCCACGCACACTGTCTGATCACTCTCCTCTCCTCTCCTCCTGCTCCTGGAGTCGCCGGTGCGCGGAATCCCCCCTTTTACGTGGCGCTTCCCCCCGTACTCTTTACTGGACGAGGTGTTCCGAGGGGAGCTTGCGGAAGAAATTGAAAACTTTTTTGTGACGAATACGGGCTCTGTGGAAAGTTTTCAGACGCTGTGGGAAACCTTTAAGGTCTACATACGCGGGATAGCCATGGCCAAACACTCCAGTGTACTGAAATCCATTAGACAGCGGCTCACATATTTAGAGGGTAAGCTGAAGGACCTTGAAGGGAGACACCAGGCGGAACCAGAGGGAGACGCACTAGAACAGATAAAACAACTGTTGAAAGAATATCACACGGAGGCAGATAGAGAGGTACAGCACATGGGCAAATATGCCACGGCCCGTGTGTATGGCGAGGGTGAAAGGCCTGGTTCTCTCCTGGCAAAGATGATCAAACATGAGCGGCGGCCGCTGCTGATTGGTGAGTTGGTCTCGAGCATGGGAGAGACCCTCACAGATGAGGAGCAGATTGTGGGGGAATTCAGGCGGTACTACTCTGCTCTATACGAATCAAAATCAACGGGTCTGGACGGGGCGATAGACGACTACCTGAGTTATATCCAGATGCCACAACTGTCTGATTCGCAAAGAGAATTCCTTATGATGTATATCACAAAAGTATTAGAGGGTCAGAATCTCAAAGGTGATTACCAAGAGCAGGGGTGGTTACCAAAAAGCCAAACAGTGAGAACTATAGCAACCAGGTCAGGTTTGTGTCCGATCTCTGGCACCCATCAGTCACCACTCGGAACCGCCCTTCATCATTTGGGGCTCCGAGGACAAACACCATACTTATTGTTTGCTCCGACAGAGAAGGACTGGCCCTCCTGTGGGGTAAGGGTGGTTAATGTGAGTTTAGAAAGACATATACTCACAACGTGGCTGCTGGGGTAAAAAAGAGTGCAGTGCTAGGGATAAGTAATACCAAGAGTGATAAGGAAAGTGAGTAAAATTGGTTTGAGGAGCAAAAATTATTTTATTAAAGTACAGCTCCTGACACCAAGGTTAAAAAATAGCCAAGACAGGGGAATTAATAAACTGTCTAGCGGTGGAACGTGGTCGACATGTTTCAGCAATTATTGGCCATTCGGCCTTGCTTTCTTCAGGACCTAAATTTTAACGCTACTGCAAACAAAAAAAACCCCTAAAGTGAGATAATGTGTTCTATACAAGAAAAGAAGAATACTGGAACGATTTCATTGTTAATTTTATATGTCACCTGAACCTTCTAGGTGTACTCGTTCCGATACTTCTTACCAATTCAGTAATTAACTGAAAAAGAAAGACATGGCATAAATACAGCAACCACCACCTGTCCACCACAGTAAACTACCTTATACACCATCGTACATTCTTAGCGTAGGTGAGATCTATATCCAAGATATTCAATCATTACACACTGTATTGTACTAGTATCATCCGTTAAAATAAAATGTGAAAAAGTTATGTACAAATTTCACGGACTACTTTTGTGCATACCTTTGGCACATTATCAAACCACATCAAAAAAGCAGTGAAGAAACGGTGGTCTATCTTGAATTCAGGACCCCACTCGATTCCACAGCCGTTATTCGCCTTCAAGAGAGGACCTAATTTGAGAGACCGAATGGTCCATACTAGACCACGTGACGAGACCCCGAGAGCAGTAGGTACTCTATGGGACCTCCCCCCAGTAGCCGGTCATCACCCATGTGGCACATGTCAATCTTGTGCCCAGACGTCAAAAACTACAGAAATTGACATTGGTACATCTAGACCATGGAGGCAATTGAGATTCACCAATTGCAACAGCGACAAGTTAATCTACTTGATCACCTGCCCCTGCGGCCTTAGGTACGTAGGGATGACTACTCGTAAGATCAAGGTGAGGTTGTCTGAACACAGAAGTACCATCAACTGGCAGAGGCAGGCAACAAGACTAACCAATCACTTCATCACCTTGAACCATCCACCTACGTCATTTAAATGGACGGTCCTTGAAAAACCGTTCATCCCGTCCCATGTCACCAATGTGAGTAATTTCCTGCTCAAGAAAGAGCAGAAATGGGTTTTGACCCTTGGCACTGACCGCACAGGGTTGAACGACGACATACCTTGGTCTTCGTTCTGACATTATCGCCCATATTCTGCGGTGTGACCTAGGTTCAAACCAGTATCAAGGTGTGCTGGATTTAAAATTAAAATTCTTTTAAACTTCTTGTGCTGAAGGAGTTTCTCTGACAACATACCTTGATCGTCAGGGGGTAATCCTAGATCACAGGGCACATCGCTACTGCTTTGGTGATGTTCTGGTCTCAGGGTGACTCCTACTATCTTTGCAAGTCACAGAGGGACTATGGCTGGCTCCCGTTAAATATTATGCAGACTTCCAGCCAGGTTTAAAAACGCTACTGCCTTGGTGATGTTCTGGCCTCAGGGTGACTCCTACTATTTTTGCAAGTCACAGAGGGACTATGGCTGGCTCCCGTTAAACATTATGCAGACTTCCAGCCAGGTTTAAATCTGCAGTCTAGTGGTTGTTTATCTTTAACGTTTTGTGCAGCGCGGCACTTACTTGCCATTCGGTATAGTTTTGCAGCGCTTGATGGCATTTCTGGAGGGTAGTAGGCATGTTCTCTTACGAACATTGCACTGATCTGCCTCAGGCCAACACCACAGCTCGGTGTTTATTCACGTTTGTTTATTTACTAGTATTCCCATAACAACGCGAGGACTGCCATTGACTGGTCAGTTGCCCCGAGCATCTACCCTATCCATGCAGGCTAGAGTGTCTCTCTATGAAGCGTCCAACCAACCACAGCGCGTCTATTATTATTGACGCATGACGCGCCCCTTCCCCACACCACGTGGGCAGATTCGGCCAATCAACTGTCAGGAATCAAATAGAGTGTGTAAACACTCTGCCGGCACCTCCCCAGACGGCACAGATGCCGCGTTGGAGTACCGACGGTTAGGTAAGGTGAACGCGAGAGTATTTTTCTTTTTCTTTGTTATGCCCAGGGCTCTCGCTTTACTAAGGGGTACAATACAATATTTTGCTTTGCCGACTGATACGGCGCTTGATGACAGGGTTTGGCACTTCGGGCTGCCGACTGACACTGAGCATTTTCTCTGGCATGATGGGTCCATTGCATATCAGCTTGCATCGCTAAACTCTTGGCATTTTCACAAACAACGAAGGAGTTATTGCGACTGCATATATGCATTGATGTGGTATCACTGCCTGGGTAAATACATTTGGCAGTAAGAATAATTAACCCAATAATACTTAGTCTGTTGAAAGTTGGCGGTTAACTATGGAATTATCCCATTTTTATGAGTGGACATTTTTATGGACACTAGACTGAACGGGCTGTGAATGGGCATGACAACGAGTATACCGTTCAATAGGGTCACACTAGCACATTACCATACTCTTGTGTGCCCCAGCCTGAAACTATGACATTTGGTCTCGGCAACTTCCTTCTGAATCTTTTGTTGACACTTTGGTGAGTGACTCAGTTGTTGGATTTATTCACCTTTTTCAGAGCGGTGCTTCACCTTTGTCCTGAGCCGCAGCCAGGTGGGGTGAGGTCTTTACTTCTTACAAATCAGGTAAGAAGTAGTCCGTGAAATTTGTACATAACTTTTTCACATTTTATTTTAACGGATGATACTAGTACAATACAGTGTGTAATGATTGAATATCTTAGATATAGATTTCACCTACGCTAAGAATCTACGATGGTGTGTAAGGTAGTTTACTGTGGTGGACAGGTGGTGGTTGCTGTATTTATGCCATGTCTTTCTTTTTCAGTTAATTACTGAATTGGTAAGAAGTATCGGAACGAGTACACCTAGAAGGTTCAGGTGACATATAAAATTAACAATGAAATCGTTCCAGTATTCTTCTTTTCTTGTATAGAACACATTATCTCACTTTAGGGTTTTTTTTTGTTTGCAGTAGCGTTAAAATTTAGGTCCTGAAGAAAGCAAGGCCGAATGGCCAATAATTGCTAAAACATGTCGACCACGTTCCACCGCTAGACAGTTTATTAATTCCCCTGTCTTGGCTATTTTTTAACCTTGGTGTCAGGAGCTGTACTTTAATAAAATATTTTTTGCTCCTCAAACCAATTTTACTCACTTTCCTTATCACTCTTGGTATTACTTATCCCTAGCACTGCACTCTTTTTTACCCCAGCAGCCACGTTGTGAGTATATGTCTTTCTAAACTCACATTAACCATCCTTACCCCACAGGAGGGCCAGTCCTTCTCTGTCGGAGCAAACAATAGGTATGGTGTTTGTCCTCGGAGCCCCAAATGATGAAGGGCGGTTCCGAGTGGTGACTGATGGGTGCCAGAGATCGGACACAAACCTGACCTGGTTGCTATAGTTCTCACTGTTTGGCTTTTTGGTAACCACCCCTGCTCTTGGTAATCACCTTTGAGATTCTGACCCTCTAATACTTTTGTGATATATGTAATTGGGGCGTGTATTTAGAGCTGGTCAATAAATTGCCCTTGGGTCCCCCTTAATTATATTTGTTGTTGATGTACTGTGAGCAGTTGCTGAACTGCGGACCCGTGTTCTTCTGTGTGTTGATCTTTTATAGACTACACCTTTATTCACCCGCATCAGGGTGGATTCATCCGCTTTGGATGGTGTCAACTTTTGATTCATAGTTGCTTGGGTTGCTGTCATTTTCAGTCACCATGGGAGAGAATCATGGTCTCTCATTTGATGATGAGGACCTATTGTCAGTCCTAGCCGACTTTCCAGACTTACGAGATGTCACACCTGTGTTGATTGCGACCAGTGAAGAGGAATGGGGTAAGCTATTGGGCCTCAAGAAAACTATGACTAGAACAGCTATGCATGGTTCTATTATGGCCCAATATGTCCGGAATGACTGTGCCCCCACTGGGCTCATTGTC
This sequence comes from Lissotriton helveticus, assembly GCF_964261635.1. Classification (NCBI taxonomy): domain Eukaryota; kingdom Metazoa; phylum Chordata; class Amphibia; order Caudata; family Salamandridae; genus Lissotriton; species Lissotriton helveticus. The sequence continues at coordinate 466,512,437 of NC_136072.1, forward strand.
ACAAATGCCCCTAGACTCTTCTTAAAAGATAAAGATTTTCTTAAGAGTTGGGCAATGATTGCCTGGCGTTGCACCAGAGACTGGTTGATCCTGATCATTAAAACTTCTAAACTGGCGGCTGATGCCATTTTGATAGAGATTCAGATCACCGAATCTAAAATTAAAGCTACACTCTCTGAAAAGATCTTCCGTAAGAAAAAGGAAGAATCTGATAAGACCAATAGTGAATATAAAGACCATATCCTATTCACGAAGATGGAGAAATTTAAGAAAGATCTGGACAAATTCCAATTTGACCGGGTCTATCCTTATACTAGTGAATCATATGCTCCACCTGCGAACTCCAACAGTCGTAAAACCAGTTCCAACTATGGTACTTCTGATTCAGACAGCAACACCTCAGGGAGTGACTCTAATAGTGATAACCAGACTAGACCAAGGAGGGGCCGAGGCAAAAAGAACTTCAATCAATCATGGCGGGGCACCCAACACAATCAGGGACCACAGCAATGGTGGCCACCTAACAACTGGCAATGTGGAGGCCCGGGTTTCTTCCCTAACCAACAGAATCCCTTCCAAGCCCCAATGGGTCCTTTTCCACCGAATTACCCACCGGCTTTCCCAACTAATTATAACGGACAGCCTTTTTTAGGGTATGGCCACGGCAGGTCACGTGGAAGAAGGAGAGGTCAAGCTCCAGTTCAAACACCAGCACAACCTCAAGTGCAGTTCAGCTCACCACCAACGACGAGTTCGACCAGGAACTTACGGAGCAACACGGCCAAGAACAAGGAACAAACCCACACGGAGGCAGCATCGTAATGAATCTGAGCAGTCGCACTTTGACTGAGATTGAACAGTCTGCCCTCAACAGAGGCCTGGGTTTTGTTCCCACCTTTCGAAATGAACATTTTGAAACTCGTTTGGAACTGGCCAGGTTCATCAGAAAAGTGAGACTACACTTCTTTTTCTTGGATAGGGACAGATCACCACAAGAGGAGGTAATGACGAATACAGGGCTTAAACCAAAATCGACTTTCTACCCACCCATTCACCTGATGCCAGCCAACGTGTTGGCTTTTGAACAGGCCCTTGAGAGAGATCTCGAAGAATTGTTCAAACAAGATGAAAGGCCCTTTCACAATCTTCCTAAAGTGGAGCATCAAGCCCTTAAAACTCTGTCAGCTGACACCTCTATAATCGTGAAACCAGCGGACAAAGGCGGGGCGATTGTTGTCCTGGACACGGAGACATATCGAGCAGAATGTCTCCGGCAGCTTAGTGACGTCAGATCCTACCGCCTCCTTGATCAGGATCCCACAGCGGATTTACAAAGAACGATACGGAACATGACAGAGGAAGCACTCGCTGAAGGCTGGGTGACTGATTCTGAGGCCAAATTCCTCAATACAGAACATCCAGTCACTCCTTACTTTTACATCTTACCAAAGGTGCACAAGGAGCAACGCCCGCCGCCAGGGAGGCCGATCATTTCAGGCATTGGGTCCGTTTTGGAACCCCTGTCGACGTTTGTTGACCACTTTCTACGCCCAATGATCCAAACTATGCCAACATACCTGAAGGATACCGCGGACGTCTTACGCCTCTTACCAGTTTTGGATTTTGATGTTACCACTGATCTGCTGGTGTCGTTCGATGTAGAGGCTCTATACACCTCTATACCTCAGGACGAAACGCTTGAAGTGATCCAGTCTTTACTTGAATCGAAGGAGTTGGACACCATCACTCCGGTGCACTTCATTATGGCCTGTGCTACTCTGGCGATGAAGAAAAACTTTTTCAAGTTCGAAGAGAATATATACTTGCAAGTGTCCGGGACCAGTATGGGGAGCGTTTATGCCCCCAGCCTGGCGAACCTTTACGTACACTACTTCGAACAACGACATGTCCTGACTGAGTCCAATCCATACCTTGACCACATAAAAACATGGAAACGATATATCGACGATATATTGGTGGTCTGGCGGGGTACAAAGGACAGTTGTCAGGATTTTCTCGGCTGGCTGAACAGCAGGAATGCTTTCCTACGTTTCACCATAGAGATTGGTGGTCAGAATCTGGCCTTTCTTGACCTTATGATTAATGCCACCTCCAGTGGTTTACAATCAGAACTGTACAAGAAACCCATGTCCAGGAACTCCTTCTTGGCCTATGACAGCCATCACCCTAAGTCATTACGGGATAATTTGCCATTCGGGCAATTCTTGCGAGTTCAGAGGAATTGCTCTACCAGCACGGCCTTCAAGGTGCACTCCACGGCACTCAAGACTCAACTTATCAACAGGAAATATCCTCCCCGCCTGGTACATCGAGCCATGAAAAGGGCTAGTAACAACAGCCGAGCTGCAATACTGGAACCTGCTCCCCCTAAACCCCCTCTGGATAGACTCACTTTTGTGCATACCTTTGGCACATTATCAAACCACATCAAAAAAGCAGTGAAGAAACGGTGGTCTATCTTGAATTCAGGACCCCACTCGATTCCACAGCCGTTATTCGCCTTCAAGAGAGGACCTAATTTGAGAGACCGAATGGTCCATACTAGACCACGTGACGAGACCCCGAGAGCAGTAGGTACTCTATGGGACCTCCCCCCAGTAGCCGGTCATCACCCATGTGGCACATGTCAATCTTGTGCCCAGACGTCAAAAACTACAGAAATTGACATTGGTACATCTAGACCGTGGAGGCAATTGAGATTCACCAATTGCAACAGCGACAAGTTAATCTACTTGATCACCTGCCCCTGCGGCCTTAGGTACGTAGGGATGACTACTCGTAAGATCAAGGTGAGGTTGTCTGAACACAGAAGTACCATCAACTGCAAGAGGCAGGCAACAAGACTAACCAATCACTTCACCACCTTGAACCATCCACCTACGTCATTTAAATGGACGGTCCTTGAAAAACCGTTCATCCCGTCCCATGTCACCAATGTGAGTAATTTCCTGCTCAAGAAAGAGCAGAAATGGGTTTTGACCCTTGGCACTGACCGCACAGGGTTGAACGACGACATACCTTGGTCTTCGTTCTGACATTATCGCCCATATTCTGCGGTGTGACCTAGGTTCAAACGAGTATCAAGGTGTGCTGGATTTAAAATTAAAATTCTTTTAAACTTCTTGTGCTGAAGGAGTTTCTCTGACAACATACCTTGATCGTCAGGGGGTAATCCTAGATCACAGGGCACATCGCTACTGCTTTGGTGATGTTCTGGTCTCAGGGTGACTCCTACTATCTTTGCAAGTCACAGAGGGACTATGGCTGGCTCCCGTTAAATATTATGCAGACTTCCAGCCAGGTTTAAAAACGCTACTGCCTTGGTGATGTTCTGGCCTCAGGGTGACTCCTACTATTTTTGCAAGTCACAGAGGGACTATGGCTGGCTCCCGTTAAACATTATGCAGACTTCCAGCCAGGTTTAAATCTGCAGTCTAGTGGTTGTTTATCTTTAACGTTTTGTGCAGCGCGGCACTGCCTTGCCATTCGGTATAGTTTTGCAGCGCTTGATGGCATTTCTGGAGGGTAGTAGGCATGTTCTCTTACGAACATTGCACTGATCTGCCTCAGGCCAACACCACAGCTCGGTGTTTATTCACGTTTGTTTATTTACTAGTATTCCCATAACAACGCGAGGACTGCCATTGACTGGTCAGTTGCCCCGAGCATCTACCCTATCCATGCAGGCTAGAGTGTCTCTCTATGAAGCGTCCAACCAACCACAGCGCGTCTATTATTATTGACGCATGACGCGCCCCTTCCCCACACCACGTGGGCAGATTCGGCCAATCAACTGTCAGGAATCAAATAGAGTGTGTAAACACTCTGCCGGCACCTCCCCAGACGGCACAGATGCCGCGTTGGAGTACCGAAGGTTAGGTAAGGTGAACGCGAGAGTATTTTTCTTTTTCTTTGTTATGCCCAGGGCTCTCGCTTTACTAAGGGGTACAATACAATATTTTGCTTTGCCGACTGATACGGCGCTTGATGACAGGGTTTGGCACTTCGGGCTGCCGACTGACACTGAGCATTTTCTCTGGCATGATGGGTCCATTGCATATCAGCTTGCATCGCTAAACTCTTGGCATTTTCACAAACAACGAAGGAGTTATTGCGACTGCATATATGCATTGATGTGGTATCACTGCCTGGGTAAATACATTTGGCAGTAAGAATAATTAACCCAATAATACTTAGTCTGTTGAAAGTTGGCGGTTAACTATGGAATTATCCCATTTTTATGAGTGGACATTTTTATGGACACTAGACTGAACGGGCTGTGAATGGGCATGACAACGAGTATACCGTTCAGTAGGGTCACACTAGCACATTACCATACTCTTGTGTGCCCCAGCCTGAAACTATGACATTTGGTCTCGGCAACTTCCTTCTGAATCTTTTGTTGACACTTTGGTGAGTGATTCAGTTGTTGGATTTATTCATCTTTTTCAGAGCGGTGCTTCACCTTTGTCCTGAGCCGCAGCCAGGTGGGGTGAGGTCTTTACTTCTTACAAATCAGGTAAGAAGTAGTCCGTGAAATTTGTACATAACTTTTTCACATTTTATTTTAACGGATGATACTAGTACAATACAGTGTGTAATGATTGAATATCTTGGATATAGATCTCACCTACGCTAAGAATGTACGATGGTGTATAAGGTAGTTTACTGTGGTGGACAGGTGGTGGTTGCTGTATTTATGCCATGTCTTTCTTTTTCAGTTAATTACTGAATTGGTAAGAAGTATCGGAACGAGTACACCTAGAAGGTTCAGGTGACATATAAAATTAACAATGAAATCGTTCCAGTATTCTTCTTTTCTTGTATAGGGTTTTTTTTTGTTTGCAGTAGCGTTAAAATTTAGGTCCTGAAGAAAGCAAGGCCGAATGGCCAATAATTGCTGAAACATGTCGACCACGTTCCACCGCTAGACAGTTTATTAATTCCCCTGTCTTGGCTATTTTTTAACCTTGGTGTCAGGAGCTGTACTTTAATAAAATATTTTTTGCTCCTCAAACCAATTTTACTCACTTTCCTTATCACTCTTGGTATTACTTATCCCTAGCACTGCACTCTTTTTTACCCCAGCAGCCACGTTGTGAGTATATGTCTTTCTAAACTCACATTAACCATCCTTACCCCACAGGAGGGCCAGTCGTTCTCTGTCGGAGCAAACAATAGGTATGGTGTTTGTCCTCGGAGCCCCAAATGATGAAGGGCGGTTCCGAGTGGTGACTGATGGGTGCCAGAGATCGGACACAAACCTGACCTGGTTGCTATAGTTCTCACTGTTTGGCTTTTTGGTAACCACCCCTGCTCTTGGTAATCACCTTTGAGATTCTGACCCTCTAATACTTTTGTGATATATGTAATTGGGGCGTGTATTTAGAGCTGGTCAATAAATTGCCCTTGGGTCCCCCTTAATTATATTTGTTGTTGATGGAATTCCTTATGATGCCCATCCAGAGGGAGGAAATAGTGGAGGCATTAGATAGTATGAGGGTGGGCAGCGCACCGGGCGCTGACGGACTTACTGTCGGCTTCTACAAATCGTTTAAAGAACTCTTGGTCCCCTACCTCTCAGCATTATTTGATGACATATGCGTAGAAGGATCCATGCCCCCGACGATGCGAGAGGCACTCATCATAACGATACTCAAACCTGGGAAACCTACCACGGACTGCGGTTCGTACAGACCCCTCTCCTTGATCAACGTGGACGCTAAGTTGTATGCGAAGGTGCTGGCTACGCGTCTCGCTCTCCTCGCCCCTACACTGGTGGCCCCGGAACAGGCAGGTTTTATCCCAGCTAGGAACCTCACATACAACATTCGTACAGTCCTGGGGACGATGCAGCACGTGAAGCCGGAGAATAAGGCATTCGCAATATTCCTGGATATGGAGAAAGCCTTCGATTCTGTAGAGTGGCCTTTCATGTCCAGAGTACTTAGGAAACTGGGACTAGGTGAGCCCTTTTTACAAATGATAGGCGCCTTGTACTACAAACCAAAGGCCAGGCTACGAATTGGTGATACGATCACGGAGGCGTTTGGGATTGGCAGGGGCACTCGACAGGGCTGCCCGCTCTCCCCGTTGTTATACGCCCTAGTAGCGGAACCCCTAGCGTGTGCGCTCCGAGAGTACCACAGCCATGAAGGTATTAATTTCCCCACATACAGGATATGCATATCCACGTACGCCGACGACACGCTTTTGTATGTCCGGGACCCGGAGCTTAACCTCGCACCAGTACTAAGGGAGGTAGTGCAATTTGGAGCCCTATCTGGTCTAAAGGTAAACTGGTCTAAATCGGTGGCATTCCCGCTGACGCCGGTGACAAAGGAATTTGTCATGGACTACCCACTGCAGTGGTCGGAGGATCCGGTCAGGTATTTAGGCATAAAACTACACCCGGACCCGGAGGTATTGATCAGGGAAAATTACGGAGTGGCTTACATGAAACTGGTTGACGATGTAGATAGATGGTGTAGGCTGCCGCTGTCCCTCGCGGGTCGTATTGCGCTCATGAAAATGCTGGTGCTTCCGAGGTTCTTGTTTCTCTTTTGCAACCTCCTGGTGGTACTATCTAAGGCGTTTTTTAAAACGCTGATTCAGACCCTCACGAGACTGGCATGGGGAGGTAAGCAACCGAGGGTTAAGTGGCAAATCCTGACTCTCCCATATGACCAAGGCGGCCTGGGGGCCCCGGACGTGGAACAGTACTACAGGGTCGCGCAAGCAATGCACCTGCACACTTGGATACATGGGGATGGTAATATTCCTCATGTGATTCTAGAGACGCTCTTCACAAAACCCCTCCATCCAGCGGCTACGGTGTTCGAACTGGCCACGCGACGGGTTGGCACCCTGGACTCTATTGCGAGTGAATCACGCATGGCACTCTTTGGCCAGAAGCCATGACTGTACACTGCTGTATTCCCCCCTGGTCCCGATTGAATGGGCCTTGTGGCTTCCACCGGTGAGAGAAAAGGGAGTCACGCGCGCCCTCAATCAGCTAGGCATACTCAAGTTGGGGGACCTGTTCAGGAACGGGAAGGTGGTCACCTGGGAACAGGTGGATTTACCCCAGATCGCTACGACGCTGCTGCATCGTTTCAATCTGCATAGAGTCCGCGCAGCGCTACAGGTGCTGCTGGGGCCGGCTATGGAGGAACCCGCAGAATTACCAGAACTGTCTTGCGTCATAAAAACACAGTCGAGCAGCAAGATGATAACGCGACTGTACAGAATGGGGCAGTGTCACCGAAAGCAAGAACCCTCGAAGGCCCGCCAGGCGTGGCAGCGAGACTTACAGGTGGAGATAAGCGACGAAATGTGGCAATATTGCTGTCAGAACACGAAACGGGTGTCGCTGAATGCTAGACATAGGCTTGTTCAGTTTAAATTTTTACAGAGAGTGTATTACACTCCGGAACGCTTGCACAGGTATGGGCTACGGCAGACGCCGGAATGTGAGCGCTGCAGTGCGTCAGTGGCGGACTTCGTGCACTTGGCCTGGAACTGCCCGGGGATAAACGCCTTCTGGGAAGAAGTCTTCCTTGAGTTGGGGCGGATTCTGGAGATGGAGCTCCCGGTGGACCCGGCATTAGCTCTGCTGGGGCATACCAGAGCCTTACCCCCAGCTACACGTCGCCTGGCTGGCATAGGGTTACTTCTGGCTCGGAGAGCGATAGCAATGAGTTGGATGCGCGGCCCGCTTCCAACTAAAAAAGGATGGGAAAGGGCTCTGTTGTACAGTTGTACGCAATCCCAACTGTATAGTGAATTACTGCCGCCTATGAGCAGACCACGGAACTTCTGGGACCAGTACCTGACATACGTCTCGAATAGGAACGCCACGGTGGAGGATCCGGAGGAGACAGAGGAGCAGCAGGAAGGGGGGGGGGACACCGGGGACTAGGCTATCTCGGGTTACATGGAGGCACCATGAGGGAGGGACACCAGGGTAATGCAGACATCAGAGACCTAGGACACATAGGTGCATGCATGTGGGATCCTTCAGGTCAGGAACATAGAGTGAATGAATGAATGGTGGGGTGGAGTGGGGGCGAGAGGATTCGGCTGAGGCTAGTGACACATAAACTTGATAAGGCAGTAGCACACGGGAAGAGGCACACTGGCAGTTGAGGGGGGAGGGAAGGGACGTTGTGGACAAGTTGGGTTAGGGGAGTTAGACTTTGACCACGTAGCTGAAAGCGCGCACTGAAAGAGACTACCAATACAGCGCTAGAGAAAGCAGAAGCTGCCCTCCTGTAGTGCTGGAGGGTATCGATTTGGGACATTGGCGTCAATGCATCAAACTGTTGTAATGGTATTTGAAGCCCAGGTACCTGGAACGGGTGACGCCGGTAACACTTTTAGCATAATTTCTGGAACAATGGAACAGCATATTGTATTGACGTGATCCTAGATTGCTGCCGGCCCCAGGGTTGTAGGCGAAAGCTGTGTGCATGTATGGATAGCGAATAAAAGTTTATAATTAAAAAAAATAATAATAATAATTCTCCATGCCTGGCATGGTTAAATCCAGTAAACGGTCCCCAGTTCCACCCTTTCTGCGCAGACAGTGGTATAAGATGTCATTGGAAAGTTTCCAGGATGTACTAATCAAATCTCGAATTGCAGCTTCAGACAATATCGAGTTGGCTTTATCTAAGTATAATCTTGCTATTACCACTGCGGTCGACTCCATAGCTCCTATGAAACTATGTAGGCAGCGTCCTGCACAATGTCAGGAAGTTTGGTACACTGACCAATTACGCTCTCACAAACAAGCATGTAGAAATTTAGAAAAGGTCTGGAGAAAATCTCATTCTGAAGAGGATAAAAACTGCTATTACATCGCCCTGGCCACTTATCATAAAAACATCAAACTTGCCGGGAAAAACCATATTGCCTCACAATTAACTGAGGCGGGCAACTCCTCTAAGGTATTGTACCGGATCCTACAATCTTTCACTAAGCATACGCAAAACTTTCCAGATCCAGTATGATGCCTGGGGATATTCTAAGGTAAGGAATCTAACACTAACTACTGTTTCTTACAGATATATCGTTACCGAAGGTAAGTAACTTGTGCATTGCGTTAAAAGCTGCTACAATGTTGTGTATCATGTCTCATGTTGAAAGTTTGTCTGTGTTGTTTCTTAGAGTGTAGTGCTGTTGTGGGCCTTGCAAGAGCCAGCTATATGGCATACCTTGGCCCCATTGGTGAATGAAAAGTGTTCTTTCAATTGTGTTATGTACAGAGTTTGTGCCTTAATGTTTTGAACTCTCCTTGCGCTCTCTGGTGAGTGTAATAGCCAACTGTAGGCTTCTCTACCTGTGTTAGATGAATGTTATCTTTTCGGCCCAATATGCTATATTGGAGTGTCTTGTGGGAGCATTGCGGGCAGTACAAACATATTACATTAGTTAGCTCAGAGTGCTATCATTATCCCCTTCGATGCCATATTGACATTTTTATACATCATTAAAAAGTGTACCCAGTATGCCTTTTATGATGCACAAATATGTATGGGCAAGAGGTACAGATGTGAAGGGACGTGTCACTGTAATAGTTGTGCATGATCTATACAAACATAAGAAAAGTAAAAGCATACACAGAGCAGTTATGTGCTTAAGTTGTGATGAACATTGGTTGAAAACAATCATGTACAATTCCTGTGTTTCTCATGTGGGATGTGATGGAAGAGGACTGATGTGTTAATAAGTTCAATTTTGTCTCCGCAACTTTTATACATGGTGAGCAGTCTATTGTGTACTGGATAAGCCATTGCGTTTTTGAATTTGCATTGCAGTATAATATAGCTAATCCGTTGTCTTATATCTTTGTCTGTTACCTGTCTCTGTGTCTTACTGGGCAAAACAAACCATCACATTAGTATGTTACTCAGTAGAAAGCATTGTTTCCTGTCTTTAACGATGTGCAAATATAGTGTGTCCATTCAATTTCTTTGCAACGTAGAAATGTGACGCATTCTTAGTTGAATTCATGAGCGATCAAAAGTGAGGGGTGCTGCATGGGGATGAAAAGTTGGTTGTATACATTATAGGAACTATTCCTAGTGACATAATAGATCCTTGGCATTGTTGTTAATGTGAGATACTTTCTTTCTCCTTGTAAGGTCAATGCAGATGATGTGTTTAAGTTGTTTTTTGTGTTTTTTCTGCGTTAAGAATTGACCCTTTGATCAGAGTACATCGCTGGTGGGTATCAATCTCTATTCTCCAAGGAAGTAAGATTTATTCAGTTCCCAGAAGGCTCTTTGTGACGTTTACCTTTATGTGTTTCTCATGGAATGCAGAGAGAATCTATGTTTCCAAGAAAATAACTTCAGAGTTTACCGAGGTATGATTTACAAGGACAGCAGAGAGCTATTTATTTCAAGGAAGCTGTTAATGTATTACACTTGGAGATGGTGTACAGAGAATGTATTCACTCAGTTCAAAAGGTATTTTTGATGTTTACTCAAATGTAGTTTATTGTGAACTCAGAGTTACTTGATTCCCAGGACTTTTTTGTGAGGTCTGGCAAGATGTGGTTAAACGGGATGTTGAGTATCGAATGCCCAACTTCCTGCACATGGGTCACATATATTGTTAGATTGTTAGAGTAGGCTAGAATATAGATGTACTCCTCTAAATGAATCAAGGAATCTGGAGTAGGATTGAGAGGTAGGATAAAATAAAAACCACTTCCCCAGAAATCTTAGTCAGCTTCAGAGGATTCGTGCATTACAATTGGGAAAACATTCCTTTTGGAATACCCCATGGTGGATGGTCAGTTGAAGTGAGAATTGTTATGAAAAGTGTGATGTAGCAGAGTACTTCCTAGAATGATCAGTTGAGGAACAGGCAAAGGAGTGGCAGCTATAGAGTAGTTACATTAATGTAATTATATTTAAGATACCATGTAGTGCCTTCTAACACGTTTAGCAAAATGTTATTCTTCGTTAGATGATTGCTTTAGGTTTCTAGTCTCTTCCCCTTAAGCACTGCTAGATAAGGGATGTTTCTCACTGGTCAAGAAAATGGTTGTTCTTCTAGCCTTTGTGCAGTGCAAAAATGCCCAGCAAATGGTCCCCTGTTTGCTGCACCTAGAACTCAGTGGAATGACCAATTAGGTTGAAATGCGTCCTCAAATGTGTTCCCTTTTGCAGAGGGAATTAAGTATTCAATCCGGACAATGAGACAGATTTACATATTCTGGAAAAACAAGCACAATAAAGGTAAAGGATGGGAAGGGCTGCATTTAGGTGGTGGTGTGTGGTTTATTGTGCCCACATGTATTTTATAGGATCTTTGTTATATCTCTTATTTTGCTGATGTTTTTTGGAGATCGTTTGTATCATCACTCCACATTTTATATGAGGACTTCTCTGTTATATATGTCATATGTGGCTCGTATATCACATTTCACTGTGTGTGATTTGTTGTGCTACAGTGCAAATATTAATAAATTACTGTATTCTGAGCATGGATTTCTGATACATTGTATTGGATTTTTTTCCGTCTTGTTGACGAACCTGCTGCCATACCTCAAACCTAATTGGTCGAGATTGACCGTACATATAAAGAATGGAGGTGTACACAGACACTTGCTATTAAATACAATGTGTGAGGACATTTTTTAAACCCTTGGTAAAGTAATAAAACAATACAGTTGAATACAGCAGTTGAATAAAACAATGAAGACTAAACTAGTGCGGATTTTAAATGAAGAGAGTGTTCTGTTACTTTGGTTGTATATAGCTTCAATCATTTTTACTGTTTTGCATACATCAACAAGAGGGACACTCCCACCAACAGAACTAGATGTATATCCAATATGGGAGCAATGCAAGAAATAGGGAAAAGAAGGGCTAGGAAAGGAAAGTAGTGGACAACGCAGGGTAAATGAAATTGTGTGTGGTATGGTCTTCCACAATTCGCTAGTACCTGACTGGGTAGGATGATAGTGTGCTGTTGTTTGCAGGGTTTAGGGGTCTTTTCGGCATGTGAGTATGGAACACTCAGGAGTTCTGGTGAGTAGAAGCAGAAGATGGCCGTGGGACAGGAGATGGAAGTAATCAAAAGGGAGGCGGTGCTACAGTGAGAGAGATCAAGTATCTGACAGGATAATAAATCATTATACACTGTTTATGAAATAATAAAGCAGAGAGAACATTTAAAGCAGAAAATTGTTTTTATGGAAAGATTGGTTATTAATAATAAGTTGTGCTGGGTATACTGAATCTAGGACTGCTCGTGGAAAAAGACTGAGTGAGTGAGAATGTGAATGAATGAGTGTCATCTGTTTAGTTGGGAATGGTTAGGAAAGGGTAACCATAGTAGTAGTGCCTGTAGAAGCACTGGGATTGGTTTCCTAAATAAGGATAGTGCACTCCTTTTAAAATGTTGCAGTTAGGTTTCTCTATTGGAGGATTGGCGGGCATCGAGATGGGCTAAGGTTACTAAATGGAGAGACCTTTTGTTTCCACTTGTCCTGTGATAGGCCTACAAGACCTAGGACTGAGAAGGAAGCGCTGCTACAGTATTGAGTGAGCGTGAGTAAACGAATGAATGAGGGCAATCTCTTTGTAGTGGATATTAGGAGGAGGAGGTGGTGTTTGCCACATGTGTAGGCAAGTGGCACATACAAAGAATTTTCCGAACAATTTACTGTTATTACCATACACTTGCTTATTTTTGGGATTGCTGCTGACATGTCTGCCACTTGTCTCATGTGCAGGATACCTAACTACATGTCTAGGCAACTAGGTCTCATGTGCAGGATACCAAACTACTGTCTAGGCAACTAGGTATTGTTCTAAGTACACAGTTTCATACATGTGCTGCTACTCCCCATGTGGTATTTCCTCATGGTATCTTTGACCTATCTCCATGTGCCTGTCCGTTGAGTGTTTGTTGTGACAGCTGTGTTTGCAGCTTTGGATGGTGAAATCTGCCATTAGATTTTATTTTCTTTTTGTTCATTGTCATGTTTTCCAGCACTAGGCTCTGTGCATGGTTCATTTTCCCTTATTCTCTCTTAACGCACTAAAGACGTATGTTTCAATTTATACTATGTTGTACCCTTGATGGTTTAGTGAAACATAACAAAGAAAGCAAACATAAAAACATTCACCCACCCAACTTCAAGAAGCTTCCAACTAAAAACATTCAAGAGCATTGCTCTAAAGGAGCACTCTGAACCATGTTCAACTTATAAGCATTTCAACTGCATAAGTGTCCTGACCTTTCAGTCCCCTCTGTCCATAGAGCCTATCATTCTTTTTGCTGTGCACAATGAGGACTTACCGCATAGCATTACCATTAGCCACACCCTGCACCCAGCCCCATACTACCCAAACCAGCTGTGTGCTGCCTTTGACCTTCCTCGTTGGTTTGGGGTTCAGGGGCTGATCTCTGGCCACACTTTGTGCCCAGCCTGTGTACCACTCAAACAAGCTGTTCAACTTCTTCAGTTATGCACAATAGTATTTGAGTGCATGGATTGACCTGCAGCAATACCCATGGTCCACACAATCCACTGCACACATACTTTGGCCCTGCACTGTGGGGTTTTGGTGAAGGGTGTTTCTTTCCGGCATATCCTTTACTAATCCCATTTAACCCCCAAACCAGCTGTGCTTTGCCACTGCACAGCAGATTCCGCAAAATCAGGGTGCAGTACTTGTGTTCAAACCCCTCTTGCCAACAGAGTCCACTGCGCATGCCCTTTGGCACAGTCTCTGCTACCAACAAACCAGCTGCACTAAGCAGCATGCCCAGGGTTCATAGCCTTGGCTTCAGCTTCTATATCCACATACTCCCTGGCACATAGAGAGGACTGGCTTTGGGTCATGGTCTATGGTCATGCCCTATGCTCAGTCCTCCAACCACTCAAAGCCACTTAACATGGCCTGGGCCATTGACATCAGGCTATAGGTGGGAAGCCTTATCTTAGACTATGCCCTGTACCCAGCTCCATGCCCACAGACATATATGCACCAAGCCTTTTGGGCATGTGCTCTGAGGTCCGGGCCCAGGGTGTAGGCTTTGGACACACCCTGTTTCTAGCCCATGCATCTTACAGACCAGGTAAGCTCAGAATTCCAGCCATTTGCATCAGATTTGTAAATGCTAGCAGTTATCTCTGTGTTCTTTGGCCCAGATGGGCATAGATTTTTGACCATGCGCCGTGCCACCATGGGTTAGTTTTTATTGTCTGGCCAAAAGACAGCATTCGTTTCTTTTCGCTCTCTTATGTAATGAAAAAAATTAAGAAATAAAAAAAGACGGATTTTATAGAGCCATAAATGTATAAAACTGCTTTGGATCAGCTCTCTTCATTCATTACCTTGTTCAGTGTCATTCACATTTTAATTCTGCTCACCACACATCCAGCATGGGACAGTAGGCCAACACATTTCACCCATTGGCAATCTTGTCATGTGAGTGACTGCCTTTTTCTGATTACATGCACACATCCACCTAAAAAGAGGTGCATTTCAGTGACAGGACTGGTGAACCAGTTCTTTTTTTCCTTTTCCTTTTTTATTTTTTGAAGTCATCCTTGTGTGTTTAGACTCTATCTTCAGATTACAGTAGTCTAAAGCCAGTAGTGCCTCTTCTTGTGCAGATTAGAATTATATTTTCCTGTGATGTGCATTAAAACAATTAAGGGCATTCTATGCTTGTTCTTGGTACACTTGCCTGCAAAAAGGCACCCACACTGTTCTATTTAAATTATACGTAATTGTTTTTTTTATTGAAATGTTTTATGGCAATAGCATATAGCTGCCATGTATATGTGATGGCATATATCTTCCCCTTTATTTTACGTTTGTTTCAGATAAAGAAAAACATGTGGCACTAGCTTGCCAAAGGATGAACTACTGGCTTTTCCAGTGTTTGTTATATGTATGTTTCCTACTCAATTCATAATATCTACCAAATAATCAATGCCATCATATAAACTCCTTCATTTCAACGCTCCCATGTCCCATATTGTCTTTGCAGTAACCCCTAAATCATGATTTTGGTCAGACATCATGTTGTGAAGATAGTGACAGTGACTCTCCCTCCGTGTAATCTACACAAAGCTTAGCATAATATCACTAATTTGAATACTAATTGCCCGCTAAATTTTGTGCACCTTTTTCAAATGGAACCAAAGTTAAAATTTCAAAACATACGTCTTCAAGGGAAACTGTACATAACCATAGCATTTACACCTCTGGTAATAAGGTAAATGGTATTCCTTCGTTTTCTTGCCCAAAATAAACTTTTCCACCCTTCTTGGAGACTGTACTCACTCCACATATTAATAATTTTTTTTATTTAAAGGTAGTGCTATAAGCATGTAAGGAGTCTTTTGGTGTTTGCTCTAAATGCTTAGGATGAAAGCAGGCACAATTTCATTTTGGAATAGCCAGGTTTTAATGTCTTTCCGGACTTATGTGAGCTGTGGAAGGATATGGATTACAAGGGGTATCTGGTTTCAATGGCTCCGTAAACTGTAAAAGCCCTGCTGCCACATTTGGTGTGGTGGAAGGTGGAGATGTCAAATGTGGGTTTATTGCTAAAGTAGGCCCAAGATAGGCCCAAGTACTGGACGCAGTGTGTTTAAAAAGTAGTACATGTACTTTAAGTTTTGCAAGTACTGGTAGTGCAAAACTGTTAAATTCGTTTTTCTCTACAGCAAGGCCAATCTCTCCCATAGGTTAGCATTGTAGCTTCCTTGTAACTCTTTAATAGTGTATCTTCCAATTGGAGCAGATAGAAAATTGAAGTGTGGTGTCTCTGGACTCTCAATTTAAAAACATATTTTAGTGAAGTTGGTTTTAAAATTGCAGGTCTGAAGATACTGCTTTTAGAAAATTGGCATTTTCTTACTTTAACCACTCTGGGCCTCTGCCTGTCCTTAGCTTACGTTCTGGGTTGGATGACAGTTGGGCCTTGTGAATTCACTCTAGACAGTCAAACACAAAGGGAAGTGAGGTGTGCCATGCATATCCTGATGGGTCATCACCAGCCCAATGGGACTTCCTGAGCTAGAGTGGTGGTTCTATCCCCGCACAAAGAGCTGCATAACCCCTTGTAGTGTGGTTGGAGCCAGGGCCAGGTAGGGCAAGGTCTTGTGCACTACAGCGATCTGTCTTGGAAGTCTTCCCACTTCAAAGGCTAAAATGGGTATAAGTACTGGACCTCTGACACCATATACTCAGAACACTTCTGGACAGGAGGACATTTTGCCAGGAAGAAGAGCTGTTGTACTGCCTGGAAGTAAGAGGACTGGACTTTACTCTCTGCATACTGCTTTCTAAAGTTTCTTCAAGGTATTAATTCAGCTTACCTCATGTTGCTGAAGTCACAGGAACATCAAATACTACACCTTCATCTTACAACCAGCACTTGGGCTCCTGTGCGTCCTCACCTGCCAAGTGGTGCCAAACCTCGTCCTAGACCCTTGGAGGTGAATTTGATGCTGCACCCAAGAAACCGACACACTGATCCAAAGTGTCAGTTCAGAACCGGCTCATCTCTGTGAATCCAATGCATCGCTACTGCCTGCACTGAAACCTTGGACACCAGTCCCTGATTGCGTGATGCAGCGACCTCGACTTCAGCGCATCCCTGCCTTTGCTGTTAGCACTTCCGAAGTACCGCCGCTGCGTTAGTCTTGACACGCATCATCCACTGTACCGTGGTGCACTGTCTCGACTCCGGTATGTCCCTGGCCCTGCTTGTCTTTCGATCGACTCATCGCCTTTAGCCCAGCAGTCCGACTTCGACACAAAGGAATCGACGGCCTGTGCTCTCGACATTGACGCATCATCAACACTGCGTCACCTTCTGGAACCGAGGTTACGCACCAGCAACCGACGCATCACTTCCTGTGCGCAACGCATCGTCCCGGAGTG
This sequence comes from Lissotriton helveticus, assembly GCF_964261635.1. Classification (NCBI taxonomy): domain Eukaryota; kingdom Metazoa; phylum Chordata; class Amphibia; order Caudata; family Salamandridae; genus Lissotriton; species Lissotriton helveticus. The sequence continues at coordinate 466,529,389 of NC_136072.1, forward strand.
TGGAAAGCTTCAAAGACCCTGCACCTCCTTAAGGAACTGATGCCTCACCTGCATCCTCAACATCTCGCCCCATGCACGATGCATCGTCTTTGGTTTGTGATGCATCCAAGGTACCATAAAGGAGTCTCACATGATTCCTCTAGCCGGCCCACACTCCATCGCGGTCAGCCTGAACTTTTGGATTTGTCCTGGTCAAGCGTGACCAGATCGCCCCAGTTTAAACTACATTTCCAAGCACTGCATTTTAGTTTAATCTTTAGAAATTCAAATCTATAAGTAATAGGTTTTTATGGGGACAAAGGAAAGCTTGTCAGGTGTTCAAATTTATGATGCTACCACGTGACCCGGGGGGATGAAGCGTGCCTAATTTTACATTCTATTACTATGCATGTTTGTTCCAAAATATGCAGATATTGTTAACTGGGGAAAATGTGGTATTGGCGGAAACACCATCAATATATCAGATGCTGCTGGGGGCAGAGGCCAGAAATTATTTATTTAAGGTTTCTGAGCCAAGCTATTTAAAAAAAAAAAACATCATTCAAGGTCGTGTTGGCAGCATATAAGGCTTGGAAAAGTATCCGAAAGTTGTTAGCTATTCCATGAATTTGTTATTTCACTCGCTTATATATCAACGCTTATACTCCCCGCTATATCTTGTAGAGATGGAGGGCTAAGGGAATTAGGCAATTCGGAGACTTATTTGAGGGTGGTGTACTAGCTTCATTTTCAGTTTTAGTTGACAGATATGGATTGCAAAAAAATTAATTCTTCAAGTATTTGCAAATTCAGGACATTTTATTTAAATATCGCAAGCAGGAGGGAATGATCACTAATTTGTTAGTATGTGGTCATTAAACGAAGGACAAGCATAGGGGTATTGTATGATATACTAATTAATGTACTACAGAATGATTTGACTGCGCAAGATAGTAAATGGTGTGACCGATTAGGTCAGGAAGGTGTGTATATGCAGCAATCAATTGATATTGCAGGGAGAATTTTGATGTCAGCTAATTTGAAAGCCCAGCACTTCAATACGTTATTTAACACCCTCTATCACCCTGAAACACCCTTTGCTGACACCTACTTCTCACCGGGTAATGGAGCCCTGAATACTGATATCATCTTCCACACCGCACGCAGAGCCCAATGGAGAAAAGCGTTCCTATCCCTACTCACCGTCTCCACCACCAGGAAAACAACTCATGGCCTAACTCTCTCTATCACACCTTCCCACCTCTTCCCTGGCAGGACTACCATTACTATCTACAATAACGGGATTGTCCTAATTCAATCTACGGACAAGAACCTGGAACTACTAGACAACCTGTTCCCCAAGTTCAAAGAGCACCTTTCCAAGCTGACGACCCCCACCCAAAACTCCACCAGCACTATCACCCCTGACGTCGCAGCCTCCACCTACAACACCTCTACCCCCAGCACCCCAGTAAATGGCCCACCTGCTGTTAACGCCCCACACTTCACTAGGACAGTCACAATTCCCCCACCTCATATACTAGCCGCCCCTCTAACATGACCCCTCTTATCCCAACTCAGACTCCCTCCATCCCTCTCCCCCCTGACATAACAACTCCCACCCACATCACGCCACCATCTGAACACACCACCGCTCGGAGTTTAACCACCCCCCCCTCCCATCCCCCCCACGGCAGACCCCGCTCCCTCCCCAGCTCCCTCCCCACTCCCACCCACGAGTCTCTCACACCTGACACAACAACTCTCACCCACAACACGCCACCATCTGGACACACCACCATTCGGAGTTTATCCACCCCCCCTCCCATCCCCCTCCCTCCCTCCCCAGCTCCCTCCCCAACTCCCTCCCCACTCCCACCCACGACACTCTCACCCTCCCAACAAAAGATACAGAACATACCGTCTCCTTTACCTTAGCATCCCCCTCTCGCCTACCTCCTATTCTCAGCCCTCACTACCCTCCTGTCTCCCCCACTGTCTTCAGCCTTCACTCACTCTTCTATTCACCGGCACCGTCTCCCACTGACGTCACTACCTATGCCTCCCACCCACCACCTACTTCACCCACACCCCTCGCCCACAAACACGCCCACACTTTGAAGGCCATCCCACTCATTAGCACCGCAGAACCTTCCAACAACGCTAGTATATCCCCCCCTTCGATACCCTGCCCGCTTTCCAGCTCACTACACAACTATTCACCAATGGCTCTCACCACCAACGCCATCCCCAATGCACCTCCTGACCTGACTTTATCCACCCTCCAACAAGTTAAAGAGGATATACTACAAATCAAAAAAGATGTCCACGCAATCAAAGACCTTCTCTCATCACAGCCTAGTCTACCTCCCATCATCCCTCTACCCTACAAACGACGCACCCGCCCTACATACCCTCGCCTCCAACGACACCCGCGTTGGCCGACTATCCCCGTTCGCAATAACTCCCACCGCCCCCGTCGTGTCCTCAACCCATTGTCGGACCGCGACCTATGCTCTCTCCTACGCTCTTATGGCCCAGGTCCGGTAAAACACATATCCAACACACACATCCCCATACCCACAATTCTTACAAACCCTCTGAGGCTCCCAACACTCAACAACAGAGGTTCCGTCCCTAACAACCTCAGAAAAGTTCCCCTCAGTCTAGAAAGCTCGACCACCCTTCTCTCTCCCAAACTCAAATGCATCCTACTCAACTGCAGATCGGCCCAGAGACACTTCTCCGACATCGCTGATCTCGTCTCAGCTATGGATCTGGACCTAGCCATTCTAACAGAAACTTGGCTTACTGAAGCCTCTACCCCGATTATGGACATACTAGTCCCCCCCAACTATCACATCATTAGGCTAGACAGGTCTCCAGGCAAGACGGGCGGGGGAGTTACTAAAGTCACCTCCCCCTCCCTTTCCTCCTGTGAACTCCTCTGCCTCGACATCACCAGCGAGGGCAAACAAGTTTGTGCCTTACATCTCATCTATCACCCGCCTGGTGATGATCTCATATTTACCCAACAACTCATGGACATGATCACTTCCAATGCCGGTCGGCAGACCACCCAAGTCTACCTGGGTGACTTCAATCTCCACTGGAACGATCAGAAAGACACAGTGGTGAATAGTCTCAAAACTTTCCTTAATGCGCTTGACCTCACCCAAATATGCGATAGACCAACACACGACAAAGGCTCGATACTTGATCTCATCATTGCCAAAGAGAATTCTACACAACTGGAGGCGATTCTACCCTGCGACTGGTCAGATCACCACATTATCACCTTCTTCATCAATGAAAAAGTTAAACCTAACCCGGCTCAACCAATCAAATCCAAAACATGGAAAAGGGACATGAAGAATCTTAACCCCTCTACCCTGCCCCCCCACGTCGGCAATCTCCTCCTTCCCCCTTCAGGTGCCTCGGATGTTCAATCACTGACTGACCACTACCTTGAATCTATGAATACAATAGTCAATGAAGTCGCCCCACTGCAACTGAAGAGAGTCTCCACCAAAAGTTCTAACCCCTGGTATGACGATAGACTCAATGACGACAGGCGTTCTATGCGAATGGCAGAGCGCACCTGGAGATCGGACCCTTCAGCACTGCACCTCAAAAGGCTTAAGAACAAGAGAAATGCCTACTTCAGGAAAATAAAGCGCACAAAGTTGGACTTCTTCAGCCGCCAGTTGGACCAAGCAAAAAACAGGCCAAGAAAACTGTTCGAACTAATCAAGACCCAAACAAAGACACAACCCTTACAATCAAACAGCACAACAAGCGACACCCCACACTGTGAAGCCTTCTCTGCTTTCTTTAAGCTAAAGACTGACAACATAAGAAATGACCTCATCATGGATGTAAGCCGATTCCCCAACCACACCAGAATGGCTAACACTCAACCTAAAAACAAGGCATCTTGGCTGTACTTCGATACCTACTCGGAAGAAGCAATACACAAACTGCTCTGCACCTTGAAGCCCTCTAATCACCTCACAGACCCTCTACCTGCTAATGCTGTAAAAGACTTCATCCCCTTGCTCCTCCCTCTCTGGACCAAAATCATCAACTGCTCCCTGCAACAAGGCCTCATTCCAGACTCCCTCAAGGTGGGGCAAGTCACGCCTATACTCAAGAAACCTACAGCTGATCCGTCTGACCTAAACAATTACCGGCCCATCACCAATATCCCCACCCTGGCCAAACTGCTGGAGAAATGTGTCCAACTCCAACTAACAAAACACATTGACCAATTTGACCTCCTCAACTCTCATCAATCAGGCTTCCGAGCGAAACATAGCACGGAAACAGCTATGACACACATTATTGATGACGCCCTCCAAATTCTTGATCGAAATTAGTCCTGCCTCCTCATCCTTCTTGACCTCTCGTCAGCATTTGACACGGTCAAACATGAGAACTTGCTGGAGCTGCTAGGCACTAGAATGGGTCTATCGGGAACTGTTCTCAAATGGTTTTCGTCCTTCCTTCACAACCGGTCTCAGAAGTTCAAGATCGACAATGTGCTATCTGCACCTGTGCCTGTAGATCTAGGTGTTCCACAAGGATCCTCCCTCTCCCCCACATTGTTCAACCTCGTCATGGAACCGCTCGCCACCTTGCTCCAAGCTTCCAATGTCCAATTCCATATGTACGCCGACGACACACAACTTTACCTAAAGCATCAATCCCCGGAAGATATCAAACATCTGAATTCCACGCTTATTAACACTCAATCTTGGCTGGCCGATAATCACCTTAAACTAAATGCTCTGAAAACTGAGTTCCTACTCATCTCACCCCCGGCGAAAATTTCCACCACCCAAACTTGGCTCAATTACTTAACAGCACTCAATGTCCAACCTACCATCGTGGACTCAGCGAAATCCCTAGGCATCACACTCGACGCCAAGCTCAACATGCAACAGCACGTCAGCAAAGCCACAAAAGCAGCTAATTTTCAAATCAACACACTGAGGAAAATTAAACCCTTCCTTCCTGCTGAAGACTTCCAAACTGCTGTACAAGCGTTAGTCATCCCTCGAATAGACTACGGAATTGTGGCCCTCAGCGGACTCCCGCTATCCACAACAGCACCCTTAAGAGCCTCCCTGAACGCTGCCGCGAGACTCATTACTGGCTCAAGAAAACATTCGCATATATCCCCAGACTTAAAGTCCCTAAAATGGCTGCCTTTTGAAGCCAGAATACAGCTAAAAATTGCAGTTATGACACATGCGGCCGTGCACCACAATGCACCCAACTACCTCGCTCAAAAGTTGTCTATATCAGGAGATCCAATAGAAGTTCAAAAAATCTACTCCTGAAACCTCGTAGATTCCGGAAAGAGAAAACATACAAGCGCTCCTTCTCAGGAATGGCACCCAGGATTTGGAATGCGCTCCCTCCTGAAAGCAGGCGTATCTCCTCCACTGCACTCTTCAAGAAAGAGGTGAAAACCATCCTTCTGGCCAAGATCTCCTGAACCTTATAGGTGCTGGATCAGAGACCCTGCATTGCTTTGTATCTCTGCTCACCTTGTCCTTTGGCACTATACTTCTACTTGATGGGGACACTACTACGCTACTTTCATACTACCGACCAATATATGATACACGTTGGTTCACTGATTCACTCTCCCGATGCCCCCACTCAGTGCTCTCTCTATACTAAAACATTGGTATAAGCCTTCAACACACCCAAGGTGTACCTGAACACCTCTGTAGTGGGATCAATGACTTGTGCCGTCTTATATTACTTGTTTACCTGATTGTATATTGATATGTTTTATGTATGTTATTATTATCCTATCATGTTAGTGACTACTATACTGCTCCCATTACCTCTGTTCAGTCCTACTGCCCCTACCCTGTCTTTGTGAAGCGCTCTGATATCTGTAAGGATCTTGTTCGCGCGATATAAAACTTTGAATAAATAAATAAATAAATAAACTTGTATGATACACCAGAGAGGATGATGAAGTGGTGGGGTTCAAACGATGGGAAGTGTTTTAGATGCAGTGCGAAGAGGGCTGACATTGTGCCTGCTTTTTATGACTGTATCTTTCTTATGCAACTAAGGCGACACATAGACCTGTTTCTGTCTGGAATTACAGGGGTGGAACTCCATGTAACACAGGATGTAATGTTAACAGGGGTTGGCGATGCCCTTAAACTCGGGCAGCCGGCTTATCCGTTTCGATATATTATAGTTATAGCGGCAACAGGGGCCCGGCTATGTGTCGCGTCAGCCTGGCTGCAGGAGGATGCCCCCAACGTTTGAGATGTGAAGGGCCAAATTTTATAATATTTTTAATTTGGAATATAGTCTTTATTGCCTTAAATGAAACTGAAAAAAACTGGACATTTAGATCTGGTGGCCAATGATTGAACATATGAATTAACTGTATCATTTTTTAATCTTCTTTGCGTATCGTCTTTATTGTCATGCTTATGTTCATTGTTGCCTTTTCCCCTTGATGTTAGACATAGTTTGTTTTGCTATTTTCTCAGCTGCCCTGTTTTATCTGATTTGTGTTATTGCTGCTCAAATACTTAAGTAACCAATTATGTGTGTCATACGCTTTGGATTGAATACTTTTTTTCATATCTTGAATTGTGTATGTTATATTTTTGTCGTTTTGGTCTTGTTTTACTCAGATAAATATTGGCTATTTTACAAAACTGGTGTGGAGTACTTTTATAGTGTTTTTGCGTGTGTTACTGTATGTGCGTGCACAAATACTTTACACATTGCCTCTTTAGTGTAGCCTGACTGCTCTGTGCTAAGCTACCCGAGAGTGAGCACAGGTAAATTTAGTGTGTATTACACTTACCCTTACTAGAATTGTGGGTCCCTACTTGAACAGGGCGCTGATCCCTACTAACTAGAGACCCCATTTCTAACATTGGTGATCAGCGGTGAGGATAGGACTTGTATTTGTGCATTAAATACAGTGGATGGTGTACGCTACTTCCATATCTCAGATCCTAACGTACCAGCATTCTGTTTTTCTTTTTCTCTTTTTTGCAACCTTTTTGAGTTTTTGCAATCGTGTGTCAGTCTGGAGAGACATCACGCGAAAGCGGCAAATTCCGAGCGGACGAAAAAGATGTGACCTGGGATTACACCTTGAGAAATTGAAACTTCAAAAATAATCGGAGATTTTGAAAATAATTCCATATTTCGAAGATATGTAAAATGAACACATGATACTGTAAATAGCCTTGAAAAAGCCCCGGCGCAATTCGCCACAGGGGGCTCATGTTTTAACCTAATTTAATAAAAAGTAATTTTTCTACATTATATGGACTTCTGACTCTGATTACATGAGCAAGGATTCAGCCTAAGGACATCAACAATTTGGTTAAACACACTCATCATTCCCTTCAGAGACATCATCTGTACCTTCAATATTGGAGTTTGAACAGGAGAAGTTGGAAGCCTACACGGTGTTCCAGCACAAAGGTTTCTGCAGGGAGCTCAAGTGTTCTTTAAAAGGCCTCACTAGAAAAGAGGAGCCACAAAAGGCAGTGAGGGCATGGTAAGCTGCCAGGGATGCAGATGTACACCCAGAGGATAAGAATGATGTTGTTTTGAGGAGGGGGAACCAAGCTTAAAATCGGAGTGGCTGGAAGACCCAGCATTGCATGTGGGGTGGGGGGGGGGTCTGCCTGAATGGTGGAAGAGCTCCCTCCAGAGATAGCAGTAGTGTTTAATCTAAAAGTCTGTCTGCTTCAGAGTTTAAAGGCAGAAAGGAAGCTCAGGATGGAGCTTGACAAACTTAAAGTGGATTTGGAAAAGGATAAATTGACCATGGAGGGAAAAAAAACATGCTTTTGACTCAAGAACTGAGTTTGAAGGAGCTGGATTTGAAAGCCAAGTCCAGAACAGATGGTGGCAGCTTATCTTCAGTGCAGTCTGAAGCTAAAGTACATACAGCCAAGAGTGTGCTGGCTGACTATCAAATGGGAGATGACATCGATCGGTGGTTTTAAGGCTATGAGGCAGTTTTACACATGCACAGGGTCCCTGATAGATTGGGGTGCAGGCATGTGGAAGTAATTTTCAGTGAAGGAGCGGAACACCCTATTGGCAGTAGGGCCAGCAACCCAGTTAAGGTACTGCCACATGAAGGACATCCTGATCAGGAGCTATGGTCTGCCCCCAGATAGATACAGGAAGAAGTTTATGACGTGTGAGGAACTTGGTTCCCAGACATGGGTAGAATGTGTGGATTCTTTCTGCAGAGCACTGGATGGTTGGGTGAGGGGCCGTGAATTAATAGATTATGAGGGGCTGTACAATTTGACTGCAGAAAGAGCACATGTTTAGTACCTTCCAGAGCTATGCCAGCACTTGATTGATAGTAAGCTGACTGACCCCAGGAAGCTTGCTAAGGAGGCGGACAGCTGGCTCAACACCAGGATCCAAAAGAACCTGTAAGTCGAGACTCAGCCAAGGGTGGGCAGGGTCCCCAACAGAAGAAGGTGGGCAAAATTAAAAGTAAGGAGCGCTCTAAAGGCCCAACCTGGTTCCAAGGGTAAGGTTTCCCAACTCCTTATTGAAAATTAGAGTTGGTTGCCCTTAGGAAAGCCTGCAGGGAAGGGACCACTGAAGTGTTTCGCCTGTAGTCCGGCAGGGCACTTCAAGGGGGTTCCCAGGTGTCCCAAGTGAGTACAGCCCACCCACTGGGGGGAGTCATTGGGGATGGCGAGTGTAGCACACGCTGAGGAGTTGTACCCAGGTAGTGTAGGGGAGCCAGCATAGATAACCCTAGTTTCCCTTGATGACATTGAGGTGGTCCAGAGAACCTTCCTACCTGACAGCACTATGGAGTACTTTTGTAGCGTTTTCATTTTATCTCTGTGTGTGTGTGCACCATTACTTTACACATTGCCTCTTTAGTTTAGCCTGACTGCTTTATGCCAATGTACCCAAGGGTCAGCACAGGTAAACATAGTGTATACTGCACTTACCCTGACTAGAATTGGGGTTCCTACTTACACAGGGGCAGACCACTGCCATCTTGAGACCATATTTCCAACAGTGTCCAAAGCCTGGGTCTTATTAGCCCTTTTTAAATCTATACTGGTTTGAAAAAGAGAACCTAGGAGGGTCCTCGAGTTACCATCAAGTTCACTAGGTGAGTGGACTAAATGTGGAACACCAAGATCTGAAAAGGATTTTCCTATGTAAGCTAGGCAGACAATCTTATCTCCATGATCTAATTTAATGCAGTCAGTGAGGACTTTGCAAGAAAGTTTTGGGAAAGGGAAACACCTATTTTTTGCCAGTAAGAGTGGTGCCATATTGATCACATTCTCAATGTAATGAAGACCAACCTCAGTGTGGGTGATAATGTTGGCATTACATCTTGGGACTGCCAGCAGTCTAGATGGGTATTTATTTTCAATGGTTTGTAAACGACCACAGTATACCCCCAGACTCCAACCCCGTAAGTGCCCAGTGATAAGCATTTAGATTTTGAATGAGAAATTAATTCCTTATTGGGTTTTTGTTTGAGTTTTGCTGCATTTTCAATTTTAAGCCGTCTCTGCGCCAGAAGCTTGTCCCATTTAAAATGGCAATCTAACATGATCCCAAGAAAATAACAATTTGTAACTTTGGTAATTGGAATCTCATTGACAGTAAACCTGCAAGTAACTGCAAACACAACAATGATGGACAGAATGTGGATCAATGTCACACATTCACCCCAGTCCAAAGATCTGGGCCCAAATCCATCGTTTTTCCACTCCACACCACCCTGGGTTAGACAATGGCGATATGCAAATCAGCGCTGACCCTGTGCCCCATGGGAACAGTCCAGTCCGAACTACAAAAGCCATGTCCTTCCCAGAACGGAAACAAGCATCCGAGGACCGGCCCGGTTTCGAGGTAACACCTCTCTTCAGCCCGGCTAGCTTGATTCCAGTGGTGTGGAGTGCCTGGGACTCACGTCTGAGCATCCCCAGTACACTTAGAGCGGTAACTGCAAACACAACAATGATGGACAGAATGTGGATCAATGTCACACATTCACCCCAGTCCAAAGATCTGGGCCCAAATCCATCGTTTTTCCACTCCACACCACCCTGGGTTAGACAATGGCGATATGCAAATCAGCGCTGACCCTGTGCCCCATGGGAACAGTCCAGTCCGAACTACAAAAGCCATGTCCTTCCCAGAACGGAAACAAGCATCCGAGGACAGGCCCGGTTTCGAGGTAACACCTCTCTTCAGTCCGGCTAGCTTGATTCCAGTGGTGTGGAGTGCCTGGGACTCACGTCGGAGCATCCCCAGTACACTTAGAGCGGTAACTGCAAACACAACAATGATGGACAGACTGTGGATCAATGTCACACATTCACCCCAGTCCAAAGATCTGGGCCCAAATCCATCGTTTTTCCACTCCACACCACCCTGGGTTAGACAATGGCGATATGCAAATCAGCGCTGACCCTGTGCCCCATGGGAACAGTCCAGTCCGAACTACAAAAGCCATGTCCTTCCCAGAACGGAAACAAGCATCCGAGGACCGGCCCGGTTTCGAGGTAACACCTCTCTTCAGCCCGGCTAGCTTGATTCCAGTGGTGTGGAGTGCCTGGGACTCACGTCTGAGCATCCCCAGTACACTTAGGGCCGGTCCTCGGATGCTTGTTTCCGTTCTGGGAAGGACATGGCTTTTGTAGTTCGGACTGGACTGTTCCCATGGGGCACAGGGTCAGCGCTGATTTGCATATCGCCATTGTCTAACCCAGGGTGGTATGGAGTGGAAAAACGATGGATTTGGGCCCAGATCTTTGGACTGGGGTGAATGTGTGACATTGATCCACACTCTGTCCATCATTGTTGTGTTTGCAGTTACCGCTCTAAGTGTACTGGGGATGCTCAGACGTGAGTCCCAGGCACTCCACACCACTGGAATCAAGCTAGCCGGGCTGAAGAGAGGTGTTACCTCGAAACCGGGCCGGTCCTCGGATTCTTGTTTCCGTTCTGGGAAGGACATGGCTTTTGTAGTTCGGACTGGACTGTTCCCATGGGGCACAGGGTCAGCGCTGATTTGCATATCGCCATTGTCTAACCCAGGGTGGTGTGGAGTGGAAAAACGATGGATTTGGGCCCAGATCTTTGGACTGGGGTGAATGTGTGACATTGATCCACATTCTGTCCATCATTGTTGTGTTTGCAGTTACCGCTCTAAGTGTACTGGGGATGCTCAGACGTGAGTCCCAGGCACTCCACACCACTGGAATCAAGCTAGCCGGGCTGAAGAGAGGTGTTAACTCGAAACCGGGCCGGTCCTCGGATGCTTGTTTCTGTTCTGGGAAGGACATGGCTTTTGTAGTTCGGACTGGACTGTTCCCATGGGGCACAGGGTCAGCGCTGATTTGCATATCGCCATTGTCTAACCCAGGGTGGTGTGGAGTGGAAAAACGATGGATTTGGGCCCAGATCTTTGGACTGGGGTGAATGTGTGACATTGATCCACATTCTGTCCATCATTGTTGTGTTTGCAGTTACCGCTCTAAGTGTACTGGGGATGTTCAGACGTGAGTCCCAGGCACTCCACACCACTGGAATCAAGCTAGCCGGGCTGAAGAGAGGTGTTACCTCGAAACCGGGCCGGTCCTCGGATGCTTGTTTCTGTTCTGGGAAGGACATGGCTTTTGTAGTTCGGACTGGACTGTTCCCATGGGGCACAGGGTCAGCGCTGATTTGCATATCGCCATTGTCTAACCCAGGGTGGTGTGGAGTGGAAAAACGATGGATTTGGGCCCAGATCTTTGGACTGGGGTGAATGTGTGACATTGATCCACATTCTGTCCATCATTGTTGTGTTTGCAGTAAACCTGCAAGAGCAAGTATACTTAAGGCCATAGGTCATAATAAAGGACTTTTTTGTGAATGATCCTTAGCTTCAGGTCTCCCATAAACGAATTAAAGTAGGCCAGGAGAAGCTGCAACCGTTAGCAGTCTGTGATAACGTGGCATTGTCTGCGTAATGGAGTACAGGCACTGGCCTGTTCCCTATCCTGGGCAGGTCCCTCCCTTTGGTCAGTAGAACCGGGTACAAAGTGTTAATGTAAAAGAGTAGAAAGGGAGCTAAAATGCACCCTTGTCTAACCCCTTTATGGACCTTAAAAGTGGACGTACTTTCCCTTTTGGCACCGTACCAAACCTGGGCCAGGGTGTCCGCGTGTAGGTGCTTAAGATCAATGAGTGAGCTAATAATGTTAGTACTACTTATTAAGTCCCACAACCTGCCCCTGTCCACAAGGTTGAACACACTGGATAGGGTACATCAAAGCGAGATGTAATGAGCCTGCCTTGGCCTTAACGTACTTCCCTGTGAGCAGGAGCATATTAAGGGACTGCTCCACTGTGTCCATGGCCGCTCGAAAACGGAACTGCACATCAGACAGGAAACCGTTATCTTCAGCTCAATCTTCCAATTTCCGAAGAATCACCCTACTAATGATTTTGACAAGAGGAGTCCAACAGCGAAATTGGACGATAGCATGTGGGATTCCATCTGTCTGACTTGGAGTGTGTAGAAGTGTCAGGTGGCGAGCCCCTGCTGAAGAGACTAGTCCAACCCAAGGCACAGATATAGGAGTGGAAACTGTCAATGGAGCCAATCAGTCAATATTTGAGAGGCCGGTAAGCAGTGCAAATCGATTCTCATGCATGTGGAAGTTTGAAGGGTGACTGGACAGCATAGCTCCTTCCCTGGTCAACCCACTGATTTGCCCCGGTGGAAGTAGTGGGCAGTAGAAGAAACCGAGGGGAAGTGCACAAATCTTTGTGGTCAGTAGCTAGGTAATCCAGGTGATGAAGGAAGGAGTTAACCAGCCAAGGACTTCTAAAACTTCTAACAACACAATCTACTGCTTGCTGAATTCCATGCTATCAAAGAAAGGCTTACAAATATTTCATAAAACAGTACTGATGTCAGTGTGAGGGGCACTGATTGGGGCTGGATTAGTGGATGAGATGACAATTTTGGTGCTAGGCTTGACAGTCTTGGCCTCTCCCCTCTTTGTTTTGCCTTTGTTACGCTTGCTCTTAAGAGGTGGTGTTTTGGGGGCAATTAGTGGGTTGGAGCCTGCAACAGATGTCATCAAAAGAGTCATCCTAAATACTGGAGTTTTTAAGTTAGGTCGGGGTAACTTGCTGGGAGTTTTTCAAGCGGTTGCCCAGATGGATGGTAGCCTCCTCATGCCCCCATCCCCTCCCCTGATTTGAATATGTTAGAGGCCCCGGTGGGTCATTTATCAGTTTTGGCACGTTGTCAATATGGGTTTCCATTAGTTCGCATTCCGTGGAAAAAGCTCCCATAGCACAGGATAAATATGAGTCGACGAGGCGTCTTTTTGGGTTCGGAATTGGTGTGGCTGAGTGGGATTTTTCTTCCCTGTAATAATATATAAGGGTAAGAACGAGTGGAGGGGAATCCATGCGTAAAGAAGATGGATCCTACCTTCCTACTGGTAAAAACCTACTGGAGGCCAAGAGGGGGTGCCCAACCCAGCCTTGTCCGGCTGTGGACTAGCCCGGTCTTTGCCCCATCACTAGCCCCAAACAGTATCTACGCATGTTGCGCCGCAGGACTTTAATGGCGTTTTAATAGCGCTGGTCCCAGTTCCTCCTGCAGGCAAGCAAGGACACATGCAGCAAAGAGTAAAAAGGTGCATGCTGGAGGACGAAGTCCCACCCAAGTACTAGCCCCAAACATTATCTGCACGTATCTATCGTCATTTTGGGATAGTCCTAGATAATGACTGCTTCCATGGAAGACATAGTCTAAACACAGCCTAAGTATAAGCAAGAATATTGTGGGTCTCTACACAAGCTTGCAGTTGGGCTGGTACCACTTTTCCAGTAGTTTGACTACAAAAGGGGGTACGGATATAAGTCTAAAATTTGCTGTCTTTTCCAGACTAGGTGTTTTTAATTCGGTCAGGTTTTTTTCAGGTCTTTGGCAACTTGCATTTTTTAAGGAAAGTGTTTATAATCCATGTTATTTTAGGTATAATGGAGTCCCGAAAGGATTTCTTATAGATGGCTGTACATACATCCAGGGCTCACTCTAAGGGCTTACTAGTCAGAATAGGTTTAAGATAATGTTGTTTGTGAAATAGGGGTAAATTCTGACAATACCGTATTACATCTGTTTCCATAAGGAATGGTTAAGATTGTTCAAATCTGTTTGGCGATTAGTATCGTGTTCTTCTCTGATTTTCTTTATTTTATTTGAGAAGTTCATAGACAATTAGGGCACAAGCTCTTGTGAGCGGTCTAAATTTTCACCGGCTGCTATCGGGTTACGGAGCGATTTGACTGTTATAAACATTGCTCTGATATTTTTTTTGCCAGGATGATTTTGTGAGTGTAGTACGCTAGTAGTACTACTCTAGTAGTATGCTACACAGACCAAATGGTTGTGTTTAGACATCTGTTTAATAAATTAAATTTTATGCTGTAAGTTGTAGGTTTAAAGTCAGATTGTATCATATTTTGTCGAGTTTTCTTTTGCAATGTAAGCTAATTTGAGCACAAAGTGTTGGCCAAATATTTAGGTTTAATTATATTTGTTTCTACCGAGGCAAAACTGTCTAAAGTCTAGGAGACAATGTGTTGAAAATCCTGAAGGGTGATCTCATGGCCTGTATTAGTAGTACATGCATGCAACAAATTCATGTTTTCAAAACCAGTATTGTTGAAGTCCTCAATAAAGATTAGCATATGCACTGTGTTTTGTCTTTGCAATATCATGATTCTGGCGAGTTTATCACAATTAAAAAATTGTGGAAAAAATAAAATCGATGATTTTCACTATCCAATTACATTTTCCGAAAATACAAATTTGATTCAACGAAATTCTAATGCCTGTCTCTTTTTCATCTGACTCGAATAGCATAAATGCATTCCATATTTTGAGGTCTAGTTTTTTCACTTCTTATTCTTTTGTTGCAAAATCCACAGGGTGGAATTTGACTAAATTTAAAAAAGATTGTTAATTGGTCGAGGATGCATCCAGTAGTTTTCATTCAAACTGTGGTGATATAATCTGTCCTATTAGAATCAGCCTGGGAAGTTCACTTTTTTCAAACCCTCCTATAACCTTTTCCCCGCTTGATGGAATTTCACCAAGCTCTCTAAGATGTAATTGAGAATGACTCCTATTTTTTAAGGTTTTGAGGAGTTCTCTCAAATTGAAAAAAGTTATCATATATGAAAACTTTGTATTTCTTTTTTAGAGAGCATCGTGCTCATAACCATGGAGTAGTATCTGCTGCTTTTTCATCATAGATATTGAATTTGCTTTGTTTCTTTACAATATGTGTGTAACTAGACTTTCTCCTATCATCGCATTTTGTGAGTGGTTGCACTAACTTCCCTGTGGTTCTCTGCCTGAGTCCATAAAAGCCTTTTTTTCTCAGCCAACTTCACTTTGTTGTTTCCCTTTCAGATTATAACTCCTTGTCGGAAGCTGATCCTTAGTGCTGACAACAGGAAGGAGATGGAAGACTGGATGGCCGCATTAAAGACTGTGCAGAACCGAGAGCATTTTGAAGTAAGACATATGGATTGTCATGCATACCCTTTACTTTCTGTTTCCTCCAAAACACCTTGCAGCAATTCGTTGTAGAAACACTTAAGTCCGTTTTATGTGGACCACTTGCAGCAGTTTAATTGGAGTACTTCCCTCCATGTGGAACTGCTTCTAAGAAATTTGTCCCATTGCAGATGTTTTCTTCACTTGGTACTGCTTTGTTTGAGAGATTTCATTGATAACATATGAAAACTCTTATGTGAAATCCTTTCCATTGAATTATTGTAAACTTTCTGTGCTGGTTATATCTGGAATTTTGGGTAAGATTTAATGAGCACGTCTCTGTGGAATCATTAATAGGGGTTTAGTGTGGACTGTGCACGGCGTCATAGTACGTACTTTATTGTCATGGCTTCGAGGGAAATTATCATAATGTTTTAGTGAGGAACACCTAAGACTTGAGTAATGAAAATACATTTGGCTTAGTACACCACACTTTAAAGTAGCTTTATGTTTAACTGTTGTGGTGTCATCATGTGAAGCCTATATGTTGCTTGGAGTACAAATGCCATATAAATTGGCTGCCCGCTTCTTTGGCATTTTTTGATAAATGTGTTTTTTGAACTCTCAATGGTTTTGTGAGGAACCTGGTACACTGTTTCTCCAAGAAGGGTTATTTAGAGGGGTCTTTAATTGGTCCGGAGAGTGGAATTGTCATTTGGTTTGGATTGCTGGCTAGTGCCTTGTTTTGCCCCTGTCATACATGAATTTGACAGGTCATAGTTGCTGTTGTCAAAGTTATAAAGCTTATAAAGAAGTTCCAATGAAATGACAGTTTTGTTATGAGTATGGTGAGGATTTGTTAATATTTTGCTTTTGGCGGCTGCAAAGTAAACATTTCGTGTCAGTCAGTCCTCTAAAGTGAGGGATTTCCTATAAACTGACAAATGGAACATCATTATTATCTTCTTTGGCACTTCTGTTTACATTTGAGTGGTCGATCAAAATGTTTAAATGCTGTGGAGCACATTTTTACCACTTGATAATACGTGTGTCATACTCTTTACTTAGGTGAAACATGCGTCAATTGTCCTAATACTTTATGGACCATTTAAGCTGAATTGTGTAAAAAAAAAAAACGAACAGACCTCAACTTACAGCAAAAGTCCATGGACCTTTTTTAGAGCTTGGGGAAGCAGGAGGCGGCCGTAAATTGCCAGGACAGAAAGATATTGTCACACTGTCAATCTCATGGTGAGCGACATGCCAGGTTTCCTATGGTGCATCCTCAAATGCCTCTGCCATCTAAAACATGTCCACCAAAGGGACAGTAAGTCAATGTATGTTAGAAGGCCCACCCTGCTTAGGACCAGCCTTCCAGTGTACATTTTTCCTGTTCTGGGCTACCAGGAAAAGCCAGACAGTCCTTAATAGAAAAAGCACAAAGTACCTATATATGCTCGGAGTGACTTCCTAGTCCGAAAGCGTCATATGTATTCTCTTTATCTGAAAGAAACATGTTAGTGATAGATTCCTTACTGTAGAATTACCCCCAGGCGTCAGACTGGATCCGGAAACCTTTCGTCAGTAGTACCCCTGCGCGTAGGAAGGTGGTGTCGGTCTGCTCCGCCTTCGTCGTCGGTGTCGTGGTCGCTGGTATGACGTTGTGGCAGGTACCCGCCGCCCTCATGCGCTGACGTCAGTTCTTTCTTTTTCCACACCAGCAAGCACAGTTCCGGGAAGAGCAAGTACTCGCAGTCACTTTTTCACTGAGTTCTTGAGATTTTTTTTGTCTAAATTTTTCTAGTCTATCGGCTCCTGGTGTCGAGTAGGGATGCCTGGTTTTAGTTTTAAATGTATTTTATTGCATTTATCAGTAAAAGTAACATTAGACATTGTGACATATTGCAAAGGCGGTCGGTATGTAATGCTGGCGGGACAGACTAGCATGTCTTCCCTAAGCAAGAGAAACAAAGCGAAGTGCATACGCCAAATATGAAAAACAATATCACGAAGGCAAAGACTATGCGATGCAAGAAAGCAAAGCAGGAAAAGGAACAACCAAAAACCCTTAAACAACCCGAACCCCACTACCCCCCCCCCCCACCCCAACCAGTGTGCCATGCGTCAAAACAGAGTCTACGAGTCAGCCTAGAGAGGATAACCTCCATTGTCCGGGGATCACCCAGGGTTAGGTGTGGTATCGGTGAGGCGTAGAATCCGGAGGTATTTAGGACAGGTGATCTCATTGAATTCTTTGGACAAGAGGGACAGCAATGGTGACCACGTTTTCTGAAAAGCGGCGGTGGAGTGTGTAAGTGTAGCGTGCATGCGTTCCATCCCCAGTGTGAACCAAAGTTTATGTAACCACCCTGTGTGGGTGGGTTTGGTCGCCGAGCCCCACAGGGACAGGATGTGTTGTGTGGCAGCTTGCATAGCAATTCCCATTTGACGACCCCGCAGAGATTTCAAAGGGAAAGTGAGTGCATTGGGGAGTCCCAATATGGCATACGCTGGGAAACGCGGGACTTCAGTGTCAAAGGAGGAGTCAATGTCGTCCAATACCGCCTCCCAGTAGCTGCAGACTTCTCGGCAATCCCAGAGGAGATGGGTTAAAGTGCCGCGTTCCCCACAATGTCTCCAACAGTGTTCGCTACGTGATGGGTTCCCTACATGAAGTCGGGCCGGGGTGAGGTGCCAGTACATCGCTAGCTTCGTTGCGGTCTCGCTCTCTGCCGTGTTGCGTGTGGTGTGTGAGGCCCTGTAGTAAATATCCCTCCAATCTTTTGAGGTTAGCGTTCTGCCTAGTTCAGTCTCCCAATGCCTCTGGCCTGGTGTTTTATCCGGGCCAAGTGTCGGCGCAAGCATCTTATAAATGTCTGAAATGAGGTGTTTGTCTGTTTCTTTGGTGAGTAACCATTTCTCAAAGGGTGTCATCGGGCGGCCCACCTTGTCGGCGGTAGCTGGATCTGTGAGCCAATGCCGAAGTTGGAAATATTGGAAAAGGTAGGGGTTCTTCAAGTCGTATCCCTGTGTAATGTCCGAGAGGGGAAGAAAGCCCTGCGTATCAAAAAGGTGACCAGCCGAGCGGCACCCAGTATTACGCCATTGTGAAAACGCGCTTGGGTCATTGCCCGGGGGAAGTCCGGGTTGTCCAAAATGGGAGTGAAAGGGGAAGGGAATGTCGTCAAGCCCCTTTTAAGAGCGACCTTGTCCCAGACTTGCATAACAGTGCGGGTGATAGGCGATTTTTGGAGATATCGCGGGTGGTGTTGCCTAGCGAGAAACGGAACCCTCCATAACGATGTCTGACCATGGCTCTATCTTGGAAGAGCCACCTTTTTTCCGACTCCGGTCTGTGCCATTCTACCAAGTAACGAAGTTGAGACGCTTGGAAGTATTGTAATAAATTGGGAACGCCCAGGCCTCCGTCGTCCATGCTTCTGTACGTCAGTTGTTTTCGGAGACGTGCGCGTTTCCCGTCCCAGATGAATCGGTGGAGAGCGTCTTGCAGCTCGTTCAGAGCTCCGGGTGGGGGCATGGCAGGAAGTGTTTGGAATAGATATAGGATACGAGGTAAGACAGACATCTTTACCGCCGCCACCCTCCCCAGTAGCGAGAGCGGTTGTTTGGACCAGCGGGTGAGGTCTTTCCGGATTTCAGTGGCAAGGGATCTGTAGTTGGTGGTGACCGTCAACTCCGTGGAGGAAGCAAGGGAGATGCCTAAATAAGGAACTAAGGTGGCAATCTGGAGGCCGCCCCCCTGCGCCACATTATGGTTGTGTGGGTGCGCATTCTTGCCCAGTGGCAGCACCAGAGACTTGCCTCTGTTAATGCGAAATCCCGAGACAGCTCCAAAGGAATCAAGTTCCTCCATAAAGGCGGGGATGGAGCGGGCAATGCAATCAAGGGCCACTATGACATCGTCCGCATACAGACTAATTGTGTGGGGTTCGTGTCCAAAGGTAATACCTCTAATTGCAGGGTTATCCCGGACCTTTTGTGCTAGGGGTTCTATATATAAGGCGAACAAGAGGGGGGAAAGGGGACACCCCTGTCTTGTGCCGCGTTGAATTTTGAACTAGTCCGAGCGCATGCCGCCTAACCGGACCCTGGCCTGCGGACGATGATAACAACATGCAATCCATGTCATGAAGCGGTCCCCCAATCCAAAACGCCGCAGAACCCGTTGTAGGTAGGTCCAGTCGACGCGGTCGAACGCCTTCTCGGCGTCGACAGCTAGCAGTGCGGAGTCCGAGCCCTGAAAGTGGGATTTGTCGATTAGATGGAGTATACGTTTAGTATTATCACTACATTGTCTGTTGGGCACGAAACCTGATTGGTCAGGCTCCAAGATCCCGGGAAGACAGGGGCCAAGACGTGCAGCAAGAATGCCTGTAAAAAGTTTGAGGTCGAGGTTCAATAGGGAGATAGGGCGGAAAGCAGAGCAGTGCGTGGGTTTCTTACCCGGCTTAGGGAGGACCACCACCTCGGCGGCAAGCATGTCCGGGGGGATGGCCCCTGTACCCTCAAAGGAGTTAAAGAGTCTGGTGAGTACCGGGGCCAACAGGCGGCTGAAGGTCTTATAGAATCCCGCCGAGAATCTGTCCGGCCCCGGGGATTTGAGTGGGCGTAAACGGGATATGGCGGCCAGCACCTCATGCAAGCGAATGGGGGCATCTAAAGCGTCCGCGTTGGCTTTGGAGAGCTCAGTGACAGCCACGGAGTCCAAGTAAGCATCGATTATCTCAAGGGACGTATCCTCCGCCCCGTATAATGAGGCATAGTCCGGAATGCTTCCGCCACTTGAGTGTCGTCCGTGAGGACCGTTCCGGCATCATCAGTGAGGCCAGAGATCTTGGTGCGCTGTGTCTTAGCTCTCTCAGTGCGCTGGCCAATAAGCGACCCGTCCTGTTACCGCCGATATAGTAGGTATGCCGAAGGCGGAGTGCCGCGAATTCGGCCCTGTCCGTGTCCAAACTAGCGAGTTGGGCTCTAGCTGCTTCAGTTGCCTCCAAATGCGTGGAGCGCAAGTGCGGCTGTGTACTCTCTCCAATTCTGCTACCTTCGCCGTGATGTCATCGCGTTTGGCTTTCCGGTCTTTGGCTTCCGCAGCCGCTATGGCTATCAGTTCGCCGCGGACGACGGATTTCAGGGCTCCCCAGAGAGCTGTCATAGAGATCCCTGGTGTATAGTTAGTAGCTAAGTAGTCAGTGATGCATTTCCCGAGTCGTGTGGTGACCTCCGGGCGCTGCAGGAGGGTCTCACGCAGGCGCCAGGAGCCTCGGGGGCGAGGAAGCGCGCGGAGTAGGAGCGACAGTTCCACCGCGTCGTGGTCTGAAACGGCGGCAGGAATTATATCAACCCCCCCAAGGGACTTGAGTAACTCCGCGGAGCCCAGGAAGTGGTAGATCCTAGCGTACGTGTGATGGACATGGGAGTAAAAGGTGAATCGTGACTCAGTTGGGTGTGTAGATCTCCACAGGTCTACCAGGCCCCTCTCCCGCAACCACTCATGTCCGGGCGCCGAAATAGCACCCGTATCTCCATACCGGTGTCCCGACCTGTCAGCATGTGTGTCCAAAACAAGGTTGAAGTCCCCCCCAGGAGTAGAAGGGAGTCGGAAGAGCTAAGCGCTTCAGACGTGGCATTTTTCAGAAAGGCCTCCTGACCGGTGTTCGGGGCATAGAGAGAACCAATCGTGAGGTGGGTGTTCCCTACGTGGAAAGTGTACGCCAGTAACCGGCCCCTAATTTCCCCCACCCTGATCCCCACTTGGCCCTTGAAATGTTTAGAGAGTAGGATAGCCACTCCAGCGTGTTTCGTGGGTAATGAGGAGAAGAATTGTTGTGGGAAAGCGTGAGAGCGCATTCTATGCCAGTCTTTCTGCAATAGGTGAGTTTCTTGCAGCAGGCAGATATCGGCCTCGAAGTTCTCTAAGTAGGAGATGATTGCCCTCCTCTTAATGGGGTTGTTCAGCCCTTTTACATTAAGTGTTAGTACCTTCACCTTGGTGTCACACATGGCTGGAAGACCCCGAATTGTAGCTTAGAGACATTGTGGGTCGTATATAGCGTGTCATCGTGGTAACACTTGAGCAATGACTTCTGAGGTGACACTGTGGAGCCCTCCGCCCCCCGTAGATGCAACCCCAGACATGAAACCCGGCTGGAGTGCGGAAGGTTCGGTCAGTAGAACAGCAACAACGCGTTCGTGGCACACTGGTTCCCACCCTGGATCCCCCCCGCAGTCCCCCGACCCCCCCCCCCCAACAACAAACCCGTCAAACTGTGTGATAATTGTCAGCTTCCATTGTACTAAGGCAGAGTAACACTCCCTCCCCCCCACCCTACCCCTTGCAACTTAAAAAAGAAAAAGAAGTGTAGTCCCAGTCCTGTGATTCCGCACAGGGCCATGGTAACGGTTCTCGTGTGGGTCATCTCCAATGGCGGCCTCTCCGGCCCCCCGCCCGCCCCCTCCCACCGCTGGTGCGAAGATACGTGTCATAACTGATCTCCCAAGCCAAGAGAGTACTTAACATTCCGAGGGAGAGGTTTCTTTGGCTACCTCCGCCACAGCAGTAGCGCGTTCCTGCGAAATGATCGAGGCGTCTGGCTTCAGTCGGTGTGATGGAGATCGTTTGTAGCTCACTGTGTGCCAACCACCCCTGTGTGACCCTTGGGAAGCTCTGGGGGTAGGTGCGTC
This sequence comes from Lissotriton helveticus, assembly GCF_964261635.1. Classification (NCBI taxonomy): domain Eukaryota; kingdom Metazoa; phylum Chordata; class Amphibia; order Caudata; family Salamandridae; genus Lissotriton; species Lissotriton helveticus. The sequence continues at coordinate 466,551,653 of NC_136072.1, forward strand.
ATCATCCTGATCCAGTCCCAACAGCGTGCAGGTATCCTTGAGCGACCTCATTTGGTGCAGCCGCCCGTTCCATTTGAATATGAGCCTAAACGGATGACCCCAGGAATAGGGGGTCTCGTTCCGTCGCAGGAAGTCCGTTGCGATCTTAAATTCCTTGCGTTTTTGCAGGGTGTTGGCGGAGAGGTCTTGATAAAGAGCAATGGGACGACCTCCATACTGAAGGGGCTGAGCTCGCCGGGCTTCTCGGAGAATCCGTTCCTTCAGCGGAAAATCGGGCAGAAAGGCCAGTATGTCCGGAGGAGGGGCCGAATCTCGCCGCGGCAATCCAACCCTGTGCGCCCTGTCGATGCGAATGGGGAAGTCCGCCGGCTCTCCCAGGATGGTCCGGAAGAGGGTCCGTAGATATTCAGTGACGTCAGACCCTTCTTCTTTCTGAGGAACACCCCGGACCCGTATGTTGTTCCTGCGGGAGCGATTTTCAAGGTCTTCTGCGTGGGCCTGGAGGTCCAGCTGTTGGTCTGTAAGCCGCAGGATTTCTTGCTGGAGCTGCTCAATATCAGTGCTTTTGGTGTGATCTGCCTCCTCTACCGCAGCCACCCGCTCTCCGAGGCCATCTACCTCACGTCTGAGTTCCCGAACCTCGCCCGCCACCTCTTGTTTAAGGGATTTAAAGTCATCGCGGAGGGAGTTGAACAGTGTCTCCAGAAAGGATCTAGTGATGGGAACTTGGTCTTCTGCAGGTGGCGGCGGTGATTTAGCGACCACCGGGGAGGGTGGGTCCTTGGCAGGCTTGGGCTGGGTTTTAGCCATTAGTTCCGGAAGCGTCTGATGTCTTCTCTTACCCTTCTGGCCCGCCATGTTGTACGAGGACCTGGGAGTAGGCAGACAGTAAGCGATGGGGGCCCGCAGCGGGGTCCCTGAGATGCGAAGGTGTCCGGGGCGCAAGCAGATTCCAGCGAGGGGTGCCGCGAGTCAGTTCTGGTCAAACACCCACGCACCCACCACCCGGCCGCTTCGCAGCGCTTCGCGGCAAGGACTCGTGAATTGCGAGCACCGGCCGGGTATCGGCAGTGCGCGTAGTAGTGTGGTCTGTCAATCCCCGGGATCGCGGGACTCGGCTTCCGCTGGTAGCCCTACCCCGGGTGTTCGAGTTTGCCCCCCGAGTCCAATGCGGCGTCCACCGCTCTCCTGAGTGGCCCCTGAGACGGGTGCAGTCCTCTGTTAGGGCTCCTGTATCTCAACCCCGCTCCGCGCCGTGGTGGCGGATCCCAGGCCTGAAAGCGGCCGGTCGCCTCAATGTCAGGGGTCCTGCCGGTCCGGCCGGCCACCCCCCAGGCCCAGGTTGCAGTGCAGTGAGGACTGGTACGTATGCCCAAAGCCGGGAGCCCCAGTCTCGTGCCCGCCGACCGGGTGCCTCTGCTCGCCGGCCTGTCTGCAGAAGTGTGGTCAGAGTGGACCGTCCGGCCTCGGGGACTCGGAAATCAGCCCCCGCTGCCATCTCCTCCCCAGGGGCTCGAGTGTGCCCCTCGAGTCCGCTGCAGCGCCCACCACCGATCTCCTCACCTGGATGGCCTTCGAGGCGGGTGCAGTCCTACGGCAGGGCTTCCTTCCTCCTACCCCGTTGTGGGTCTTGGTGATAGGCCTGAGGCCTGCGAGACGGCAGGCCGCCCCACCCCCAGGGGTCCCGCCCGTCTGTTCTGGCGCTCCTCAGGCCGTGGTCGCGGTGGGTCTGAAGCCTGCGAGACGGCAGGTCGCCCCACTGCCAGGGGTCTCGCTGGTCCGTTTTGGCGCTCTTTGGGCCTTGGTCTCGGTGCGGCAGGGATCCGGTGCACAGGCCCGAAGCCGGGGCCTTTATTTCCGCGACCGCCGACCAGGTGCCGCTCACACCGGCCGGGTCGCTCAGGCAGCGGTCCTCGGTAGTTGCCGGACCTCCGGCGGAGATGCCCCTCAGCGGGTTCCGTGGCCCGTTCCCTGTGTCCGCTGCAATCGCCTCAAGTATGCGCCCAGGGAGCTCAGTGTAGAGGCGCCCAGCCGATCAGCGCTCCGGCATGGCCGCCATCACGGAGTGCGGGATAGGCGGCAGAGCAGTATTGTAGCTTGCAAGGGAGCGTTGCGGCAGCGGCTTGATGTCCGGCCGCCGCTGCTGGACGGCACCACTCTCGCTACTTTCTGTTGCTATTAAGGGGAGATATGAGCTGGTTTCGCGGTGGTCAGGCAGGGTCAGGCAGGGAGCTCCGGAGACCCACGTCTGATCACGCCGCCATCTTGGACACGCCACGGGATGCCTGGTTTTATGTCCTGCGGAGTCTGTAGCCGCATGAGGTCGGTGACCAACCCCCACGACGTGTGTCTCTACTGCCTGGAGTGCGACCATGACCCCAGGCCGTGCTTTGACTGGTTGGCCATGGCACCGAAGACTTTGCAGGAACGGTCCCGAAAGTTGCTAGAAGCCCAGCATTCGGTTCCGCACTGTCCCAGGTCCCAGTCGAGGAGGACGCCGAGTGACCGGTCGCGGGGCCACCATCACCATTCTTCGTGTTCCAAGTCCTCGCACTCCAGTCGGGTAAGTCGAGGCACTCGGAAAAGAAGTCGAAGAAGCGTCATCGTTCTCCGACTTCCCCTTGTCGGTCGCGCAAAGCGGCTAAGGGTGCTGGCGGTACCACCCCTGCGGCTTCTGCGGAGCCTGTGCAGTCGACACCGGCCTACCTACCCTCTCCAGGTCTGGGAGCGACTCTGGTCCAGGTGCAAAACTTTCTTACAGCCATGACTGCCCTTTTTGGGCAGTCGGGCCCGCGGGCCCAACTGGGGGTCCTTGCCCTGTGCTGCCGGCGGCCTCGGCCCGGTGCTGCTGACGACTTCAGTCCCGGCTTTGCAGGACCCCCTTGGATCCAGGCCTGGATCCCAGTCGACGCCGGTTGACCTCACGACTTCTCCGCCGGCGTCGACTCCCCCGGTCCTGTCTGTGATGTCTTCCGGTCCCTCGGACGACGTCGGCCCTGTTTTCAGCCCTGAACTGAACACGGCGCCGGTCCGGCTTCGTTCGACACAGATTCCGACGCCGATGGGCGATTTCTATCCCTATGTTCAGCCTCCATCTTTTCAACCTGTTATTCAGGCCATGGAGGAAAGGGAGGACTGGGATAGGTCTGAGGACCCTCTCACACAGCAGTGTGATTTGGATCAGGACTGGTTAGAAGAGTTAGGGAATGCCAGTGGTCTTGACCAATCGCTTGACCCTGGCTTCCTGTCTCCTCCCTCTGTGGCTTCGGAGGAGGGAGCGACCTATAGTGTGGGTTTGCGTAGGCAGGCCCTTGACCGCGAACTCCCTACGGTGGCCCTGAGGACGAACCTCCTCACTGGGGTGCTCCAGCTGGCAGAAAGGTCTTCAGAGCCTCTGCTGCCGTTCAATGAAGCACTCACTGACGTTCTTATGGGCACTTGGTCCAGGCCCACCACAGGGGCTCCTGCGGATAGGAATGTGGCCAGACGCCATCGCCGGCTCCGGGCGACCCTGCTTTTCTGTCCACCCACCCCACCCCGAGAGCCTGGTTATCCAGGCCTCTACTTCTTAGAGCGCATTCCCTACTGGTAAGAAACTGTTTTCATCTGCCACCTTAGTGCTATGGTTGATGAACACAGCATGCAGCGAAGTTCACCATACAGTGTGGACTGGATACCGCGGACTCGCTAGGCAGAGCGATTTCCACGGCGGTGGTGCTCCACCGCCACGCCTGGCTACGGTCCACTGGCTTTTCGGGGGATGTCCAAAACACTTTTAAGGACATGCCCTTTGATGGCTGTCACCTTTTTGGCGACAAAGCAGATCATGCGCTGGAGCGCTTTAAGGACTCCCTGGCTACGGCCAAGGCCTTGGGCCTTTCCAGCATGCGCATGGCCACTTCGGGCTTTTATCCCTTTCGTGGCCACGGAAGGGGCGCCCGACAAGTTTATTCAGCCACAAGCCGCCAAACCAATCTCGTGGCGGCCGCGGACATGGGCCCCGCTGTGGTAGGGCAGGGGACCAGTGAGCAGGTCAGTCCACCTCCACCCCTGCAGCATCCGCCTCAAAGCCTTTTTAGTCAGAGCTTTCCAGCCCATCAACCGCTAGTGGGCGGCAGGATTCGCCATCACCTCCCCTACTGGCACACCATCACTTTGGACAGGTGGGTGCTGTAAATTGTCCGAAGGGGCTACTCCCTCCCCTTCGAGATTACCCCTCCAGCCATGCCACCACAGTACCATCGAATGTCGGGGCATCATCTGCAACTTCTGCAAGAGGAAGTTGCGGTCCTCCTGGCCAAGGGGGCCATCAAGCGCGTTCCTGTGCCAGAAGTAGGTTGTGGTTGCTATTCCCACTACTTTCTAGTACCCAAGAAGGACAAGGGCCTGTGTCCTATCTTGGACCTCAGGAACTTCAACCGCTTCCTCTGGAAGGGCAAGTTCAAGATGCTGACGCTGGCTCAGGTCTTATCTGCTCTTGACCCTGGATACTGGATGGTAGCGTTGGACCTGCAGGACGCATATTGCGGTTCATGGTAGGCCACCAGCATTTTCAGTTTATCATGCTCCCCTTTGGTCTTACCAGTGCCCCTCGGGTGTTCACGAAAGTGATGGCAGTGGTCGCAGCCCATCTGCGCAGATCAGGGGTTCCAGTCTTCCCCTATCTCGGCAACTGGTTGTGAAGGTTGGCTCGCCCCAGACAGTCGTCTCCCACCTCCAGACTACTGCCGACCTCCTGCATTTGCTGGGGTTCTTCTTCAACGTGCCAAAGTTGCACCTGATTCCCTTTCCAGAAGCTCCCTTTCATCAGGGCGGTTCTGGACTCAACGCCGTTTTGCTTTATCCTCCTGAGCAGCGAGTCTGGGATATTCAGGCTATGATTCAGATCTTTCAGCCTCTATCCCAGGTTTCGGTCAGGATGGCCCTCCGGCTGCTGGGCCTGATGGCCTCCTGCCTCCTGTTGATAGATCATGCCAGATGGCATATGCGGGCTCTGAAGTGGGACCTGAAGTCTCAGTGGCCAAAGCATCAGGGCAACCTGTCCGATCACGTTCAGATCTCGGAGGGCACTGCACGACAATTGCAGTGGTGGCTCACGAATCACGATTGTGTCAATGGCAGATCACTCTCCCTTCCCCAACCGGAGCACACAGTGGTGATGGATGGTCCCTCCTGGGATGGGGTGACCACATGGGAGAGGTGGAGATCAGAGGACTCTGGTCTCTGGCGTAGTCCAGGCTTCAAATCAACCTTTTGGAGCTTTGGGCGATCCAACTTGCACTGAAGGCATTCCTTCCCTCTGACCGGGGAAGTGTGATGCAGGTGTTCACGGACAACACCACCGACATGTGGTACTGCAACAAATAGAGCGGGCGGGGGTTGTGGACCCTATGTCAGGAGGCTCTGCACCTCTGGACATGGCTGGAACATCAGGGCATTTCCTTGGTGGTTCAACACTTGGCAGGTTCTTTGAACGCCAGGGCGGACAAACTCAGCCGTCTATGATGGATCACGAAAGGCGTCTGCACTCGGACGTGGCGCAAGGTCTTTTTCAGCAGTGGTGAGAGCCTTGGTAAGATCTATTCGCCACCGAAGAGAACGTGCAATGTCAGCAGTTTTGCGCGTTGGAATTTCCAAGGCAGCACTCGCTCGGCGACGCTTTTCGTCACGAGTGGAGTTGTGGTCTGTTGTACGCCTTTCCACTTATACCACTTCTGCCCAGAGTGCTGAAGAAGATCATGCATGACCGGGCCCAAATCATCCTTGTGGCTCCAGATTGGGCACGAAGATACTGGTATCCCGAGCTACTCAGCATGGCCATCTATCCCCCGATCCAACTGCCTCTTTGGGAGGATCTTCTCTCGCAGCAGCAGGGGACGGTCCTTCACCCGAACCTGTCCAGCCTCCACCTTCATGCGTGGAGATTGAGTGTCGACAGTTGACAGCTTTCGACCTTCCTCCCGAAGTCTGTGATGTCATCTTGGCAGCCAGGCGTCGCTCCACTAAAACGGTATACGCCTGTAGGTGGAACAAATTTGTGGCATGTTGCACAGCAAATGCTGTCGATCCTCTTTCTGCCACTCTTTCGGAGGTTCTTCTGTTCCTTCTTTCTTTGGCCCAGCAGGGCTCTGCTCTGGGCACTATCAAGGGCTATCTTTCGGCCATCACAGCCTTTTTAAAGCGTCCTGATCAGCCTTCTCTTTTCAAGTCCCCCGTTGTAAATAGATTCTTGAAAGGCATTACGCACATGTTCCATCCTGTCCCTTTCGTGATGCCTCAGTGGGACTTGAATCTTGTTCTGACTTATCTGATGTGTGCTCCTTTTGAGCCACTTCACAACTGTCCTCTTCATCTTCTCACTTTAAAGACTGCTTTCCTGGTTGCCATCACCTCTGCCAGAAGAGTGAGTGAGCTCCAGGCTCTTTCTTCTAAACCTCCTTTTCTTTCTGTCCATCCGGACAAAGTTGTCCTAAGAACACGTCTGTCTTTTCTGCCAAAGGTTGTCACTGATTTTCACATTGGGCTTACCATCACTTCGCCCACCTTCTTTCTGCCTCCATATCCTTCAAAAGAGGAAGAGAGGCGCCACTGTCTGGACCCAAAACGTGTGCTCTCATTCTCTCTGAACCGCACACAACAGTTCTGGGTGAATGATCAGCTCATTGTTGGCTACGTGGGCACCAAAAAAAGTCAGGCCGTGCACAAGCGGACCATCTCCCGGCGGGTTGTCTGTGCATCAAAGCCTGCTACTCTTTGGCTAGTAAGGAGCCTCCAGTGGGGCTACACGCCCATTCTACCAGGGCGATGGCCGCCACTATTGCTTTGGGACGGGAGTTCGCTTGCATGATATCTGTCAGGCAGCTATGTGGGCCTCGCTGCACACGTTTACCAATCACTATTACCTGGACAGCTGTCCAAGTAATAGTGACGGCTTCTTTGGCCGTTCTGTTCTCCAGGACTTTCTGGTATGATCTTGGTTCGCAGACCCACCACCGGGGTTGGTATTGCTGGGGTATCTTTTCTACGGTAAGGAATCTATCACTAACGTGTTTCTTTCAGATGCACAAGTTACTTACCTTTGGTAACAATATATCTGTAAGAAACATTAGGTAGTGATGGATTCCTTACTGCCCCACCCATCCTCCCCATTTCTGTGAACTGATTTCTAAGGTTGAGGTCATTCTTTTCAGGGTCCTAGTTTCATTGCACCAGTGGCCAGTTTCTTGCATGGATCTGCGTTTCTGGCGCGGGAAGTCGTGTACAGAACTGATGTCAGCGCGCGAGGGCAGCGTCTAAGTACCTGCCACGCCGTCATCCCGGCGACATCGACGCCGACCACAGACACGGAGCAGACCGACGTCACCTTCCGACATGCAGGGGTACTGCTGACGAAACTTTCTGGATCCAGTCTGACGCCTGGGGGTAATTCTCCGGTAAGGAATCTCACTAACTAATGTTTCTTACAGCTATATTGTTACCGAAGGTAAGTAACTTGTGCTTCATAAATAAACTCCTACTATGGGGTTTGTTTCTTGGAAAAAATAAGTTTGCCCAGTGATGCCAAAGCAACATGGTGCCCGCTCTGTTTGCTTATTTGTTTTCTGTGCAGCTACCAACTCAACAGACATACTGAAGGTAATGAGATTCTTACCATGAAGGCGCGAATTTCATGGTATGTTGAGCAGTCCTCAGCCAGGGGAGAGGAAGACATTGCCTCTCGCAACCTGGCCTGCAGGCAGGCTCCCGGCCAGTGTCCATAATACCTTGTATGCTAGTGTGTCTGACCTTTAATTTCTGCTGGTTAAACTGCTATTTCTAGTTTTAGTGTAACCACATATATTGGTTACTTGAGTCGTCATTCAGCTATGACAATTTCACATATTTCTGTGCAGTGTTCAAGTCTATCCTTTATTATTTTGTTACCTTGTTAAGTATAGAAACCTTTAGCTTCTGGCTCAGAACTGTGTCTCTACTTTATTTGTTTACTATAGAACGTCCATTTTGTCGACTGATTATCCTCTACATACATTCTGTGAAAGAATTGCTGTACCTTAAACAGCATCACCTCTCTAATATGATATTTATTAGTATTTGGAGTTTTGGCCTCAGCTTGGTAATCTTTTTTTTAATATGTGGCTTGGAATGGCTTACACTTTTAAGATTATGTTTTGGGAAATATCTTTCTATAGAGATCTCAGACATATTTTAAAACTGTACGGGGAAATCCCTGTACATTTGTTTAATTTACATGCGGGGAAGAGGCTTTTTAGAGGCGGATATGTTAAATGACATTAAAGAATAAGGCATGTGAATGATAAGGAGGAATAGGCGATAGGATCATCCTTTCCTCTAGACGTGCACTTTGGGTAGTATACACCATTGAAAAACGACTGCCACAGATTTTCGAAATCTTAAAAGTGCATGCTAATTTCCCTGTGACCGAGGTATAGATTGTTGAAACAAAATTCTCTTTGTACCAAAGATACTCTTCCAACCCTATTAACCACGAGTTTTTTTGAATGTCTGTTTTTTTATACAAGTTTGGATTGCTTTTTGGTAACGAAATACTTTTCATTTCCAGTCAGCACAATACATTATGGACCACTTCTCAGGGATGCACAACTGGTATGCCTGCTCACATGCACGACCTACTTACTGCAACGTTTGCCGTGAAGCACTGTCTGGAGTCACTTCGCATGGCCTGTCATGTGAAGGTAAGTTATACTCCTATTCTGCTCTTCATTTTTGACATAGGATCGGCTTTAGAAGAAATCTTTCTTTTTTCACCTCTCACCTGAACAAATAGACTCTTACTATGAATGACTGCATCTCACCTTCCCTCATTCTACCACTCATTTGGACCCTCATGTACAAGTAACTGTACTTAAGTTTCTCCGATTCTGCCAATGTTGTGCAACTTCAAGTGCACATATGCACTTTCTTTAATTCCCACTTTCTTAAACTCTCATAGACTCTTTTGCACGAAAACTATAACAAAACGTGCTACCTTATGTGTCTAGGAGTGCAGATTTTACACTAGATCCTCGAGATGTGCATATAAGGAATCTAAATTGAATTTCATTACAAAGTGGCTATTTTGATCATCTTGCCCTCCTAGAACAAAGATGCACCATGAAGACTATGACTTTTCAGAGAGATACTGCTGATGTGAATGCTGGCATATTTAGAATTAATTCTTACTAGTTATGAGGTAATGTGATGTTCTTGCTATTTTGCCTGTCTCAGAAAAACTGGTATTTCAAGTTGTGAGGAAGGCTGAATCATTAAACAGTGGAGTCTGATGTATCAGTCAGATACCTACTCTGCTTTTGTTTTAATTCCTCATCCACAGTAGTACAACGTTGTCACATACCAGTCACATGTGAAGGCATCTTGTTGATATCTTATTAACAATAAAAAACACTGTACACAGAAATCGCCAAGTTACTAGTTATATGGGATGCAAACTGTAAATCAACATTCTAGTTATGTGTTTGCTGTTAAGGGTAGGACCCATATTCTCACCTGTTATATAGATTCGTGCATTATAGTGTATTGTCATAAACCCACATATTCTGTCCAGGGCAAGTGCCAACTCCTACTGCAAGATGGAACTCTGTTGATATTGCACTCTTAAGTGATTTTCTTTTAGTTTGGAATGCAGCGATAGGTTTCAGTTTCTGGAACTGATGTTAGACTGAGCCAGTCTATAGTGAAGTAGATGCTCTTTTTGTTGCAAACTTTCTCTCAGAGTAGGTTCATTGCTTTTAATCTGTTGAAGCACCATGCAATGCTATACTTGATCCCACACAAAAGAACAAAAAGACACACCTACCCCCACGATCAGCGCCGGGTCAATGCGTAGAGCTCTACGCATTGACCCGACGCTGATCGTGGGGGTAGGTGTAGACGGTAATGACCACACACCATTAAGATACCATACCAAACTCCGTGCAGGTCCCACGGGAGCAGACTGCAAGGCACCCTAGGACAAACCTTAGGGTCGCTTGATCATAGTAGGACCAATTGGCCCGCCCTTACTGACCTACTGGATGAGGTTGTAATTTTCTCCTTATTTTTCTTTCTTTTCACATTGTGTTGTACGTTACACCTAGGTCCTGAAGAATTGCCATGTTGGCAAGAAACATGTTGACCTGACCAGAGGGTTGTAGATAGTTCACTGCGAGCCTCCCCAGTTTATATCTCCCCTCCCACCCCTTTTAACCAAGGGAGTCTACCACCTCAATAAAGAATATTGTGGATTGACTTACCTTTTTTAACACACCTTCACTTCACGACTACACTTCCTTGCCCTCTCACAAGCATGCACCATATGGCTGGAACAAAAGATCTCCGATAAAGAGCCCCTTTACGGGTGCCCGTCAGACATTGCAGCGCCAGTCTGACGAGGAGCAGAACCCTTATGATTAAGCATGACACCTAGCTTGCTGGGTGTGTGAGGGTTTCAGTTCCAAAAAGGGAATTCCCCCTTTTTAGGTCTCGCCTGTCAATGCGCATGCGCATTGAGCAGAGCGAGACTATAGGGCTTTAAACAAAGTTTACCTAACTGCGGCGATTTGGTGCTGTGCCCGTGGCTTTTAGGTCAATGCGCTTGTCTGTTCCCTCAGCCGCATTCCTCCCACACCTTTTGCAGTGAAGCTTAGCTTCACTTCAAAGGCCCCGGCTGCTTCACACCCACATGCCGCTCTCCCCGCTCCGCCCCCTCCCCTGCCCGCCGTGTCGCATTTCTCCTCCCCCCTCCCCTTCTCTGCCTTCTCTCCGTCTTGTTTTTTTTTTTACCCGCTCCGCCCCCTCCCCTGCCCGCCGTGTCGCATTTCTCCTCCCCCCTCCCCACAGCAATGCCCTCCGCCGTCTCTCGTGTTTCTTTTGACTCGTTTTCGTTAGGGTTGGTGCTGTCTTGTTCGAGGCATGTGGGCTGCTAAATTCATATCTTAGCATTAGATCGCCGCCTAGTGTTGGGTCCGGATGATCGCACATTGTTGTCCTGGAAGAGTCTTCGAAGTATCCTGAGATGGGTGGCTCCTCCCCTGGACTACAGTGCGCATGGGCATCGGCTCCATCCCCAGATTGTTTTTTTCCGCCATTGGGTTCGGATGTGGTCTCGACGTCTTTCTGTCGAAACCGAGAAAAACTTACTTTTAGCGGCCAAAAGGCCTCGATTTTTTTGCGTCGGTATTGTCTGCGCACGGTCTCGAGTCTTCCGTCTCTTGGAGCCGGAATAAGCGGAGTTTTCTATCGCTTTCTGAACTTTGAGGCCTTCTCATCGCGACACGACTGCAAAACTTGTCGGACATGGAGCGGAGCCCGTTTAAGTACTGCCCGCTTTGTGGGTCCAAGTACCCACACATCGATCTACACCCCGTCTGTAACAAATGCCTTTCGCCTGACCACGACGACGGCAAGTGCAAGGCCTGTGCGCAGTTCCGCTCAAAGAAGACCCTCAAGCTTCGGCGCGCGGCGCGCATGGAAGCTAGACAAGCGGCCCCGGATCCGGAACACATCTTCGGAGACCAAGAAGAAGAGGACCAGGGTCATCATCTTCAAATCTCCCCACCCGAGACGGAGGTCGAGGCGGATCCGGGAGACGACGACGGAGTCGCGGGTCAAGGCCTTGAATACGTCGACGAGGTAGGAGACGACGATGAGATTTATGGGGCCGCGGCAGATAGCTCGGGGGACGAGCTCTGCCCCGAAGGTTACGAGGATACCGACCGGGTCACGGGATCGCCTGTTGGCCTTACCCAAGACCCGTTGCCGCAAGCCACGGCCCCGCCTTCGGGCCCGGCCACGGACTTACTTGCCGAGCAGACTGTTTCGAAACCGAAACCGAAACCATCGGGATCGACAACACCTAAGATGGCCGACCCGAAAACGAAACCGAAACTTAAGGACTCGAGTGTCCCTAAGATGGCTGCCGTACCGGCGAAAACGACTGTGCCCGCTACTCCATCGACTCCGTCGACCTCCGGTCCGCAGAAGTCGAAAAAGTCCGTCGATTCCGCTGCTACAAAATCGAAATCGACGCCAGAGGAGGGGTCCTCTAAAAAAGATGGTCGGCACGGATCGACAGCTGCGCCGCCGTCCAAGCACGCCAAAGACAGCTCCAAGGAGGCTACGCAAGCGCACGGATCGAAGACTGGCACGTCGACGCCCCGGTCCCAGGAATCGGGGTCGGTTACGACGGGATCCGCGCCTAAAGCGCACAAGGCCCACAAGGACGTCGGATCCGAGGGAAAGATCAGAACATCCTCGACGGCGCCAAAACAAACTGTGAGTGAGACGTCCCCCATCGCCGAATCACTACAGCGAATCAGGGAGAAGGCCTCTGCTCCGTCGGCTCTGATACCATCGCCGCAGCCGCAAAAGGACAATCCAGCAAAACCTTCTGGGAAACTCCTCTTTATTTTGCCGCCGAAAGAGGCGCCGAAAGCCTTTTCCACCAAATCGGCGCCGAAACAGGTGATTTCTTCACCGGCTGGACCTCTTCCACGTTGGGTACTCGAATCTGAGGATGATTCAGAGCATTTCATCGACGCAGACACAGGAAAACTGACCCTCTATAAGAGGAAAATCACTTCGGAGTCAGTGGACTCATATGTCATCCCACTGAAGAAGAAGAAGGTGCCCCTTGACGCTTCAGGCCTCATGGAACCAATCCAGCCTCCTCCGAGACGGAGCCCTACTCCCTCACCAGAACACTCTGCGGGTGAGGGGTATGATGAGGACGAGCAATACAATTTCCCTGTCAATGAACCTGATGCACAACAGGATTCCTATGATGACACTGGTGACCAAGGCACCCAAAGTGTGGGACAGGACCCGCAGCTCTTTAATGCACGTGCATCCCCAACTGAGGATTCAGCAGGTTTTCATGCACTACTCGAAAGGGCAGCAGCCAATCATGATGTGGACATGCATGCTGACCCGGTTGAGGAAGACTTCCTTTTCGACACATTTTCAGTCTCTGAAAGGACAGTAAAGACACTGCCTATGCTTAAAGGAGTCCTCAAGCATGCTGGGGACATATTTAAGGAGCCTACAAGAGCAAGAGTGGTCAATCCACGTATTGAAAAAAAGTACAGACCTGCACCTGCAGACCCCGCATACATTCGGGGACAGTTGCCACTGGACTCTCTTGTGGTCGCCAATGCCAGGAAACGTGCCAACTCCCAAACGACGGGTGAAGCTCCTCCCCCGGATAAGGAGTCTAAAGTGCTAGAGGCAGGGGGCAAAAGAGTAGCTGCGCAGGCATCAAACTTTTGGCGCATTGCCAATACACAGGCACTCTTAGCGCGTTACGATAGGGCGCACTACGACACCCTAGACCAGATTATACAACACCTGCCTCCACAGTTCCAAGAAGGCACTAAACTGCTTATTGAGGAAGGGAAGCTAATCTCAAACGCAGCCATCAAGTGTGCACTCGACGCAGCAGACACAGCTGCTAGAGCTATCAACACTAGCGTTATGCTGAGACGACAGGCGTGGCTACGCATCTCAGGGTTTAAACAGGATATTCAGACAACAATTCTTAATCAGCCAGTCAATCCTGATAGTCTGTTTGGTCCAGATGTTGACACCACCCTAGAGAAAATAAAAAAGGACACAGAGACTGCTAAGTCTATGGGGGCCCTACAGTCACAACAGTTTCGTGGCAGCAATTTTCGTCGCTCAGGTGCACGTGGAGTCACCAGAGGACAAATGGGTCAACAATCTCAGTTCTCAAAAGGTGGAGCACAATCCTCGTTCACGAAACAGAACAAGGGAGGTTACAGAAACAACAGCAACAGAGGCCGCGGCAGAGGAAACAACAGCTCCCGCTCCTCTACCCCAAGCAAACAGTGACTCTCTGTCGCTGCCCCCCGACCACTTAACACCTGTCGGGGGGAGACTGCAGCAGTTCCTGCCCGTCTGGAGAAACATCACCACAGACAGGTGGGTGCGACAACTAATCCAGTATGGTTATTGCCTAGAGTTGAAATCCACTCCACCCAACATCCCGCCAAGGCAAAGGCCTATGTCCGCAGAGCACTTGCTCTTATTGCAGCAGGAAGTAGTGGTGATGCTGCAAAAAGGCGCAATCGAGCTCGTGCCGGTGGGAGAGGAAGGCACAGGGGTGTATTCCCTGTACTTCCTTATTCCGAAGAAGGACGGATCTCTCAGACCCATTCTAGATCTACGTCCCCTCAACCTGTATATACTATCAGAACATTTCCACATGCTTACACTCCAACAGATTCTTCCCTTGCTAAACCAAGGGGACTTCTTAGCAACCTTAGATCTCAAGGATGCTTATTTCCACATTCCACTACACCCGTCCCACAGGAAATACCTCAGGTTCACTATTCAAGGCAAGCATTACCAGTTCAAGGTCCTACCCTTCGGGGTCACCACAGCCCCAAGGGTGTTTACCAAGTGTCTGGCGACAGTAGCAGCGCACCTCAGGAGGCAGAACATCCATGTCTACCCCTACCTGGACGACTGGCTCGTGCAAGCCAAGTCGGAACAACAGTGCGCCGCGGACATGTCGACTACAATTCACCTTCTTCACAATCTGGGTTTCTCGCTGAACTACCCAAAGTCGCATCTACAACCAGCACATGTCCGGCAGTTCCTAGGTGCGACGATCAACACCCTGACGGCCATGGCTCAGCCAAACCAAGTCAGGATCGACAGCATGCAGTCTCTGATCCAAAAGTTCAGACCACAACACTCGCTTCCAGCGAGAGTGTTCATGCAGTTGATAGGCATGATGGCCTCCTGCATCTTCATAGTCCCTCACGCACGGTTACATATGCGCCCGCTCCAGGAGTGCTTAGCGAATCAGTGGACACAGGCTCACGGGCAATTGACAGACCTAGTGTTGGTTACCAGTCGGGCATACGACTCTCTGCATTGGTGGACTCCACACAACCTTTGCAAGGGCCGACTGTTCCAAGAGCCTGTGCCGCAGATTACCCTGACAACGGACGCATCTCTCCAGGGATGGGGAGCTCATCTGCTCAATTACACAGTGCAGGGACTATGGACGACGCAGCAACAGAAGATGCACATCAACTATCTGGAACTGATGGCAATCTTCATGGCGATCAAGTCCTTCATTGTACATCTGTGCAACAAGGTCGTGTTGGTCCGGACGGACAACATGACCGCGATGTACTACATTCAAAAGCAGGGAGGCACCCACTCGCCACAGCTGTCTCATCTGGCTCAGAGCATGTGGAAGTGGGCCATTCAGAGGAACATTTTCCTCATGGCAGAACACCTCCCAGGGAAGGACAACCAGATGGCGGATCTGCTCAGCAGGTACAGCCATCAAATGCACGAGTGGGAGATACACCCATCTGTCCTCCGCCCGTACTTCCAGCAGTGGGGTCATCCGGAGATAGACCTGTTTGCCACAAAAGACAACGCAAAATGCCAACACTTTGCCGCCAGGTTTCCTCACCCACAGTCGCAGGGGAATGCGATATGGATGAACTGGTCAGGCAAATTTGCGTACGCTTTTCCGCCAGCCCCTCTAATACCGCTGGTCGCAAGAAAGCTAAGGCAGCACGCGATGACTCTCATCCTAGTTGCTCCAACGTGGGCACGCCAGGCTTGGTACACCACGTTCCTCGAACTCTCAGTGGTGCCGCATCAAAGACTGCGCCTCACGCCCAGTCTTTTGACGCAGAACCATGGAGAAATTCAGCATCCAGATCCGCAACAGCTCAACCTGGCGATCTGGCTCCTGAAGTCCTAGAGTTTGGATACCTTAACCTACCTCCGGAATGCATGAACATCATCAAGGAGGCAAGGAAGCCAACTACCAGAGCATGCTATGCTGCAAAATGGAAGCGTTTTGTCATTTACTGTACAGCCAATGACATCAACCCGCTAGATGCATCTATCCCCAACATCATTTGCTATCTGTTGCATCTTTACAAGTGCAATCTAGCGTACACTTCCATTCGGATACATCTATCCGCCATAGCGGCTTATCTTCAAAACAGGCAGCATCTCTCTGTCTTCAGAGTGCCCGCCATTAAAGCCTTCCTTGAAGGTCTGAAACGAGTCATTCCCCCAAGAACACCGCCAGCTCCGGTGTGGAACCTCAATGTCGTTCTCACCAGACTGATGGGACCACCATTTGAGCCACTGCACTCGTGTGAACTCCAGTTCCTTACGTGGAAAGTGGCTTTCCTAGTAGCTATTACGTCTCTCAGGCGTGTCAGTGAGCTGCAAGCGCTCACAATCCAAGAGCCATTCATTCAGATTCATCCAAATAGGGTAGTGCTACGCACTAACCCCAAATTCCTTCCGAAGGTGGTGTCACAGTTTCATCTCAACCAAACTATTGACTTACCAGCATTCTTTCAAAACCCGCAAACGGTGGCAGAAAGAATGCTCCACACCTTAGATGTACGGAGGGCGTTGATGTACTACATAGACAGAACACAACCCTTTAGAAAGACAAAACAACTTTTTGTTGCCTTCGCACCACAACACAAAGGCAACCCTATTTCCAAAGCAGGAATAGCCAGATGGATTGTTAAGTGCATCCAGATATGTTATCAAAAGGCCAAGCGCACTTTAACAATACCCCCAAGGGCGCACTCCACACGCAAACTGGGGGCATCCATGGCTTTCCTAGGGAACATTCCTTTGGAGGATATTTGCAGAGCAGCCACGTGGGTTACACCACATACCTTTACGAAACACTACTGTGTTGATGTACATTCCAAGCAGCAAGCTGCTGTAGGACAGGCTGTTCTAAAAACACTTTTTCAGGTTTCTGCAGCTGGCACGGGCAACCGCCGCTGATGGAGGGACTGCTATGTATTCTATGCTAAGATATGAATTTAGCAGCCCACATGCCTCGAACTGAATATGCTACTTACCAGTATGCATCTGTTCTTGGCATGTAGGGCTGCTAACATTCATATCGCCCACCCTCCTCCCCGGTGCCTGTCGCAGCTGCAGATATACTATTGTATTTAGTCATTAGCATGGACATCCTTTACACTTTTCACTCCATCTTCTGCCACAATGGCGAAAAACAATCTGGGGATGGAGCCGATGCCCATGCGCACTGTAGTCCAGGGGAGGAGCCACCCATCTCAGGATACTTCGAAGACTCTTCCAGGACAACAATGTGCGATCATCCGGACCCAACACTAGGCGGCGATCTAATGCTAAGATATGAATGTTAGCAGCCCTACATGCCAAGAACAGATGCATACTGGTAAGTAGCATATTCATTCCTGCTGCTTCACACCACCTTTTGCAACAATACTTGTGTCTTGATTTGGGATTTTATCTTTTTACACCGAGTTGCAATAGGTTCGTGGTGAATTCACATGTTATATTGTTCAGCAAAGTGGATTATTATTATTCCAATCTGTAAAGTTGCAAAACAACCCCCAGTAAGAAACGTGAAACTGTAACTCGGGTCAAGAACTGCATCTCCGTCATTACCGCATGCGTTCATGCTTCACCGTGTCACTGATTAAGGTAAATCAGCAGTTAGCTGTAGCTTTGAATTTGGAGCAAAATGTCATTGGCAAACCTCTATTTTTTTTATTAGACTGCATCATCTAAAGAGCTCCTATGCAGAGCGAATAATCATGTTATGCCGCCTCTCCCGATACTAATTTACTGAAAGTTTCTACTAGACAGCTTTGATTTGATAAGAAACGAACTGGAAAAGGGCTTTTCTCCCGCCCTGGGACCAGATCCGAATGTAGTTTATGCTTCGAGATGCCAAGAGCTGCAGTACTGTATCACAGGCTGATAAATACTGCCCTCTAGGGTTTCCACCCGAGATTTCGTTCCAAAAGCCAAAATATTTATGACTGCCAAGTGCTCCCACCTCGAGGCCTTTAGAATTATGTACTGCTACCGAGCTACTTTCCCTGGTAACATTATCCTCTGCATGGCTTAAATCAATACATTATACTCGCCTCAGCGATTATAGCGGAAGAACTACCCCGCAATACAGCAACAAGGACTAAAAAGCTGCTAACACATGCAATTCCCTTCCTCGATCGCCCCGGAGTGCATTAAAAACCATGAACCGCAACATCAAACACCTTACACAACACAGCAGTCAGATTTAGTTTTCACAACGCTCTCAATAACGTTTCATCATCAAAACCTTCTTCAATCCTGCACTGCTCATCTCATGACGCCACTGCCATTCCCAGCGATTACTATCGCCTGACATTTCTCTGTGTACTCGCCCAAGCTAAAAAGTGGCCTTAAGTAGGCAGCACTAAAAAAAATAAGTATTGCCAATAACTCATTCTTAAGTGCAACCAATAGCATAAGAACAAGCTATATTTAATTCGCAAACTGTAGTAAGGAATCCTAGAATCTGCTAACACATCCTCCTTTTAGCTTGTAATCACACTCAAGACTATCTATCCCAGCTGATACAATGTCAATCAGAAAACTGAGCGAGTCACGGATTTTAATCATAACTATTTTTATAACCCTTTTAACAAGACACAGTTTTATGGGCAACTCAACATTTCATATAAAAAAATAGGAGATTAAATTCCTGCTGCTTCACACCCTCATCGTCTACACACACACCTACAAGCATTCCTCCAAGTTGTCTCTCTCTTCAATCATGTGTGTTGTATCCTGCACGAGCGCCGTGTCAGCTGTGACCCCGCTCTGTGCATGTGGACGCTGTGAATGTCCCTGCGTGTGCGCTCCACTCGTGTCTTTCTATGCAGGCTGCCTTCTGCTGTGTGCATGCGTCTGCTGTACTCGCAGACTGTATGGGTGCCTATTTGTGACTATGCCCGCAGGCGTGCGCCATGTTTTGTATACTCTAAGTGTGTGTTCTCTAAAGGAATGCATTTACTGTTGTAGGCACAGTTTGTGTGTACATTCACTTCGTCATCTGCTATGTAGGTATACCTTATGCACGCTGTGTGGGTGAGCCTTCTGCGATTGCCGTACGTGCAGCCTCCTGTGTGTGTTTGCGCCGTCTGCTCTGTCTGCATACTACAAGCCTGATGTTTTGTAGGAGTAGTTTCTGTTCTGTAACTCCAGTTCTGTAGTAGGGGTATCTCTGTTATAGTCATAATCTAGTGAATAGTCCCGCCCATGTGCGTGGACCCCGGCAATCAAAAATAATCTCTTAAGTTGTCAAAAAATTGCAGAACTGCAAAGACACTTAAGAGAAAATTTAAAGACAAATAATGCAGCCTATATCCACAGGCTACACTGTCCAGTACTTCAACTAGAAATTCCACCAAAAATCCACAAACAGCAAAGCCTGTCCAGATTTCCCTTGCCTTTACTGCAAAACCCCTCAGAAATGATAGAGAAGAAGGCCCGGACAGACAAGCCCCATAGGCTGCCATTATGTGGCTTAAACAGGATACTGTGCCTTTAAGGAAACCTTCTAGAACCTTCTCCCAGTATCCCAGAATGCATAGCAGGTCCCACTGACTTCAGTTCTTTTTGAAGGCGTAAAACGCCAGACCTGTAGCATTAATTACATGAACAATTCTCCACCGGGGAGGAGGGCGGGCGCTTATGACTATAACAGAGATACCCCTACTACAGAACTGGAGTTACTGAACAGAAACTACTCCTTCTGTAGTAGGGGATCTCTGTGTATAGTCATAATCTAGTGAATAGAATGGCAAGCCCATCCCCACACCAAAACGGCGGTGGAGAAAGAACATGACGCCACTACTGTGCGAACAAATTCCGCAGCGAAGCCTGCCCAACCTGAGCGTCTGCCCTGGCATCAGAGTCCAGGCAGTAATGCTTAGCAAAGGTATGAACCGACTTCCAAGTGGCGGCCTTGCAGATTTCTGCAATCGGCACATTACGGAGCAAGGCTGTCGTGGCAGCTTTGCCCCTGGTGGAATGAGCCTTAGGCTTACCTCCTAAGGTCTTATTAGCTTTTTGGTAACACAATTGAATGCAGGACACAATCCACCTAGAAATGGACTGCTTAGAGGTAGCAAGACCCGTCCTGACTGATCCATAATTGACAAACAATTGGTCTGACCTACGAATATCTTTGGTTTTATCCAGATAAAATTTCAACACCCTCCTCACATCCAGGGAATGTAAAGATCGTTCCGCCGGAGAGGAAGGATTCTGAAAAAACGTAGGCAAAGTTATGGTCTGGTTGACATGAAAATCAGAAATAACCTTGGGAAGAAATTTAGGGTGAGTACGCATCACAACCTTAGCAGCATGAAAGACAGTATAAGGTTCAGTACAACACAACGCCTGAATTTCACTCACCCTGCGGGCCGATGTAATGGCCACGAGGAACGCCGCCTTCCAGGACAGGTGCTGCAACGAAGCCTTGTGAATGGGTTCAAAAGGCTCCTTCATCAATCTGGACAGCACCACATTCAATTCCCATGAAGGCGAGGGAAGCCTGACAGGAGGGAACACCTTCTTCAATCCTTCCAGAAAGTCTTTGATCACAGGGATCTGGAAAAAAGAAGTCTGTGAAGGGCATTTCCTGTAGGCAGTCAATGCAGCAAGATGAACCCTAATGGAATGAACATTAAGGCCAGACTGCGCCAAATGTAAAAGGTAAGGAAGGATGACATCTTCCTTGCAGGTTGTAGGGTCATGGTTCCTAGACTGGCACCAGATACAAAACCTCTTCCACTTGTAAGCATATGAAGTCCTAGTGGAAGGTCTCTTAGACTCCTTCAGTATGTCCATGCAATCCGCGGGCAGATTCAGATGTCCATACTGCACTATCTCAGGAGCCATGCCGCCAAACTCAAAGACGAGAGGCTGGGGTGTAACATCCGCCCCCCGAACTTCGTGAGAAGGTCCGGCCTGCACGGCAACCGAATGTGAGGAAGGAGAGATCGGTGAAGCAGGTCCGTGAACCACCACTGCCTGGGCCACTCCGGGGCAATGAGAATCATCCGAGCCCTGGACCGGGCCAGCTTGATGAGTACCGCCGGAATCAGGGGAATGGGTGGAAAAGCGTACAGAAAGCTGTTCGACCAGCTGATCCATAGCGCATTCCCCAGCGACCCCGGCTGGTAGTACCTGGAGGCGAAGTCTCGGCATTTGCTGTTTTCGGCGGTGGCGAACAGATCTACGTCCGGAGTTCCCCACCTTGCGAAGACTTCTCCCAGCACTTCGTCGTTTATGACCCATTCGTGGTTTTCCTGAATGAGTCTGCTGAGTTCGTCCGCCTGAACATTCTGCACACCTGGCAGATGGGTAGCCGTCACCGTCAGCCCTCTGGCCAGGAGCCAGTGCCAGATCGTCTGCGCCTCCTGTGACAGAGTGCGAGATCTCGAGCCCCCCTGCTTGTTGAGGTAGTACATCGTGGTAGTGTTGTCCGTTTGCACAAGCAGGGAGCTGGTCTGGAAGGACGGAAGAAAAGCCTTCAGTGCCAAGTGAACAGCTCTGAGTTCCAGGAAGTTGATGTGATAAGTGGTCTCCACCGGAGACCACGTTCCCTGAATCTGCAGAGTCCCGGAGTGCGCTCCCCATCCCAGGAGAGAAGCATCCGTCACGACAGTCTGCGTGGGAATGTCCTTGTGAAAAGGAACCCCTCTGAGGAGATTCTCCGCCGAACACCACCACTTCAGAGACTGAAGAGCATGCAGAGACAGACGTATCCTGTCGTCCCAGGATCCTTTCCTCTGATCCCACTGGTCCTCCAAGCACTCCTGCAACGGTCTCATGTGCAGGCGTGCGTGCGGCGTCAGGAAGATACAAGAGGCCATCGAACCCAGTAGAGAAGACACCGTCCTCACTGTTGTAGATGGAGTCGACATAAGAGCCTGAGCCTTCCGAAGGAGAGATAATCGTCGCTCTTCCGAAGGAGACACGCTTGCTGACAGCGTATCGATGGAGGCTCCCAAGTACTGTATGCATTGGACCGGAGTCGGGACCGACTTGGCCATGTTGATGTGCAACCCCAGCTTGTCCAAGAGAACGCACGTCTTCTGGAAGTGTGCTCGCGCTTCCGAGAAGGAGGATGCCTTGATCAACCAATCGTCCAGGTACGGGTAGACAAACACCTTGTTCTTCCGCAGGTGCGCCGCCACCACCGCCATGCACTTCGAGAATGTTCTCGGCGCAGACTTCAGTCCGAATGGGAGTACTGTGTATTGATAATGATTGGTGCCGACTTGGAACCGCAGGAACTTCCTGTGTTTGCGCGCAATGGGCACATGGAAGTATGCATCCTGTAGGTCTATGGCACAGAGCCAGTCCCCTTGTTGCAACTGAGGATAAATCTGATGCAACGACAGCATGCGAAACTTTTCCCTGCGAATCCACTTGTTTGCCTGTCGCAAGTCCAGAATGGGCCTGAACTCGTTCTTGTCCTTCTTGCGAACCAGGAAGAACCGGGAGTACAGGCCTCTTCCCCTCTGGGACAGAGGCACGTCTTCTATCGCCCTTTTCCTTAACAGGGTATCGGCCTCCACCTGGAGCTCTAGCAGCTGAAACCGCGAGCTGACCGGAGGAATCGATGGAGGCGGGCTGGTGAACCGAAGACTGTATCCATTGCAAACAATATTCAGCACCCACTTGTCCTGAGTAATTTTTCTCCACTCTGCCGGAAAAAATTGGATGCTTCCCCCTACCGGAGTGGGTAACGGATCCGGGGGAAGTAAGTTCCTAGGGCCTAGACCCAGCCTGGCCCTTGGGCGTCGGAGCCGACTGCTGGCCTCCCCTGCCCCTCTGGCGCTTCTGGAACGGCTTACGGAACTGTTGTTGCTGTTGCGAATGTCCCGAAGCCTGGCCACGTCCACGGCCTTGTCCACCGGACCGCCGTTGGAAAGAGCGGTACGGCTTCTTCGTCTCCTTAGGCTTCTCGAGGCCCACCGCCGTGAGCGTCTCGGCCTCCGCTTTCATGCGGGCCATCTCGTCGTCCGCATGCTGTCCAAAAAGAGACTTGCCGGAGAACGGCAGGTTGGCCACCCTCTGCTGTGCGTCCGGTTTCAGGGACGTAAGACGGAGCCAGGCGTGACGCCTCTGGTTGACCCCATGGCAAAACCCATGAGCAGCCAACAGGGAAGAGTCCGCTGCCGCACTGATGATCTGGTTGGCCACCAGCATCCCTTCACTCAGCACTTCCTGAAAATCCTCACGCTGTTCACGAGGCAAGTGCTCCGCAAAACGCTCAAGGGAGTCCCAGAGGGCGCGGGCGTACCGACCCAACAGCGCCGTGGCACTCGCAGCCTTCATGGAGGTGGCGGCAGTTCCACAGACCTTTCTCCCTGCCGAATCCATCCACCTGGACTCCTTATCCGGGGGAACCGTGGATGACGGAGCGGAGGCATGTTGTTTGCGTGCCGCCGTCACAATGACGGAGTCCGGAGGTGGTTCCGCTCTCAGAAAAGCCGGATCCGAATCCGGGGCCCGGTACTTCCTCAGCAACCTAGATGGCGCCGCCTTTGTCACCGCTGGGGTGAGGAAAAGGTCCATAGCTGGTTCCTCCAGGCCCGGTACCAGAGGAAGGAGAGGGCGAGACGAGTGTTTTTGGTGCAACGTCTCAAAGATCACGGACGTCTTCGGCGTGGGCACTGTCAGGGGTATGCCCAGCTTCGCAGCGCCCCTCAAGAGGACATCCTGGAACGCCACCAGGTCATCAATTGGGGACACCCTCGTATCCGGTGATCCCGACAGGGTAGGAGAACGATCCCTGGAGCCAGAGGATCCCGTGCGGGAGCGAGACTCCCGCCTCCTATGGCGGCGTCTCGACCGCGAGGACGATCTGTGTCGCGACCTGTCCCGTCTCCCAGAGCGAGAGCGAGACCTGCCAGTCCGTGGCCTCCCCACCGGTTTCCGTGGTGGAGTCTTCCTCGGAGCCTCCTTGGGCGCAGGTTTAGGGGTCCCCTTAGGAGGTACAGGCAAAAACGGCAAGGAAGTGGACCTCGGCGGAGGTACCTCCGGCTGCGGTGCCGGCCCACGCGGAGGGACCGGTGGCGGCGGGTCGTCCGCTGGAAGTGGAGGCAGCGTCGGAGGATCCTCTTGAGGCAGAGGAGGAGTGACCGCCTTCGGAACAGGTGTATGCGTCGACCGAGGCCGAGAAGGAGTGTACACCGCAGAGTACACCGTGCCCTGTGATCCTTTAGGCGAAGAGGGCTGAGAGCCCGCCCCTTCAGCCGGAGACCGCTTCCTCTTGCGTCCCCCACTGGAAGCAGTGTGACTCCTGGGACTAGAATCCCTCTTGCGACGTTTTGGAGAGCCTGACCGACTCCTAGACGTCGACCTCCGTCTGCTCGACGTCGAGCGTCGCTTTTCCGGCGTCGAAGGGCGTTTCCTTGACTCCGGCGTCGAACGCCGCCTCCGCGACGTCGACCTCTTCTTCCTCGGCGTCGAACGCCGATCCCTCGACGTTGAGCGCCGACTCCTCGACGTCGACCTCTTTCTTCTCGACGTCGACCTCTTTCTCCTCGACGTCGCACGCCTCCTCGACGTCGAACGGTCCTTCCTCGACGACGAGCGTCGCCGTCGTCGTCTGGATGTTCTCGACGTCGAGGATCCCCTCGACGTCGACCGGCGGTGTCGCCTCGACGGCGAGCGCCGATGTCCATGACGTCGGTATGAAGCCCTCGACGGCGAGCGCCGATGTCCATGACGTCGGTATGAAGCCCTCGACGTCGACGCCGAAGACGACGTCGACGGCGGCTTCGTCCACGGTGGCTTCGACGTCGAGTCGTCCCGATGTCTCGACCCGGAGCCCCGGGGAGAAGGGGAGCACACCGCCGTCATCCCTCTCGACGTCGTCGTCGACGCTATCGACGTCGACGGAGACCGGGATCGCTTGCTGGGCTTCCTGCCTCTGGGGAGCCCCCCAGAGGCCTCAGCAGAGGCAGAGGGAACCTTCCCTGACTGCCCAGACCCACCTGCAGCCTGCAGGCGCCTCTCCTCAAGGCCAGACAGCCTGATCTTCGCCCTTTCCTTCAGAGTGCGAGTTGTAAACTGCTGGCAGATGACACACTCCTCAGGGACATGATCTTCAGGGAGGCAGACGATGCAGATATCATGTGGATCACCTCTGGCCTTCTTCCTCTCACATGCTGGACACTTCACAAAGAGGCCAGGCATTTTAGAGCCCTAAAACACCTGAAGCAGCACACAGAAGAGAAGAGAAAACCAAGAAAGTAAACTGCAACACTTTTAGAATACAAAAGTGCCAAAACATGCAATAACCCCTTGAAACAAGGGAGAGCTCAATGCCAGGGTCCTGTAAGCAGGAGCCGGAAAAAAGAACTGAAGTCAGTGGGACCTGCTATGCATTCTGGGATACTGGGAGAAGGTTCTAGAAGGTTTCCTTAAAGGCACAGTATCCTGTTTAAGCCACATAATGGCAGCCTATGGGGCTTGTCTGTCCGGGCCTTCCTCTCTATCATTTCTGAGGGGTTTTGCAGTAAAGGCAAGGGAAATCTGGACAGGCTTTGCTGTTTGTGGATTTTTGGTGGAATTTCTAGTTGAAGTACTGGACAGTGTAGCCTGTGGATATAGGCTGCATTATTTGTCTTTAAATTTTCTCTTAAGTGTCTTTGCAGTTCTGCAATTTTTTGACAACTTAAGAGATTATTTTTGATTGCCGGGGTCCACGCACATGGGCGGGACTATTCACTAGATTATGACTATACACAGAGATCCCCTACTACAGAACTGTGAGTTATCCGCAGACATACAGCATGTATGTCCCGAGTAGTATATAGGGTGATCTTACTGTGTTGTTTACACCCTCCGTGCGTGCTGTCTCTATAATCGGTGTGATCTATCTCTATGCACACCGTGTCTATTCGTACACAGTCCCCTGCTGCGCATCCACACGTGCTGTGTGTGCTCCATGTGAGTTTGCACTGCACCCAGACTGCGGACACACTCCGTGAATGCTCGATACCCTGCCTGCATATGTTCTAGGTATATTTCATTCCAGTATGCTTGTACGCAGCGCCAACGTGTAGCCTCTCATGTGCTTCTCCGCGCCGAGTGCTCACAATCTTGTTACTAAGCGAGGACGTCGCTTTAAGGATGGGAGAGGGTGAAATCCTCCAATTTTCACCTATTTATTTGATATTTAATGTGGAGCACCTTTGCCAGCTAGTAGTATATTGGATAAACCTTGGTAGCTGAATGTCGGTCCTATGTAAAGTATTTCTGTACAGAAGACTGTCTTTTCAATCGACGCCTGCCGTAGTGTGTATCTGAACTGCGTGTCTCTGGTCAAACTCCACGTGTTGGGTGGTTTCAATAAAGCACATTTAAAAAATGTTTAATCCGTATTAAAAAGAGCAGCGGTCTGCCTTATTCTTCCTGATGTACTGTTAAATAGCGCATATTCGGCACTATGTGTCCGGACAATCGGCTAAATATTATTTACTGCATTCTTCCGGATGCCCTCTTAAATAGTGTAGATTCAAAATTAGCTGCCTGTGTTATGTTAAATACCACAGATGCAATGAGTTGTTTATCTGGCCTGTCTGTGCAATACATGCCATAAAGAATTATTTAACCGAATGGAGGGCTAAACAGCAGGCTGTGCCCTAGTGATCAGGGTGTAATGTTAATTAGCACAAATTCATCCCTGATATTTGTGGCGCTATGTTAAATAACTGATTCTGCACGATTTATCCGCGTGATAATGTGCTTTAATTTATCACAGTTCTGTCTTACCCCACTGTAAATAACAGGGTTTATTATTACCCAATGTAACAGTTTCCAAGACGTCCTGCTGAAGGGCACTAACCCTTCAGCCTGACCACATCCACTGCCACATCCACCGCCACATCCACCGCCACATCCACCACCACATCCACCACCACATCCACCACCACATCCACCGCCACATCCACCGCCACATCCACCGCCACATCCACCACCACATCCACCACCACCACATCCACCACCACCACATCCACCACCACCACATCCACCACCACTACATCCACCACCACTACATCCACCACCACTACATCCACCACCGCATCCACCACCACTACATCCACCACCACTACATCCACCACCGCATTCACCACCACCACATCCACCATCACATCCACCATCACATCCACCATGACATCCACCGCCACATCCACCGCATCCACCATGACATCCACCACCACATCCACCACCACTACATCCACCACCACCACATCCACCACCACCACATCCACCACCACATCCACCACCACCACATCCACCACCACTACATCCACCACCACTACATCCACCACCACTACATCCACCACCGCATCCACCACCACTACATCCACCACCACTACATCCACCACCGCATTCACCACCACCACATTCACCACCACCACATCCACCATCACATCCACCATCACATCCACCGCCACATCCACCGCATCCACCATCACATCCACCATGACATCCACCACCACATCCACCACCATCGCATCCACCACCACATCCACCTGACAAAGGTATTAATTTTGCTATTTTCAAAACCAACACATAAATTAAAAAAAGTCAAACTTTCCTAATGCGAGACCTATTGCATTTTCATCGAGCTTGCGAGACTATGGGGGCTTAAACAGTCTTTAACCAACTTGCAAGGAATCGTGGCGATTCCTTGCAGTGCCCGACGCAACGCCACTCACACATGCAACGCCACTCACACATGCAACGCCACTCACACATGCAACGCCACTCACACATGCAACGCCACTCACACACGCAACGGCACTCACACACGCAACGCCACTCACACACGCAACGCCACACACGCAACGCCACTCATCCACGCAACGCCACTCATCCACGCAACGCCACTCATCCACGCAACGCCACTCATCCACGCAACGCCACTCATCCACGCAACGCCACTCATCCACGCAACGCCACTCATCCACGCAACGCCACTCATCCATTTGCAAAACGAAAAAGGTCAAACTCTTCTATTGCGAGACCTATTGCATTTTCAATGCTTGTTTCTTATTTCTACATCACACACTAACTCTGTCCTACTATTCCCTCTGGGGAACTTTGTACTCTCTTTGTGTTACTAGTAAATTCTTTATGTCAGGACTTTTCCTTGATGTAGGAATGCCCTTAACTGCTCTAGTCATCCGGTCACTCTGCATCCTCTAAATAACATAGGAAAACAACCTTACCTTTCTCTCTAGTCTCCCGTGTAGACTTACCTAACTGTTTCTTTCTTTTGGATACCTTTCATTTACATCTTGGATGCCAATTGATTTGCCTATTATTTGCATGTTTATGGTAATGTGTATGCCTGTTGTCCATGATGGCCTTACTGCACCAAGTCACTGAAACATTAGAAATACTGATGCTTTGCTCATTCAGGGCATGTATATGTTTCGTCACCTTTCTTCAGGGCTTCCTTTGTACATTTTGGGCGTTTTCCATCTAATCTCCTTACCATGTGGCCTGCAGAGCGTTATATTATTCTTGAAATATACTTAGCCTTGCCCTAGGCAGCATTGTTCCTTCTATTGCCTTAATCGAAGACTCTGTGCCATTTTACATGCTTTTTTAAGCATGAGGTGCAGTTAGGCCTTACATTGAGTTTGTCCAAAGAGAAGAGGCCATGGCAGGGCTCACCTTGCTTGGTTATTGCTTCACCTAAGGCTCCGTCCTAGGCTCTTCAACTAGGGGATGCCTGAGGTGTACCTGGGGGCATATGCACTGGAGCACTACAAAGATTTTCCCTGGACCATTTTGTCTAATTGAGCTTTGTGTCAAAGAACTAGGCCTTCAGAGCTATGCCTCTGCCTTGTCTGCTGGTCAATTCCTGGCATTTCAAGATTTTTGTTGTTTTTCCTTCTGGGACTCTTATGCCTAGAGAAACTATAATAGGCCTGTACTTAAAACCACCGACCCTGGTTTTGTTTCATGGCGACACCTGGGGAGGAGTGGGGTATGGCTTTACTATCAGCATAATGTTTGCTTCCTGAATTGCATCTCAGTTTCTCTCTGTGGTTCTTTTATCCCAAGGGGAGTAGGGAGGATACCCCTAGACGACCCCCCCCAACCCCCATGCTCAGTAAACAACAAATACTCTATGGAAAAGGAACATTTAGTGAAAGTAGTATATATATATATATATATACGCTCTATATCTTGTATGGAAATATCCTTCAGCAATCTTTCAGTTTTAAAGGATGAAGATCCTAACCCACTCACTTAGAGGCAAGCTTCATCATAGTGCCCAAATTAGTCAGAGTGTGTCCCAGGGCTACAGTCCTCCTTCAAGAGGAGCTCTTTCTGGCCCTATGTGTAGTTTTTCTGATGACTTAGTGTACCAGTAGAGAGCCAAAGGGGATGAGAGTGAAATTACAATTCAACTACCTACTGTATGATAAACTTCTTTGTTCGTGTTACCAGTATTTAGGATTAAAAGCTGCAGTGCAGGTGAATCATTTGACCCTGTTTATGAGGTCGCATGTTTCAGCCTTATTTCAGATGCCCTCTATGAGGATCTATTGGCTTTTTCAGAACCAACTCTTCCATCACGTCTGCCACTTTCCAGGATACATTGAAACTTTCAGAAATCAATGCTCTCCACAAGAAGCCCACAGCCAACCCAAACCCACTGAACAACATCTGACCCAGCTCCCCTGTCCAGCCAAAGTAATTTAGAAGGTCATGAACAAGCAATCAAAACCCACCTTGAACTTCACCATGTTCTAGATGACACTCAGTCAGGATTCAGAAAGAACCACAGCATTGAAACAGCACTCGGTGCGGCCACCAGCGACATTCATATCATCCTTGACCAACAGTGGCCCTCATCCTGCTCGACCTCTCCATGGCCTTCAACATTGTCTCCCATAAGACCTCATCAAAAGACTCCATGAGATTGGCATACAAGGATACACTCTCAAATGGATCAGTTCCTTCTTCACAGGAAGAACCCAAAGGGTCAGATTGCCAGCCTTCACATCAGAGACCAAGAAATGAATATGAGTAGTTCCTCAGACCCACGCTTTTTAACATATACTTGACACCTCTTGCCAACATCATCTGATCACTAGACATCACTATCATCTCCTACGCTGATGATACCCAACTCATCCTCTCACTGATTGACAAGACAACCACCACCAGAACCAACTTCACCAACTGCATGAGAATGGTAGCAGACTGGATGTGAACCAACTGCATGCAGCTCAACTCCAAGAAGACTGAAGTACTTGTCTTCGGTAACAAGACCGCACCATGGGACTCCACCTGGTGGCAGTCTGAGTTAGGACCAACGCCCAAACCCACCGATCACGCAAGAAATATAGGGATAATCCTAGATGACAAGCTCAACATGACAGGTCAAGTCAATGCAGTGTGCACCTCCTTCCACATTCTATGCATACTACAAAACATCTTCAAATGGTTGCCTCGGGAGCACCAGACTCGGCATCACACAGGCACTCATCACCAGCAGGTTGGACTACGGCAACCCTCTCTACGTCAGAATCTCCAAACAACTCCTACACAGACTCCAAACCATCCAGAATACT
Source organism: Lissotriton helveticus (assembly GCF_964261635.1). Lineage (NCBI taxonomy): Eukaryota > Metazoa > Chordata > Amphibia > Caudata > Salamandridae > Lissotriton > Lissotriton helveticus. The sequence continues at coordinate 466,582,144 of NC_136072.1, forward strand.
TCTGTAAGGCTCAAACTTGATCTCCCACGCCTCACCCACATCACGCCGCACCTCACGATGCTTCACTGGCTCCCCATTCACAAGGCCAACCAATTTAAACATCTCGCACACATATACAAAGCCCTTCACAACACAGCACCAGAATACCTGAACAGCCGCATACACTGTTAACCCATCAAGCACCTATGCTTTGCCTTGCTGTTACTTGCACATATTTCCAGCATCTGCAAAATCAAAACTGCAGGTTGCTCGTTCTCCTACATCACACCCAAGACATGGAACGACCTCTCTCAAACATCAGAGCTTCCTCCTCACTTTTTGTGTACTGCAAGAAGCTGAAGACCTGGCTCTTTGTATAAGCACCTTGGGTGACCACACACCTACACATCTGTCCAGGCGCCTAGATACCCTCTCGGGAGATTAGTGCCCTAAACAAATCATTATAACATAACACCAAAGCCCTCTTTGTGTTGTTCCAATCACCTAATTGAGATTCCTCTTCAGACTTCGGTTAATCTCTACAAAATGAGAAATTAAACAACTGAACCAGGCAAATCCAAGTTTAGGTCAATTATACACCATCACAAATGGGAACCAAGCTAGAACTGGTATTGTTACACGGGATGGCTGATAGCTCAATGGGGTGGAACTGCTTGAGAGATCAGAACTAGCAGTTCCTTATCTTCATATGTAGCACAGGACCATGCACAGACCTCATTCCTCAAGTAAACTTCAGGGTAACATGTCCTTTTCTAGGTCCTTTACATTCTTAAGAGCCAATACTTTGGTACCTTGAAGCAGACCCCGATGTGCCTTTCAACAAAAAAGAGGGTTCACATGGCTCTTCTAAGCAGCTCAAGGCATGGAATTGTAGGGCAGCCCTTATCAACAATTTTAGATGTTGCTGCATCACCTGACACTCAAGGTTCCTCAACGAGGTCAGGGCCTTGGGCTAGCTCTATATCCACGGTTGGAAGCCACTGGTGGGTCTTCAGCCATTGACATTCTTTTCCAGGAGCACCATCTTTGATCCACTTAAGAATACCTCTCTGTCTTTTGTGAGAACTGTTGTTTGGAACTTAGTGGTTTAAGTAGGATGACTTAATTTCCTGTGGTCCTTTAAGCTGAAGTTTATGTTCCTGTTGATTAATCGAACTCCTTACGAACTTTGAAGATCAACTATACTTCCTACAGAAAAATCCTGGCTGGGCGTTTACATTAGCTTGGCTGCTTGTCAGGTGGGGCGCCCCCTTTGGATCAAAGCCCGCTCATGGTTTTGATTTGTATTCCCCTTTAGAAAACAGAACACTCAGATAAGTTATGTGGCTTTCTTCCACAGGTATGCAAACAAGCAGCTATAGCACGAAAGGAGGCCTTCTGTATTAGTCTTCTTCATTATGAACATAACCTTTGAGAAATTCAGTCCCTAATAGGCAGATGGTCCTTTGGTAAATGTGCAGGTTTCTGCTCCAGTGATTTTCCCTTCAGGTGGTGTCCCAGTTCCTGCGGATTAATTTTTCCTTTCTATTCACAAAGTTTCACGACAATCCCATGTGGTAAACCCCCTTCTAACAAGTCTGCAAGGTCTGTGAATTGTGTATAGGCCTTCTTTCTTTTTCCACAAGGATTTTACTTTGTAGTGTTTCTGGACATTCGCATTGTGGGTCTTGTTATAATATCAGTCCCTCCTCTTTGAAGTAATTGCTGGATCTTATTGTTCCTTCTGTGGACATTGTGGGATTTCAGTTGTAGTGGAAACCTTTCTTTTCTTGCTCTTTCTTCCCATCTTCTCGATTGGCAATGGTATTTATTTACTTATTTATTTAGAAGTATGGCTCCAGTTAAGATAGTCTTCGGTCTGTGATAAGAAGCTGGGACACAGGATTCCCAGAGAGATTGGGTCTTCTTCTGATTAATTAGGCTTTTATTAGTTCCTTTGTTCGTCTCATAAATGAGATACCGATGTTAAATTCTCTTGCAAGTCTGGTGGACTGGAAGTACGAATAAGTTAAGTTAATGATGACAATGACTCTTATACTGGTGATCCTCAGACTATTACATCAGCTGTGTACTAACAACCATGTGTTCATCTGAGCTGCCTCTGCCTGCCACCTCCTGTACAAATACTGGGGAGCAGAAAACTGCAAGTTTGAAGCTTGAAGTGCCTGGCCATGGAAGAGCCGTGCTTTCTCCCTAGCTTACATTTTTAAAATTAATTTTGTGCTTTTGCTGCCAGACCTAGTTGTCCTTTCTGAACTTCCTACAATCCTGGAAAATGGGGGACGCTTGGGCTGAGAACTGGCAGTAGAAGAAAGTAATGTGCACTGTTTTTCACTTTGGTTTGATCAAATGTCTTTTGAAAAACGTGAGTCTGTGACCTGTGAGAATGTAACCATGCCAACTTTCTGTCCATACTCATCATAAAAATAAGTTATCTCTGTGGCATGCACTCTTGATTCCCTCGACAAAGATAGATTTTCCTGTTCAGCTTTCATATATTACCACACTCGCCTACCTGGGTATCGGTGAACCAAGATCTCTTGTTTCAATCTACAGTAACGTTTCCCATCATCTGCCAGCATCTATTAGCTTGTGACCTAACCCTAGTGAGACTATTGTTGAAGAAATCAAGCATTCCACTGATTATAATTTTAAGGCATTTTTGAGGGCGGAAAACATCCCTGGAATTCTCAGTACATAGAATTAGCAGGTTTGTGTCTGGGGGACGTTGACAATCACATTCCATATAGCTTTAAAATTTGTCGTTCAGTATTTCCAATAATGGATAGAGCAGCATAGGCATTCTAAATTATTTGGTTTCCAACCTAATGGTGGCTGCTTAGAGGCTCCTGATTATTTTAAAGGCTGTCGGTTCTACTAGGCAACCAAGTCTGACATAGAACTTCTCTCTCCAACAGCCAGCCTTCATGTTTTTTCTTAATCAGAACTTGACTTCAACAGTATACTTCCTTTGCATTTTAAAAGGTTAAATGTTATAATTAATTATTGTCATATACCCAGAATTGCAGCAAGCATTTAAAGTGCAAAGAAATTAAGGAACACTTTGAGCAGGAACTGTATTCTTATTCACCTATTAACACTTTTAATGAGCTTTGGCAATGTTGGTTGTTTCTTCCCTTTAATATCCAGCTGTTTAATGTTCCATCACATTGTTTCACGTTGGTCTCAACATGCCTGCTAAATGGGAAAGGTAAAGTATGGGGAAAAGGATTCAAAGATGTGCATTAGTGGCAACCTTTTAATGTTTTTTTCCCATTGTCTTGCATTCCAATATGGCCAACATGAAGGATAAATGTGTCGGTCATCTCAGGACTGTCAAGAAATGGTAAAGACTGAGAAAAAAGTATTCAAAGATGGCTGTCAGTGCACAGGTCACATTTTAGTGTTCAACAGTGGCTGAAGTGTTGAAATAAATCGGGCGACCGTCGTTGAAAAAAATTTGCAGCAGACGCAGTGCCCGCAATGCAGTGCACTTCACGTTTCACTGTCACCCAGCAGTAGTTTGTGTGGAGCTCCCAGGGTCTCACAAAAAGAAAAAAAAATGAAATTGAAGTTTGTAAAAGTGAAAAACAAAGTACTAAAAAAATCACGCACAGGCCTACTTGCCATATCGTATTGTTATTAACAGTGTAGGGAGCCATTGGCTCAAGAGAACTGGGCTGTATGCTGTAGTGAGCTCAAGCAAAATATGAATTACAATTTAACTGACTAATGGATGAACACAGTATCCAGAAGGTCAATCAGGTATGCTTATTATGTGTACATTTTATTTAAAAAAATAATATTCTTACAAGACAAGTCCAAGCCTCAAAATCCTGAATTATTTTAATAGTTTTATGTATATGCAGCTTCTGACACCCTGGTACATGAGGGACATGGCTGGGAAGTTCTCCACAACTGCTGCGAAAGCAAACTCAGGAAAGTATTCACAGGAGATGGAACCCTTAAGAAGAATACTAGGAGGAAGCAACAACGTTAGACTAATAACCTCATTCTTAGAGCTGCTGTAGAGTCCAGTGTAAAAAATAAATGGTTGGTAAAAATAGATTACGAGTTTTGCAGTTTTTAATTGGAAATAAAATACGAAAACGGTTTCTGTGACCTTTTTTGAGCAGATATTCCTCTTAGCGCACTGAATTGTCCGGTCATCTCCACATGCAAAACTGCCTAGGAGTGTTATTTGTGCTACTTCCATAATGGGCACAACCTGGAAACCTGGAGAGAAAAAACACTTGTGGCCGTTTTTCTACTTATTGCTCCATGTAGAGCAACCCGGTATTTTTAAAGCGTAAATGGATCACCCCTAAGGACCTCAAGGCGCTGGGGGCCGTCGGGAAAATTAAGCGAGCTATTGCCCTGAGTCACATGGTGCTGGGCTGGGATGCTGCCGGTGAACGAACCGTGAGCCCGATGCTACGGAGTCATCAGCCCTGGCCGGTGTTTCACACTTCTCCCGATGCTCCCAAATGTTACATCCCATAAAACTTGTATATACATATCAATTCTATATAATTTTTGCATCTACATCAGCTTTCTGATCATTTCTTTTGAAGATCTTCAGTTATGGCTTAATTGATGTAAGTGGTCGTCCGTAGGCAGAATAGAAACAAACACTGGCAAAGCCAATATGGCTTGCCTATGAGAACAATTGACTTTGGCAATGTTTTGTAGCCATGCTGTACAGCAGTGCAGATGCTTTGCAATGTAGTTAAAACGAATTTAAAATAGAGCTAGGATACAGCCAGGACTAATGCCCTTTTTTATTTTTAAAAGCGCACTGTTGTTGGATGCAACAACTGCTTTAGAGGTCTTCAAGGCTCTAGACAGCACACATGCACTCTCTCGAACCGAGACATGCTGTTTTCACATCGTGGGCTTACACCCTTCCCATAGGCTTCCGATTTGCTAGCACAATCTTTGCTCCATTTTTCGTCCTCCCCATTTGTCAGGGTCATACATATGTCATGCCTCTTCGGGTGTTTAGCCCTCCCCGAGCATACCATGCAACTACATTTAAACATACGCAGCTGGCATTGTAGGGCATTGTTTCAGGACCACTGTTTTATTTTTCTGAACTGTGTTCTCACTTCCAACCATGCCCTAAGGTGAAAAAAATGTAGGCTTTTGGTAAAGAAAAGTTGCCTTTATCCCAAACAGTCACAGATCCTGGCTAATGTAATTTGAGGTATAGTACAGGTTGAAAATGAGTTTTGTGTCTAGTCTTCTACTTTTTCAGAAGCCGAAGTTTCCTTGGAATGTATGCAGAAACATACACTCCAAATTCAAAAATGTTGACATCTCACAGACCGCTCATGCAAGAATCTCTTCTTCACCATCTAAGAATTCTTAGCTGCTCGTGCACTAACCATTTGAAAGAGGGTATTCTTAGGGCACATATACCTAGAAGGGCATTTAGGCCTTTGCTTTCATACAAGTTTAGTTGCATTCATTGTATCCAAATTGCCCTTGTTGATCAGTGCTGTGATGCCACATATGAAAGTTTGTCGTCAGAGTGGCGACAAGTCCATTGAAAGGCACAAGAACAGAACAGACTTGTAATGGGCAGCTGCCTCTCGTACATTTGCCAACCCTTTAAAACAAAGCTGACGCAATTCATTTGCATATGATATGGTTTCAGTATAAAACTGGACCCTAACATTTCTACACAGGCCAGCCTCTTTAAAAAGCCACTAGGGTTGGAAGAGAGTTTGCCACATGAATGGATTTTTTTTTCATCATCAGCCTTAAACCAGACTAAGAAATTACGAGGGGCAGAAAAGGGTGAAAGGAGGCCGAAAAAGATAGGAAACAGTGGCAACCTGCAAGATTAAGACAGACTGGAAGTGTAGGGTCACATATAGGGACCCATTTTCCATGTTTGCATCAAAGCCCATGGTTGCCTTACTTGGCTACTGGTTGTGCACATTTCTGCTTTTGTGAACCCACTTCACATTCATCTGTGCTAGCCCGTAGCATAGCAGGAAAGGGAGACTTGGTGCCTGGAGACATTGCTAGTACAGTTGTAACAAGAAATCCAATCTCTTGGGGGAGAGAAGGTGGCGTAATGTCCAGACTTGCTGACTTTAAAGCTTGGGAAAAAGGTTTGAGTCTTGGCATCAGCTCAACATCCTGTGATTCCGGAAAAATCACTTAATGTTCCCACTCCTACCAAAAATGAATGTGTCCTTGTGTAATGTAACTGGTGCTCATGTAAAAGCACTCCAATTCCTTCAGATCGAGTTTGTGCTATATAATACTATAGACAATGGTCCCTAGACAATAACGATTATGAAGCAATCTAATAAACATATGCTAGGTAGACAATATGTTCTTTGTCCAGCCGGACAGAATTTAATTTTTTAAATAGGCTTTGTGAAGAGGAATCGGTCATAAATACAAGTGGGACACAACCTGCGTCCAACTCACAAACAAATACCGACAACATAAAAGTGGGCAAGAGGGGGGGGGGTTCAGGCAAGGGGAAGCAGTCTGTATTCCATACTGGTTGACAGACTTAAATTACATGAAAGTAACATTGTAATCCACAACATTTTGATACATATGGTACATGCAGTGTCGATGACGTTTCGATCCCTAATCGGAACACATGGGATCATCCTCAGGACAGTAATTATAATCATGCCTGTGTGCAAATAATATTAGACATTCCGGTAATATATGCCAGAGGTTGTGCTGGTGCAGGGCGCAATGGCAGTGGAAGGTGTCTTCTTTAATTAAACTTATGGGCCACAGAGTGGTGTGTATCAATAACAGAAGTTACTTGTAATTGAAGTCTGTCAACCAGATTCCTCTTCACAAAGCCTATTTAAAAAAAAATGTAATTCTGTCCGGCTGGACAAAGAAAATATTGTCTATCTAGCATATGTTTATTAGATTGCTTCATAATCGTTATTGTCTAGGGACCATTGTCTTTAGTAACAATCTACGCACCCGATGTCCCTGCCATATTGCCTTTGGGTTCCCTTGTTTCTTTTGTAATATATAATACTATAGAAACACATGGATGTGTGGGATGGGTTCAGACTGGACTTTAGCCGATCAATAAGGAGAGTTAGCTCAGTGTTCTGTTTTTACTTAAGGCTCTAAGTCCTAAATTACCAATCGTGTTGAGGTCTGAAACTGATTGATCTAAAACAATGCCACTGCAAGTACTAGTTTCTTTCACAGTATCCGGGAACTTGAGCAGACTTTATAGGAAAATCACTCTCACTGGGATACAAAACGAAGTGATGGTGTCTGCCATTTAAAGCTGTAATGTAATGCACCAGCTGATTATCGGAAATCAATAAGTAAAACATTTTTAGTTGTGTACTGTTCCCGTTGGTTGCCTCCTGTGGTGTGGATACATTGTGGAGCTGCTCACCATCAGATGTGGTAGGGGTTGGTCCTCAACACCTTTGGGTGATTAGCCAACAGGACCAGGATTCATGATTGCTGGGCCCAAATATTTTGCAGGGCATAATTTGGAGGAGTGTACTTGCTGTGGCATACTTATCCCATGTGACAGATTTTCTTCCACACGTTGTAAGGTCAGTTTTACGAATAAACTGAAATTATTCAAAGGGCGGGTGATTGCCTATTGCCTTTGTTCCAGACAACATGAGACTCTCTCCCCTTCTGACAAAAATCAGGGAGTGTAATTCATTTTTAACAAATTTCTGGAACACCAGCAACTAATCAGCACTACTGTGGGAATTCAACTACTAAGTACTTGAAAATCTGCTCTGATCTCCTTTTTATGTCTCGGCTGTAGATGGCGTGCATGACCGGTCTTGAACCGAGACATGCTGTATCTACATTGTGGGCTTACAGACCGCCCATAAGCTTCTTATCTGATAGAGACTACTAGCCGCAGATTCCTTAACGTAGAATTATCCCCAGACGTGAGACTCGGTCCGGCAAATTTTCTTTGCGCCAGCATCTCCGCGCGCTGGGGGGGGGGGGGGGGGGGGGGGTGGTACCGCGTAACTCGCCCTGACTTACTCTGCGGCCGTGACATCAGTGAGGTCACATAAGCCCAACCCCGGCGCGCCGACATCAGTTTTTCTCTTTTCCGCGTGCAACGCGGATCCGGATCTTTTCCTGACCTGTTTTTCAGGCCTTTTTTTCATGTTTTGGTTAGTGGAACAGTGTGCGAATTCCTTCGGACTTCAAGTCGGGTATGGAGTGTGCACGCCAGATGTCGATGTCTGACCTTCACCTGATATGTATGTGGTGTTTGGGCGAGCACCATGACTCTACAGACTGCAAAGCTTGTCAGCACCTTCAACCGAAGTCCCGGCGGGAGAGCCGGATGAAATTGCTGTCGGCCCGCTTGTCCAAGTCGGTGTCATCCCAGTGTCCGTCCCCTACCTCGGAGGCCAGGAACCGCCGAATCCGTCTGCGGCATCGCCCCGCGCCATGGCCCCAAGGGCGTCGCTCGCCAGCTGGTAGGTCCTGTAGTTTGTCTCAGAGGTCTTGTCCTCGTTCGGCGGAGGGCGCGGGCTCCCCTTGGGTCGCGCGCCCCCGCCAGTCGTGCCACCCTATCTGCCGTTTCCCGGCGTCGGGCGACTAGGGCCCAAATGACAGCCTATGCTGCAGATCTGCAGGCTTCTTTGGCCCCTCCTCCACCTCCTGAGACGTCCGCGGAACCCTTGCCTCGCGGGGGCCTTCCGCGGAGTCGCCGGTGGCTTTGGCCACGGTGCCGAAGGTTTCAGCTTCAGGTTGTAAGAGGGTGGTGTCGTTGAGGGGTGGTCCTTCTGGGCTCTGCTCTTTGACCCGTGGCATCCCTGCCTTGCCGCACATCCCTATGGGGCTCCCTGTGGCATCGCAGGAGGTTGCCGGGACTCAGGGCTTGGCCCCGAGTCCCCCTCGGAGCAGGCGGCTGCCTTTCCAGAGGCTCAGCAGGTATAGTTTTGGCGCTGGAGGCTATCCTCCCTGGCCTTGGCACTGCCGCAGGTAGAGGGCGGAGCCTGGGGTGCTTTCCCAAGTTCCCCTCGGTCCTCTCTGCATGCGGCTGCCCGAGTAAGGTCGAGCTGGTGCCTTTTTGGTGCCGTTCCTTAGCCGCACCGGCTTTGACCCCGCCCCATTCTCCTAGGGAGCACGTGGAGGAGGAGCCCTATCCGGTGCCAGTCGGCATCGCGCCTGTGGCGGATTCCACGGTGCCGTGCCGGCGTCTGGTCCGTGATTCGTCTTCTGAGGAGGTTCCCTCCTCCCCGGAGGTTTGTCATCTGCTGGTTTCTTCCTCTCCGGAGACAGGACGCTGCATTGTTTCCTTTTCACTGGCATCTTCCAGGGAGGGCTCCTCGCCGTCCCGCGGCCTAAGCCCTTGGCCCCTCCTTTCGGCAGTCTGCGGTTGGACCCTCCACTGGCTTCTCCACACTCCCCGGGGTCCCCTCAGGTTCCCCACTCGTCCGTGGACCCCCACCATTCTGGGGCTGGCCGCTCCCCCCTATAGCTGCACTTGGGAATGGAGGGCTCAGTTTGCAGCCGTCACCCACGAAGGAATTGCTTTCTCCCCCGCAGCACCCTACGGAGGCCAGTGTCGCCTTCGTTCGGGCTATTCCCATGGCTTCTGGCATTTTGCGGATGGGCAAGCCTGTCACCCCTTTCTCTATAGATAATCTCTTGGAGGTTCTCCACCAGGGCTCTGGTGGACGGGAGCTGTTCCTTCCTTTTGAAGCGGCGCTCCATAAATCGCTTTTGGGTGCTTGGGGATGTCCTGCCACGGGTGATCCGGTTCCTCAGCCGCTCCTGCATCGTCCTGTGCCGCACGACCCGGTTTGCCTTTCCTTCCACCCCTCTACTCAAGGCTCTCTTCTGCAGACTGCCTCTCCGTCCTTGCCTATGGTGTTGTTTCTTCCGTCTCGGGAGGCCCGGTGGTTGGATTCCTGTGGGCGTAACATCTTCGCTTCATCCAGTGCTGCTTTGCGGGCGCTCAACACTCTTTGTGTGTTGGCTAAGGCTACCTCCAGCCTGTGGGATTCGGCGGAGTCCCTTCTTTCTCATGTCTCCCATGAGGGTGCCCATGCTGATCTACGGCACCATGTGTTGGATGGTCGGGAGTTGGCTGCGTTTATCCTCTGTGCGACCTTGGATGTTGCCGATGCTCTCGGCCGTGCTATGGCCACTTCCGTGGCTCTCCGTTGCCATGCTTGGCTGTAGGATGCTGTTTTTCCTGAAAAAATTAGGGAGCGTCTGGTTGACCTGCCCTTTGATGGGGTCCTTTTGTTTAACACTCATGCGGACTCAGCCATTCAGCGTCTCCTTGCAGGACTTCGTCTGCCTCCCCCTCCGTAGGCTGGCTTGTTGATCTTCCAAGCCTGATGGGAGGCTTTATCCCACCTGCTCTTGGAATCTGCTGTTTTTGAGTGGGCCATTTATATATTCTGTGTGATTTGATGTGCCTTCGAGGTCCCTTGGTTGGCCCCTCTATTCTGTTGGCTGCTGGTTCAGCCGTTTTAGCAAGTGTGTATTTTTTGACTGATTGCTAAGCCGTCTGTGGTTCCTGCCGCAAGTCTTATGTTCTTGTTCTCTAATGCAGGATTTTTTCCCTAAGAGCGGTTCCCATGTTTACTTTGGGACGTGTCATACCCTAAGTGGGGTACTTGTAGCTATTGTATAGCTCTGTCCTATGCTGGGTGGGTGTGGACTCCCCTTTCTGGTTTCCTGACCGCTCCTGGCATCGCTGTATTCCGCTAGTGCGGTTTCTTTGCTCGTGTCTGGGCGTAGCTTGTGCTGCTCCAAGTTCTGTCGTTCTCAATCTCCACTGCACCGCTAGACCAGCTTTGGCATGCCATCTGCAGCGTTGTGCTATGGTGTTTCTACCCCCCTTCTTGTCCGGCGTTTCGGCCTGGTCCTCTGTCTGGTGTTGCAGGGAAGGTATTTTCCTGTGTTATGGTTGACTGCTCGGTTCGTCCTCCGTTTTTCTCTTCTACTTTCTAGCTGGTCCCACTTCTTCGTGGTCGGTACTGTCCAGAACGGTCTCCTTGAGGTCATTCTGGATTTCCCAGGCCTTGTTTTTGCCTTGAGCTCGGCTCGGTCTGGGCGCTTGGCTTCGTGGATCTTGCCAACTGCCGGCTGCGCCCGCCTGCTCTTTTTGGTCTGCGGCTGGGGGTCCTGGCGAGGGTCCTTGTGCCTACCTCTTGTTCTGCTGGAGCCTTGCGCGACTGCGTCTTTCTTCTCCTGCTTGCCTTTCTTGGCTGTGGTGCTGTTCAGCCTTGTCTGTGGTCGCAAGGCTGTGGCCTGGTCAGCTGTTCCCTTCACTGTGTGTGTGTGTCTTCCGGTGGAGGGCTTTGCCTCCGTATCTACCTCTTCTCCTTGGAGTCTTGGAGTGATTCTATCTTCCTATATACTCCTCTGCCATTGTCTGTCCCTTCAGGGCTCTCTGGCGGATGCCGCTGGTCTCTTGGCTGAGCTTGGGGTGTCCGGACCTCCTTCGTCCTGGCCTCCCTCTGCTTGGTGGAGGCCGGGCCGCACTTCCTGTCCCCTTTCTACACCCCCTGCTGGAGCTCTGTGTTCTTCCTCCTGGGGGTCTCTCTTGCTGGCCCTGCTCCTCCCTTCTGGGTTTATCTAGGGTATCTATTCTACGTTAAGGAATCTGCGACTAGTAGTCTCTATCAGATGTACGAGCTACCTTCGGTAACGGTGTATCTGGTAGAGACTATTCTAGCCTCAGATTCCTTCATGACCACCCCCCCCCCATTCCTCCCCATTCTGCGAGGACCCTTAGCTTGGTCCTCTGCACTCGCCTGCCTCTGGGTGGTTTGTCTTTTGCGAGTGTCCTCTTTCACTTCCTCCCTAGCTGGATGTTTTGTTCTATTTGTTTGTTTGTTTCCACTCCTTCCTTTCGGGTAATTGATTAGTAGGTTCATGTGTACTTCTGCATCCCTACACCCTGGTGTTCCAGTGTGGGGCCTACTCATACTTTTCTCCTTTTTAACTGCTTGACTTTTCTGACTCATGTACAGTCTTTGAGTTGGGGTCTCTTGGCTGGGCCTTGGCCTTAGCTCTTTTCAAGTGATGCGACTTTCCTTGATGGTGTTGTCTTTGGGTAATTTGTCGTTACTCTTCTGGACTTCTTGTCCTTCGCTGTTAATGGACTGTGGTTGCAGGCTTCTTTAGTGTGCTCCAACATTGTTTCACATGTTGTTTCTATCTCCAGGGGGAATGTCTTATTTCCTTGCAAGGTTGCATTGCATTATCTGTGCTCTGCTTTTCCCTCTATGACTTAGGTGCCACAGTGCCTGGCACGTCCCCAAATGGTGCTGCTCCTCACCATTTGCTTCTTTCCTTTTTGTTTTCTCTGTTTTTTCGCACACTGTTCCCCTATTCTAACAGTTTTGTTTGTGATGGCTCCGCGTTGTGGCGCGGAAAAGTTCTCCGAACAAAACTGACGCCGGCGTGCCAGGGTGGGGCTTATGTGAACTCGCTGACGTCACTCCCGCGGATGATGTCAGGGTGGAGTCACGCGGTACCGCCCCTCCGGCGCGCGGAGATGATGAAGCAAAGAAAATTTGCCGGATCCAGTCTCACGCCTTGGGATAATTCTACGTTAAGGAATCTGCGGCTAGAATCGTCTCTACCAGATACACTGTTACCGAAGGTAAGTAACTCGTACATTTGCTGGCATCATCGTTGCTCCATTTTTCTTCCTCCTCATTTGTCAAGGACATCCATATGTCATGCCTCTTCCGGTGTTTAGCCCTCCCTGAGTCCATTGCTCAACTACATTTAAACATATGCAGTGGGCATTGTAGGCCATTGTATCTGGACTACTTTTTTTTATTTTTCTGGGAACAGTTCTCACTTCAAACCAAGTGGCAACCTATATGATGTCTCATGCTACCCATGTACACGAGTGCTTTAGTGAGATACACGGGTAGTAAGCACAATATATAAATGTTGCGATGCAATAGACAAGCTAGTCTGCAGGTTGGAGCTCTCTGGACAGTTATGACGATGCAGAACTGCATCTTTTTGCTCCATTGTACAGTGTGAGGTTGCACAGAGGCGTTGGAACAGAATGACTTTAGCATTACGCTGTGCACCTCTTTTAACTAGCAGTTTGGGAACTTTAATGAGGCGTGTCAGTTTTTTTGAGCATGTTTTAGGTCTAGGAACCCCCCATTGTGCTTATTACCTCAGTACAACAACCCAGTTCACCACCTCCACTATCACGAAGAGACAGACCCCCTCCCCTGGTGATGACAAATTCCATCTTCCCTTATGTTGCGCACATGCATCCCTTCAAGAAATGTTTCACATCGACGCCCTTATTGTTCACAACTGTATAGACTCCACCAGCCATGCTTCATACTCATCCTCATCAGAGTAAGCCGCAGTCATCCCTCCTACAGAGCACCTGTGCATTGACACAGAAGTAGGACTACTGGGCTGAACCAGCCTTAGTACACACGCTGCTCCAGCTTTGATGACCGCTGAAACGCTTTTTAATACTGCACCCATTTTGTAGATCACAGTCAAGAATGTTGCAGATAACGATATACTATTGTTGTCATACAATGCCCAATTCTGGCCAAACTCTTCAACAATTAATATATAATTTTTCTATTACTACGTATTACATTGATAATGGTAACCCTTACAAGGCTATACAGTATGAGAGAAGTCCGAAACTGTGTAATGCATGCTAAAGTACCTATTCCGTTGACTGTATTTCTGTGTGGACTTCCATAGACAATGTGTTTGTATTTAATCCTATGCGATCTATACCATAGACAACGTCAATGGCTAGAGCTCCGCCATTGCAGAGACCTATTGTCTTTGCCAATGCTTGTTTATAAATATTATATTTTAGCCATGCTGCAAACCAGCCACAATGCTATACAGCATAGCTACAAGTGAACGCTCCTGCTGCAGTGCAGCAGGAATAAAAGGTAATGACAAAGTCAATAGTCTCAAAGGTGAGACCTATTGGCTTTGCCAATCCTTGTTAGGTCTCGGCACAACACTTCTATGAGTCGGAGTAAATCAGTTAATCTCCTCATATATGAAAAAGAAAACAAATATGACATTGGGCAAAAAATCCTAAAGAAAACAATTGCACCTATGTCAATGTCTTAAGTTAAAACACATTTAAAAGCAGCTAACTTCTGTTGTCACAATACAAGCAGTTAAATTCTGTTTTCACAGTGTACGTCCATTTTTAAGGAGAAAAAGATTTCTTTGAAGTGCCTGTGGAATAGTATAACATAGCTACACATGGCAAGAGATTCAACAAGGATGACCGGGAAGTAAAAATAAAACAGTACCTCAACCACAGAGCGATCAGCAGAAGGACAGCATTCAAGCTAAAGCAATCAGTAGTTGGTCCATGCTCCAGCCAAGAGAAGAGAAAGGGAAGCCAGTACGCACTGTCCAATTAGAAGGCAGCAAATAAGAGTGACAATCAAGCCAACAAATGTTAAGCAATGAACGGGCTCCAGAGCGCATACATAAATAAATATAAAATAAAACACAAAATACATTTACACCTTGTGTTTTTCATATGCCCTTTTGCTGTGAGATGTTAAAAAATCTTACTTTTTCTGATTACAGTTCTGCTGAGTAGATATCTAACCCCAGAAGAAGGGGTTAAATGATTCAAGTGTGATAAAATGTCACTGTGCAAACATGAATGCTGCTGCTTTTCCTGTGAAAGCTCCCTCATTGTTTTTCTCTTCTTTTCTGAATCCTTTTTATATTCTCTGAGATTCTCTAGCTTGGTGCTTCTCTAGTTTCTCAATATTTACTGACTAGGCTTTATGGATAGAAGATTACCATGGTATCTTCCCTTTTGCAATTTTGTCCTCATTGTTTCCCCTATGGTCTTTCCCTCTTTCACTCCCTTTCCCTCCCTCCAGTTGTTTCCATCTTTCTTTCCTTCATGTCTTTTTTTCCTCTCTGTTCTCATTTCCTATGGGAATAGTGCAGCATTTTGAATATGTTACTTATGTATGTATGTATGTATGTATAAATTGTATTGTAACGCGCTCTGTTACTTGGGAGTATCCTGGCGCGATAGGAAAGAGCAAAAGGAAAGCAAACAGAAAATCAGCTTATGTCACACTCTTAAACAAATGTGTTTTGAGATTTTTCTTAAACTGGGCTAAGCATTGGCTGGAACGTAAGTGAAAGGGAAGGGCATTCCAAGCTCGGGCTGCTACTACAGCTATGGACTGGCCTCCTAGCCTGGTTCGCTTAAACCGGGGAAGGGTCATTTTAAACAAAGAGGACGATCTAAGAGCTCTTGTAGGGGCATAGAGAGTAAATCTCTTCTTCAGATAGGCAGGTCCTTGATCGTGAATGGCTCTAAATGATAGCACTAGGGATTTGAAAAGAATGCGTTGTGGTATGGGAAGCCAGTGGAGGCTGGACATATGAGATTGGGCGCTCTTCCATCTCGGGACATTACAAAGGAGACGGACAGCGGCATTCTGAGTGACCAGCAGACGCTTAACTAGATATGCAGGAATGCCACTAAACAAGGCATTCGCATAGTCCAGCCTTGCTAAGATGAGCGCTCGAGCGACAGTCTCCCTTGCCTCTCTAGGAAGCAGTGGAAAAAAAATTCTAAGCATTCTTAAGGTAGCAAAACAGGTCCCGGATAACTTCTTAATGTGGTCTTCAAATCTTAGATTCTCCCCAAACCAGATCCCAAGATTTTTCGCAGGGCCGCCCATCACCTTGGGGCAGGGAATATTCGGGGGCCACAGTGAGCTCCTGAAATCAGGAGGGAAGGAGCCATAATAGAGGACCTCCGATTTATCCTCATTGCATTTTAACTGTGCCAGGGTAAGCCAACGAAAAACTGAGGACAGGCAGAGCTGGACCATAGAAGTGTCCAAATGATCGTCTGGCCAAGTAAAGAGCAGCTGCGTATCATCCGCATACCCTATAATCTTAGCCCCGTACTGTTCCGCTAGATAAACCAGGGGGGTGATGTAAATGTTGAACAGTAGGGGGCTAAGAGTGGATCCCTGTGGAACCCCAGTACGAAGTGGTTTAGGCTCAGAGGTATAGGGTGGCATCCAGACCTGCTGAGTTCTCCCAGAAAGAAATGAGGACAGCCAGGCTAGGACATTGCCGCCAATGCCAATTGTGGATAGTCTGGCGATGAGGAGCGCGTGGGGGACGGTATCGAAGGCGGCAGAGAGGTCCAGCAAAATCAGGACCGCTCTACCGCCCCCGTCCAGACACTCCCGAATCGACTCGGTCATCTCTACCAGCGCCGTCTCCGTACTATAGGCCGCTCTGAAGCCTGACTGGGCTGGATGCAGAGCGTTAGAGGACTCTACAAAACTCTCCAGTTGGCGAAAGACTACTTTCTCGCATATTTTAGCCAATGCGGGCAAAAGGGAAATGGGACGGTAGTTTCCTGGAGCAGTGGCATCCAGGCCAGGTTTCTTCAAAAGCGGCAGGAGCTTTGCCTGCTTCCATTTAGCAGGTACCTCTGCTAAAGAGAGAGAGAGATTAACTATCTGGGTAACATCCCTACAAACGGTACTGGCCACTTCCGAGAGTACCCGGGCAGGACAAGGGTCGGAGGGAGAGCCAGATTTAAGGGACTGAAGCAAGGGCAGGACATCACACTCTGCAGCCATCGAGAAGTTAGTAAGCTGTTGAGTTACACAATGGCATGGCCGGGTAGGGGGGTCATCCTCTAAACTGTCCGCCGGTCGCGCAGAGAGTAAGTCCTGCTGAATCTTTGCTATTTTATTTATAAAGAAGTTAGACAGCTCATCGCACCATTGCACAGAGGACGGAAGTATGGTAGTTTCAGCAGCCGGAGATACAAAGCTTTTAACGATAGAGAAAATTTCTCTGCTGTTGTTTTCCGCCTTGGCAATTCTCCCCGCATAATAGTTCCCTTTGGCAATTTTAATAGCGGCGTAGTAATTTGTTTGGGCTAGGTGCAGAGCTGCTTTTGCGTCTGGGCTATATCCACGCCTCCAAACACGCTCTAGCTTTTTACACCCTAATTTTAACACCCTCAGCTCAGGCGAGACCAAGGTTGAGAAGGGCTGTGCCGGAACCTAGATATCGTGGCGTGTTTAGTAGACGCATTCGCCGCCTGCAGCACCCTCCCATTAAAATCATCAACCATCTTATCTATTTCAGGGGTGAGCATCAAGCGAGTTTTTAATAGCTCCTGGCCGAACTCAACCAAGTTGATCTTCTGGGGGTTGCTGACGGGCAGTACAAAGGCAGATCTGCCTACGTTTTCCACCTCCCACGAGAATCTGACGAGATCATGATCCGACCATGTTACTTTTTCTACGCTTTGCACCTTAATGGGAAAATTGGAACACACTAGGTCTAAGAGATGGCCTCCCGCATGAGTTGGAGAAAACACCCATTGTTTGAGCTGTGCCAGTTCGAAAACCTCTCTCAGTCTGCGCGTTTCCGAAGAATCAACATCATCTACATGGATGTTGAAGTCACCGACCAGGAGAAATTTTGGAAAACTCAGGGCCCGAGGTACTATACATTCCTCCAGCGTCTCTATAAAGTGGCTGGCATAGCCCGGAGGCCTATAAATCAGAGACCCCCCTAAAGTAAAATGTGGACTAATAGTAAGGGAAAAATGAAGAACTTCACCATCCACCCCTGCCGCTGATTGCTCAGAGGCGAAATGCCACTCTTCCTTAAAGATAACCGCTAATCCTCCCCCTCTGCCCACTGGTCTATCTGCTCTAACAATCTTGAAACCCCTAGGGACAGCAAGTTCAGTAATCGGGGCACACGAATCAGTGAGCCATGTCTCCGTAATGAAAAGGAGCTCAAGCTGGCCATCCGCCATTACATCATAGATATCAGCTACATGTTTCACCATGGATCTGGCATTGATTAGCCCGGCCCTAATTGTTGTATGGTCTATACCATCAACTGAGCGTGGGGATAGGGGGGCTGAGGGAGAAACCCACAGCTTGGGCACTCCGCCATAACACACTCTGGTCCCACTTATTATGTGTTATCTTTTTCTATTGCATTTTTCACTATTTAATTCTCTTGAGTTCTTTCTGTTTCCCTCATTTCCCTTTCTCCATTTTTGGTTTTACCTGTCTTCCACCTGTTACTGTCCTCTTTCTTGGTCTTCAACCCCTTTGCCCTTTTCCCTTGCCAATTGCCTTAATGTGTTTCTCTAAACTGATGTATATGAAATGACCTGGGCCTCCTTCCATTGCCTGATGTTGCTTGATGTCACTTGCCTCCACCCTTGTAACATCTCTTTTCAATGTCTTTCTTCTTCCATCTCCTTTCTTGCTCTGATCTCTCTTGGTTTGCCTTACTCTCGCTATAGTTTGCAAGTTTAAAGCTCACAAACGCTGTGCTGTCAGAGCAACTAATAACTGCAAGTGGACGACACTGGCCTCCATTGGAAAGGACATCATTGAGGAAGAAGATGGGGTAGGTAATTCTCTGTTTGTCGACCCATTTGATGTATTTATGAGGCAGTTCCTTCCTCATACAGGCCAATTCCCTATATACTGCATGTTAGTTTGTATCTTTGCATCCATCCCTTACAATGTATTTGACAATTAATCTTATTTGTTTCACAGCACCAGTTTAATGTTTCTTCTCAAAAAGTGTTTCTTTGTCTGCATTATACCTTCCTAAATCCACTGTACTCGTCTTTGTGTATCTCAACAGTAAGTAAGGCTTCTTTGCCCAAAAATGTTATTCTAGGAAGCTCTTTGAGGTTCTGTAACATCTCTATCTAAGATTGCTTGTGTCAAGCCCTATCTGCATTAATCAGTCTTCAAAGCATTTTTCAGGATTTAACAAACAGCTCTCCAACCTAAAAATCTATAATGCAAATTCTTATAGCTCTTTTTGCTTAGTTGGGAGGAACGTTTTGCACGGGAAGAGCTCCTTTGTCACTGCTGTAACTTTCTTGAACTTGAATTAGCTATCTGCAAGCCTGAATGTCGGTTCCACTTAACACTTGAAAAGGTTAAGCAGTGGAAATAGAAAACATCTTAATGTGAGGCTGAATATGGTTGAAGTGAGGGTGCAGTCTACATGTAATAAATGACCACCAAGGCAGTGTTTGTATAAAAAACAATTGTCTCAATTTACACTGTCAAAATGGAGAAACTAATTGTCATATTTAAATGCATCAGTTAAAATGAGGTTAGTAAAATAATAAGTCAAGATAGCAGATGCAGCTAAATGCGTAATTCTTTAAAGACGTCTATTAAATTCAAGCAACTCTTAACAATGGTATATTGTAAACTAAAATCACACCGTTGAATATGGCTTCGATACATCCCAACTAAATTTCCTCCCGACCATGGTGTGATCCTAGCTGCAGGTGAAACACCAGAACATATTTTCACTGCAAAAGTTTACTTTTTGCTAGTCTGGTGCGTATGTATGCTCCAAGCTACGCTTGTCTGATTGACTATCATTCATCAAGAGTTATGATATTGTCATGTTGCAGGAGACGTGGGAGGTTGTGCTTTCTCTTATTGATCGGTTTCAATGTTCTAGTATCCCAGTTACTAAATCTCGTTACGGTCGAGCAGCCAATGGGCTGGCAGTGAGCCTGAATATAACTCTAGGCAGTCATGTGGACATCTTGTATATACATTGGAAAACCCATCTTAACCTTCACTTGGTTAACCTTTAAAACAATGATTCCATCAAACTACCCAATCCAAAGTTTTTAGAATTGTCCAACTACCTTACTAAATTATCTGATCATGATTTTACCCTAGGTCATGCACTGTATTTGTGCCTTGCTGGTGATTTTTATGTTCATATCCCTCCATTCTGAAACACTCTAGCGCCCACTGTGGGTGGGCTGGATTCAAGAAACCTGGAGTTGCAGACTATATTTACATCTTCTGACTTAGTAGACACAATGGAAATTGCAGAGAAGGACATCATCGCCCCACCAATTTATAAAGTCAAAGGAACACCGTCTGCAATAGATTATATATTTGTCACAAGGAGCTTGAATGAGATTTTTATGTATGGGTCTGTTGTTCCATTTACCTTTAGCGACCATAATCCTCTTGAGGTTGCCCTCTTACTTGTTCCCAGGAAAATACATAAGAGAGAGATTGGGACTTTCAACAAATAATCTAAAGGTGATATGAAGAATGCGTGATACCACCCGAACCCGAGAAGTAGTATTAAAAGAGAATATGAGATTGGTGGAAGTCTGTTTAGCGGAGATGACACCGGACACCATATTGTGAATGCATACCCGAGCGGCCCCCTAATTAGTTACATTGCTGGTTCAATCATGATTATACTGTGACAGCACCTTTTGGTATTTGCCTTTGTTGAATCTATGGCCAATCGTGACTTAAGCACTAATTTATCGAAGTCCAACATTATGGCATGTGGCCCACGTTGTATCCAGCTCTTATCTCTGACAGTGGGCGTAAACTGTTCTACCGGTGTTAATAGCTTCCCATATTTGGGAGCTATGTTTTCCGCATCTGGAGCATGGACACCTGGTATTGTGCTTTGCCGAATGAAGTTTTCTAACGCAATCG
The DNA here is from genome assembly GCF_964261635.1 of Lissotriton helveticus. Lineage (NCBI taxonomy): Eukaryota > Metazoa > Chordata > Amphibia > Caudata > Salamandridae > Lissotriton > Lissotriton helveticus. Next base: position 466,602,678 of record NC_136072.1, read on the forward strand.
GCTCTTTGCCATCTTCATTAACCTCGGGAAGGGGGACAATTAGCATCAGGCTGCAGATTTATAAATCCCAAAGTAATCCTACTGCTATTTATGGAGCTGAACTGTGGGGGTTCCAAACTGCGAACCCATATAATAATAATAAAACAAGTTTTGCATGCAGCTTTTTGGAGTACCAAATCTACCCTCTACATCATGTGCCATGAACAACTCAACCTACATTATATAACCGATTACATTGGTGTCAGACCTCTAATATTCTGGTTGTCAATCTGGAGCAATGAGAATGCATCGTTGAGTAGGGGATATAACTTGATTGCCTCTTTTGTGATGACGGCCCCGGAATCCCCTTGTTTGCATATGCAGAATTAGAAATTGGTAGAATTGGTATGCAGAGGGCTTTTGTCGAGCCATATTTATGTTCAAGTTTAAAAAATAAGAAACTAGCATTGAATTTTTCTGACTTTACAAAGGAAAGACGTTTTAGAAGTATAGAAGGGAAAACTCTGATTATGTCGTACCTGCCTCCGAGAGTCCCAGATTACCCCCTTTCTATTTGTGGCAGCCATGTGGGTGATGGGTGTGCTCTTTGTTATTTAGGTTTAGAGCTGATACTATTAAATACTTATTGTGTTTTCTGTTTGACTATCAGCCAAACTTTGCTGCTACTCTAGGCCTGTGTAATGGTAAAACTGGCCAAACGATTAGACACATTTTGCTGTTTTGTAAATTTTATGAATTTCATACCAGGCAGTTATTAATCCCTCTTTTTAAAAAGGAGTATCATAACATTAGGCAGTGTAGAGCCTTATTTTTACTGGTTCTGCAATTATCTGATGCAGAAATCTGTTTACATGTAGGCTTATTTTTAACTCATGCTGGAAAGGCTCGTGGTACTTTATTGGTCTAAACTTTGCTTGTTGCCTTTGATATATGTCTTTTAACGTTTCTGAAATGTTTTATTTGCTGTATTTATGCTACTTTTATGGGTGAAAATATTGTCAATATGAAGTGTTTTGAACTTGAACACAATAGTCCTGAACGTCCATTGGAGATGGTCAGATGCCGCTTCACAGCTGTCCTGCCACTTTACTTTTGGATTTTTTGCCGCTCTTGCACGACATAGTGAGTGTAACATCCCACTGCTCTTGCTCTATGTGTGGCACACTTAATCGGATGTTACAGCAACATGAGATCCTAGTCCATCTTGAGATTTTTATCATATATGACGTGAAACAGACTATAACATGGATCATACTGTGGTAAAATAAGTTATTCTCTTGTAGACACGACACCGTTGTCGTCATGGCACTAAGGCACAGTGGTTCACAAGAGGGAGATGTCTTGTGTCTATTTCTTATGTTTTTTGTCGACTTAAGTCAGAGCCGAAATGTGTTTTCCTTCAGACTGTCGGACTTCACATCCAAATCTGTTAATGATATCACTACTAGAGCAAAACCATTAACTGTTTATAAAATGTCTTACATGTATACTCCCTTTCATGACTGCATCACATTTGTATAAAGTAGTAAAAAGTTCATTTTATTTTGTTGGTCAGCCTTCAGATCTAGGTGGGAAGCATGTTTTAAAGGCGCATGAACTTGTTTTCTAACCCTTCCTGCCTTTGCCTCATTGACCTAACAAATCGATGCTAGTGGCTTGTGACAGTAAAGCAGATTAGGGGAAAAGATTTAAGTTTTAAATGTTGTGTAAATTGTGTATTGGAAAAGCACATTGTTGGACTAAGTCAGTGTTATTGCATTAAATATATGATCTGATTTTATATTAACAGTATAGGTGAATTTTTGTACAAGAACTATGAAATGGACCATGGACTGTGCATTATAATGGGGCATTTGTTTAATTCATGTTAAAAAATGCCCTAGTCCTAAAATCATTTAAATTTATTATGCACATTCACAGTAACAATGTACCATTATCAATGAATACATTCACATTATCGTATACAATAATATACACTTTGTAGCATTATTATATCCATTTTTAGGTCTTGCCTGAGCCAGCGCATGCACTGCTCTGGCGAGACTTTTAGTATGTGGGCTTCAGAAAATGCTACCACACGCTTTTGCTTGTGGCGGCCTAGAGCTTGTGGTTACGCGCACAAGCGCACGTGCCTCGCTCGGCCTCTCCGTCTTGCGCTTCAACGCTCCCCCTCCCCCACCACATAGCGTGTCTCGGGCCGCACGTCTTTTTGTTGTATCTGTGTGGCCTGCACATTCTGGGCTCTATCAATGCCAACATGAAAATCTGGTTCCCTCAAACAGGATGGCTATGAAGAACTGCACCACGCGCTTGATTTAGTCAACATCTTTTGTCCCCTTCATATTACTGATCTTATTCCTCCAGGATCTGTATGAAATCTGCACATTTTGCTAGTAGTCATTTAGTTAACGATTTCAGGCAACAAATGATAGTGGTAACTAGGAGGTACAAACTCAGCAGTAGTGAGTAACTGGGTCGCCATATCTCCAGTCTCTTGTCTATATTTTGCAGATCAGCCTTGATCTCAGCAACATCTCTCCCGATGTTCACTGTCAGGTTCGTGAGAATGTCAGTATTTGATTTTTATAGGTCAGACCTCCTTTCAGCCATACAAGTGACAGATCTTCTTTGGTAAGGATATGCATATTGTGTTTTTTTCACCACCATTCAGGCCGCATCGACTGGATGGGGCATGTTTCCGCCTCTGTGTCCAAAATAATTTGCAGATTGTTATCTGGTGTTTTCTTTTGTGTTGGCAGGGAATGCACTATCACATTGCACATGAGTAGGCAGCTTCTGCCTTACCTCCTCCTAAAATTCTCAGTATTGGAGCTCACATTTTCCTTCCTTTAATTCAGTTTCAGGGCTTGCTCTCTGTGCGCCTTCTGCACAGCTCCCTCTTCTCTCTTACTTCTACGAGGCGCCTGTGACATTTATGCACTTTGTTGTGTGGCTTCTGCTGACTTCAGCTGCTTCATTCCCCTTCTGAGACTCTACCTGGATCCTTAAGGGGTCTATGCCACCCCAGGTACCTGAAGAGGACTGTAGACTCCACTCTTGTCTTCCTCTGGCCTCTGCAGTTCTAGAGACTTACTGCTGCTGACACACATGCCTGCTTGGGGAGCATCTTCTATTTTGCTTGTAAGGGAGGGGGCAGTCTCATTGGTTCTCATGGTTTCAAAACCATTTCCTTGGCCTTTGTCATCTGTAGTCTCTGACTTCTGAAAGCTTCCAAATTCGAGTTTGCTCTTCCTTCACAGGTTAACATCTTGTGCATGCTAGTTTGGCATTGTAGCGAGGTGGGTTAGCAAGCCCCTGCAGTGTGACCAAGGCATTCTTGATTTGTTGTTTACCAGCCTTGGGACCTACCCTTGTTTCATCACCATGCAAAGTTTTAAAAAACATCAAGCTCCTAATTGCCTATCGAAACTGCCTACCAGTGAGGGTCTCAAGGCTCTGGGGGGGGGAGGGGGGGGGGGGGGGTGCGGCTACTGATCGTAGAGCCAGGTCTTTAGGAGTCGTCTGAAGCAGGTCTTGGTTCTGCCGTAGGTTGGTAGGGAGGGTATTCCAAGTCTTGGCAGCGAGGTGGGAGAAGGATCTGCCGCCGGTAGTTGTTCTTTGGATACGTGGGACTGTGGCGAGGGCGGTGGAGCGGAGCTGGCGGGTGGGGCTGTAGAAGCGGAGTCGTTTGAGGTATGCTGGGCCGGTATTGTGAAGAGATTTGTGCACGTGGAGGAGGAGCTTGAAGGTTACCCTCTTGTTGACAGGGAGCCAGTGCAGGTCTCTCAGGTAGGGTGTGATGTGGCTGCGGCGGGGTATGTCGAGGATCAGGCGTGCAGGGGCATTCTGGATGCATGCAGCCGTCTGAGGAGCTTGGCCGATGTTCCTGCATAGAGGGCGTTTCCGTAGTCCAGCCTGCTGGTGACGAGGGCCTGGGTGACTGTTTTTCTTATTTCGGTGGGAATCCACTTGAAGATCCTGTGGAGCATTCTGAGGGTGTTGAAGCAGGATGAGGAGACGGCGTTGACCTGTTTAGTGAGGGAGAGGGTGGAGTCGAGGATGACCCCTAGGTTGCGTGCGTTGTTGGTGCTGTTCCCAGTGTTGTCGGCCACCAGGAGTCGTCCCAGGCTAAGGAGGTGGGGCCGAGGATGAGGACCTCCGTCTTGTCTGAGTTCAGCTTTAGTCGGCTGTTCTTCATCCATTCGGCGACGTCCTTCATTCCTTCGTGGAGGTTGGTTTTGGAGGTGTGAGGGTCTTTAGTGAGGGAGACGATCAGCTGGGTGTCGTCGGCATAGGAGATGATGTCGAGATTGTGCTGTTGTGCGACGTGGGCGAGGGGTGCCATGTAGATGTTGAACAGCGTCGAGCCGAGGGAGGAGCCCAGGGGTACGCCGCAGATTATCTTGGTGGCCTTGGAGCGGAAGGGGGGGAGGTGGACGCTCTGAGTTCTTACAGAGAGGAAGGATGTGGTCCAATCCAGGGCCTTATCTTGGATTCCGGCGTCATGTAGGCATGTTCGTAGTGTGTGGTGGCAGACCGTGTCGAAGGCGGCTGACAGGTCCAGGAGGATGAGGGCCGCTGTTTCTCCATTGTCGAGCAGGGTCCTGATGTCATCGGTGGCGGCGATAAGGGCGGTTTCGGTGCTGTGGTTTCTGCGGAAACTGGACTGGGATGGGTCCAAGATGTTGTTCTCCTCAAGGTAGCGGGTCAGTGTTGATGATTTTCTCTGTGACCTTCGCCGGGAACGGGAGCAGGGAGATGAGTCGGAAGTTCTTGAGGTCCTTGGGGGTTTCTTGAGTAAGGCGTTGATCTCTGCGTGATTCCAGCTGTTCGGGAATGTTGCTATCTCGAAGGAGATGTTGATTATTCTCCGGAGATGGGGTGCGATGGCTGTGCTGTCTTTGTTGAAGATGTGGTGAGGGCATGGGTCTAATGGGGATCCGGAGTGGATGGTGTTCATGATCTTGCTGGTGTCCTCGTCATTGACGCTGGTCCAGGAGAGCAGGCGGGTGGGGGTAGTGGTTATCTGGTTATTTGTGGCGCCGAAGCTGTCGTGGATGTTGGTGATCTTGCGGTTGAAGAAGGTGGCCAGTGAGTCACGCAGGTCTTGCGAAGGCGGGATGTCGTTGCTGTTAGAGCTGGGGTTGCAGAGTTCCTTCATGATGTTGAAGAGCTCTTTGCTCTTGTGTGCGTTATTATCTAGGCGGTCCTTGAAGGAGGTCCTCTTGGCGGCTCTGATGAGTTGATGGTGTCTGCGGGTGGCGTTCTAAAGAAACTAGTTGGACGCTAGGTCTAGCTGCATTTGGTTATTGGCTATTAAAAAACGTCCTACCAGGATTTTAGACATTTCTGCTCCATCCAAATTTATATGCAAAAACAGACAGTATTTTCGGGAAAAATGCTCTTTCCATCAGTCTGTATTTGATATATCCTACCACTGCCGTTTCAAGAGTCCTCCTGCACCATCCCTGTATTTTAATGCATCTTCCTACCTCAGTGTTTACCAGATTGTGCAGGTTATCCCTAACTGAGTGTTTGTAAAAAACACTATTTTGTCACATATTTTGTGACTCCTTGCGTCAGTGACTGTTAAATGAGATACCACCATTTCCCCACACTCAATATTGTATAATTGTTTAGGGATCAGTCACTTATATGTTGCAGTCAATCGTTGTGTAAAAAACCCTTTTTCCATGGGCCAGTTTTTAAGTGTGAGGATTTCTGTGCCCTGATTTAGCAGTATGGTGCTTGATTATGTTACCGCCCCATTGCTAAATATTACGTAGGAGTCACATCTACGGCCCTGGTACCTCTAGACCTCATGATCCCTCAGAACCCCCTCCTTCTGACTCTCATTCGCCTGCCCCGATGCTCTCTTTCACTCTTGTGGCCTTACCTCCTCAGGCTTTTCAGCTGAGGTTCCTACTCAAAGCAGACAGCCCCCACAATTCTCCCCTGTAAATGCCCACCTAGACCTTTCATCCAGTGCCCCGCCAACATGCTGAAATCCTAAATCCTCAGCCAGGCTAGTCCTACCATCCAAAAGTTCTGAGACCAAAGGCAAAGGAAGCACAGAGATCTTGGTTTGTAGCAATTGTACCATTTAAAGCAACAGTGGTTGTAGGCTCTGCAGCACTCTAATGGGAAGCAAGGTCAGGCTGTATAGCAGGTTTTTTTTTTTTTAATTAGTTTTTATTGATTTTATAGAACAGTGAGCCAGACATCGTAAAGCGATATAAGGACATCTAAGCACATGGCATAGTATGACATGTTTACAACCATTGTAGGTTAATGTACATTAACAATGTCGGACATTCATAAATGTCCTCGAATGGCATCATACAGTGGACTTAACATAAGTCTAACGGCATGCAAATACAGATTATTCTCAGCATTCTCGTCTACATCAGGAGTTAGGCAAAACAGATTTCAATTTGTCAAAGCTATCAGGATTCAATACAGTTATAACATCCTAACAACAAAAAACTTCTAACCAACCTCCCCTCCCTCCCTCTGTGCTTTGCCCTCAACATCCCACAGTAGCATTTGCATATTATCTATATCCATAGGTGTGTGTAGCTCGGTTTCAAAGGCTGTCGTAGTTGAACTGCACAGTCCTGCTAACTTACCCAGTATAACGGTGATGGATCAAGCCCTGATCTTTGGACTGGGTAAGAGTGGTCTGCTTAATTCAGACACTCTGTTCATCACCACCCCCTTTTCTGAATCGTTTTTGGCCACTATAGGTGTGGCAGGGTATACTCAGACATGAGTCCCTTGCTCACTGCTCCATCAGGATTCAAGCAAGCCGGGCCGACGACGGCTGAAATGCCAGAAACCGGTCCCCGGAAGCTTGTCCTTTCTGGTGAAGAATTGGCTTGGTAGTTTGGTCTGCCCTGTTCCCATGATGCACTGGGCCAGGGACAGACTAATTTGCATATAGCCAGGTTCTGAGCTGGGATGGGGCAGTGAGCTAAATAACGGTGATGGATCAAGCCCTGATCTTTGGACTGGGTAAGAGTGGTCTGCTTAATTCAGACACTCTGTTCATCACCACCCCCTTTTCTGAATCGAACTTACCCAGTATGGCACACAGATAATGTGTGGAGCCCAAGTGTCCCGTAACTGCGGATCAAGCCCCCATGTGACAGACCGAACACTCCCTAGTAGGACAAAGTATCTTTCGCAGAGTATTCCTCTAGCATTGCATACCAGCTCAGCGAAATCTGTGTTTTTCTTAGGCCTCTATATTCCTCCCTTTTTAGTTCAGTCCCCTCTGCCTTACCCGATCTCAACATTTCTGTGTGCCATTCCTGCAAGGACGGGGCTCTAGTGGTCTTCCATCATGTGGTTATGGCTCTCCTGGCTAGAAGGAGCGCAAGGGTAGCAAATTGTGAGGCAGGGTTACCCTTCTTTTCACGGGGTCCCAGACTTAGTATGCAGTATTTCAAAGTGTCATTCTGGCGCACCGGTGCCACCGCTGTCAGTATTTTGCATACCGTCACCCAGTAATGTCCCAATCTAGGGCAAGCCCATACCATATGTACCAACCCCGCGTTGGGTGCGTGGCAGCGCGGCCAGTCATCATTCGCCCCCTGAAACATAGCGCTCAGCCTGTGTGGGGTTAAGTACGCCCTGTGTAATAGCATCATGTCATGGCTAGGCGAAGATAGGTGCATAGCGCTAGGAACATAAAACACATGGAATGAATGATGCAGGCATTTAACTACATGTCCCACAAGCCTTAGGGTGACTTGGTCTGAGCACATGATCAAGATCACATAAGCCCCACCCTTACGTTCAATCGGGGCTTGTCACTCATGAAGCTTTGTGGTTCGGAGTATATCGAGTCCTGCCTTGCATCACCTTGACAATGGAGCAAGTTAGAGCAGCCGTCATTCTGAAGACGGCTGCTTCCCTGGTTTTGCCTGCATCAGATAGAGAATACCGCGCACTGCCGCGGACTCCTAAAGACCTGGCGTCGTTCAGAGACACTGCGGAATTCTTAGCGCGTTCATTTCCAGGTGTGGAGCGTACTTGCCTTGCTCCCCCGTCGAACGCCAGACTCCGTAGGAGCAATATTGGGTAGCGTCTACTAGCTACTTTGAAAGTAATTTACCCGTCTAACTCCGTGGCAGACGCTGGAAGGCGCAGGGGGCTCACCCTTGATCACTCGTCGCGCTAAGCGTCAGAGTCCGTAATCTTACCCTTCACCGGCTTGCTGTCTGGAATCACACAACAGCTACATTATTCTTTATTCGTTGTTTTGATGACTTTGGCTATTTATTAGGAAACCAGCGCTGGGGCGCTCCCTTGCTGTGGGTTTCCATACTAGTATTAAACAAACCTTGGCTAAACCAAGCACCTTGGATTATCCGGCATGAGGAAATAGGGAATGCCAGGAGTAACAAGACAACCTCAAGGCGTATTTGGCCTGCAACACTGAGAGGATTATCGTCAGTCAGATAAGTACCTCATTCATTGTGGACCAGACTGTTGATTTATATTTTTCTTTATTTTTCCTGTTTTTTGCCTGTTTTTTTCTTGGAAGAGTGCAACTGTTGATTACGTGAGTACATACACATAAGGGTTTATGGCGGTGGGGTAGAGGAAGAGCGAGCCTTCTTGTCTGTGCTTTGTGTTTCACCTACAGGGCTGATGGGGTGGAGAACAGTAGAGTGAGGTCCACAGCACCTGACGACATCCCTTATCTAGGCCAAGCAGCTGTAACTTTATTGTTTCATTTATCCCTTTTTTTCCTTTCCCCTGTGGTGGTATTATCCTTGCAGTGTGGCATATTACTCTTGGGTATTTCCATTTCGGGGGAAGGGTTAAATTAGCGCCATCATCGTTCTCGCTGTATCCGGCTAAAGAGGTTAGTGGAAACCTATCTCTGTGTGACACATCAATTGAATACATTTAAATTTGAGATCACGAGAAACCTTCTTGGGGAACCCCAATATGGCGTCCCATTCCTTGACTGTAAATGCATGGCCCACGTCTCCTTCCCACTTGTTGCAATGAGATCGCTCTCTCAGCTCAAATCCTGTGAGTTAGCCATTTTGTCAGTCGAGCCCCATTACCCATTAGGTATTGCATGGTAAGCAGTGTGTTCGTGGGGGGGTCCAGTATCTTTGGGCTACCATGTGATGCTTATATACCTGAAAATATGTGCGTGCCATAGGAACAACGTATCGGGGGCACCATGTACGCGTACAAACGTTTCATGCGACATTAGTTCACCCTCTGTAAAAAACTCTCCAGTGTGGTGATGCCCGCCTCAGTCCACGCCTGTAGGGCACGGTTAGAGGTTAGTCACGAGCAGGTGGGAATACCCAGCAGCGGAATGGTGGAGGCATACGGTGCCGTCCGTCCAGTGTACCTCACCGCGCTCCGCCAATAAGTAATAGCTAATTTCAGTAAGTGGGGTGTCGACGTCGACAGGGGGACTTGAGGTAGTAACAGCCTGTGGATGATCCCCTTGTCCCTCTCTCGCAATGACATATCCAACTTGTGCAATTGCGTCCTACAAGCCAATATGCCAGCCACTGCAACTGGCTGGCGTAGCAGTATGCATGCAGATCCGGCACTCCCATCCCTCCTTGTTTTGCGTTAAGTTGCAATTTCGCCAGGCTAATACGTCTACTCCCTGTATCCCATATTAGGTCGGACACCAGAGAGTTTAATACTTTAAAGATCCTCGTGGGGGCAAGAAACGGTAGATTGGTGAAGAAGTAAAGGAGCCGCGGCAATAGTACAATTTTCGTGATGGCTACTCTGCCCGTCACCGACAGGGGCAGTGAGACCCAGAACTGAATGAGAGATTTGAGAGCGGCAATCGCACGCCCTAGGTTGCCATCCAGAAGGTCCGAGTTATTGCGATAAATTTGTATTCCCAGATACTTAAAGGTATCAGGTGCTATTTTGAAGGCCCAGGGACCTAACAGCAAGTGTCCGCACCTCTCAACTCTGTCAAAAAAATATGCATACGACTTGGCAGCATTAATAGCCAGGCCAGAAAGACCTTGAAATGACTCAAAAATGAAGGGCAGTGGATGAGGATCAGCGCCCATGTCCTTGATTTAAAGAATGAGCTCATCTGCATATGCCGAGACAGTGTGGAACGTACGACCACGCGTTATTCCCTGACAGACTACGAAAGTACGGAGCCTGTGTAGAAGTGGTTCCAACGCCAGGATGAACAACAACTGTGACAAGGGGCAGCCCTGTCTTGTCCCCCGAGCCACTATATATTGCCCTGAGACGTGCCGACCCGTACGTGCCCGCGCCGTGGGGTTCATGTATAGTAAGCGCACCCATGCTATGTATTCCTCTGGTAAACCAAAGCATGCCAGAGCATAGAGCATATAATCCCATCATAAGGAGTCAAACGCCTGCCTCAGATCAAGGGATAAGCAGCTTTCCGCATTTCCCGTGCCGCGTGTGCCTAACATAATTTGAAGTAGCTGTCTGATGTTGAGTGCTGTGCTCCTTTCGGGTACAAACCCACACTGATCCGAATGTATTAGCGCTGGAATAAACTGATTAAGGCAAGTGGCCAATAACTTACTCAAGATTTTATAGTGGGTGTTGAAGAGTGATAAGGGTCTATAGCGCGAAATAAGCAAACCATCCCTACTGGGATTTAATAATGAAACCAATAACGCTTGCAATGTAGTAGCATCGAACCCGCCTCCCTCCAATGATTCGCGATAAAGACACTGCAAATGCGGGGTTAGCAAGTCGGCATACATTGCGTAAAATTCGTCCGTAAGCCATCATTCCCTGGAGTCTTATTAGGTGGTAGGCCTTAATCGCCTGCCGTATTTCCGCCCCTGTTATTGGTCGTAGTAAGGCCTCACGTTGGTGTTGTGTAAGTTGGGGGACGCATAAACCATCAAATAATGATTCAAAGTCAGCATCAGTAAGTCCGGGCAACGGACCATAAAGATGTTCATAGTAGTCCTTAAACGCGGTTTTGATGTCTAATTGCGTGTTTGCCACTACATCTACATTGTTCCGTATTTCTAATATGGGTGTGGGCAAGGGGGCGTTTCGGACCAACCGTGCCAACAGTGGCCCTGACCTGTCAGCTTGTGTGTGTTGCTTTTGCGTGTATAACCGGTAATCAACAACACGTAGCTCCTTAAGGAGCTCCTCGTATTTAATGTTAGCCTCTTGCAATTGTGTCAATTGTTCATTCGTCCCTGTAGCCTCCCCCTCCAGCGCGGCTAAACTACCCTCTATCTCCATAAGTCGCTCTATAAGAGCAAGTCGCACTCCTGTCTCAGTGCTAATTGCCACTCCCCTGATGACCGTTTTAAAGGCATCCCATTCTATTTGTCGGGAGCTAGCAAACCCCGTATTGTATTCTCTGAGAAGTATAGCAGGGTTACAGTTGGATTCAGATAGCTGTGGATGACTGCAGACCTTGTGATCAGCTTCACCCCCGGAAACCAATCTCTCCAGCAAGTGCTCCAGGGGATCGCTTACCACAGCTGGACTATATTGCCAAGGAAATCGCTCCAAGCAAGAGTGAGCATTATGCTGATGACAGTGGTATAGGAAAGATCTGTTGAGTGGAGCAGGTGAAAGATAAATTATTTGGCAATTTCTGTGCATCTTTAAGAGGACTGGCCAGCACCTGCCTGCCGGCTAACCCCAAAATAAGGGAGAAGGCCTAATTTATACCAGGGTGCCAGTTTGTCATACTGAAGAATCTCAGGAGAACCAGGGTGTCTTTGAAGTTAGTGCTAGAGCTGGATAGCCTCTTTAATCTTTTAATGCAAGGGCATCCGATATGGGTAGTAACTTCAATAGGGTAATGGATGTGGCATCCTTCTGAACTCTCAGAAACGAAGCTTTTCTTAGCAACGAAAGAACACCCATAGGTGTTAATATGATCAGCTTGTTGGGAAAGACTCCTGACTTAAATCACAATTCTCACTGTTCCTTGATAGCAATCCTACAATAAAAATGTGCTCCTGGAATACAACTGGTCTTGTGAGAAGACCTCACAGCTTTTTATGTGGAGGGGCCAATGATAATGCTCATCTTCCTGCAGGAAATATATGTTGTCTAAGCCCATAGGAACCACAGTGTTTACTATTGCTTACCAGCAATAGTAGAAAGTTGGTTGGAACTCGACTGGACAAAATTAAACTGATTGCTCAGGTGACCACCACCAGCCAAGTGATGCTCATAACTGAAAATATTCTACTTGACAACTCGGTACTCAGGATAATAAATATGCATGCATCATGCCCCAAACTAAACAAATTTGAAATGTTGTGTGTCTTACTCAAGTCATCTTGAGGGCAAATGCGATATATCATATCACATTGCAGAGGCACCATAAAATGACACAGGGATGATGTCATCAATGGAAAAAGTTGTGCATTGGTGCTGTACGCAAATTTATATACAACATATATGGACACTTTTATCTAGGGGCGGATAACGTTGAAGATTCTTAACAATACTCAACATTGGAATACAATACATGTATCATAATAAATCATATCCGTCCACAAGTTCATATGTCGACATTTCAACCCTTTACTTTGTTGCCCAGATGATGACCCTTATAAATCCCTCCCAATAGGGTGTCGGGAGGGGAACGGATTACAGCAAGCTGGCAGCAGTGGGGAGTACTGAAAATAACTTTGTGCAATACGAGCTAATTCCAACCAGGCTCTACAAGTTGTGCCAATCACGTTCACATTGTAACTGAGAGACCGCTATCTTCGGCAGATAGTAGCCATTAACGGGGAAGGGCGCACCAGGGTGTGCGCTCAAATCTTCTTGACCTATGCTGGAAGGAATTCATAAATCCAAAGAATAAAGCTGCCAAGAAAGGCAAGGTGGTCTAAGATGCAAAGAAAGTTGAACTTATCTACCAACTGTTCCTTGATCCTAGTCTTCTTTCAAGCCAGGCAGTACACAAAACACGAGAACGTGGATCTGATTAAAAGCTTCCCATGATCTGAGGTCTACGGGCTACATCCACTATGTCACCACTCTCCAATTCAGCGATCATCAAAGAAACTTCCCATTAGCAAGATTTATTCTGTTTGACTCACATGGACAAGACCAGAAATGGGACAAAATGTCCCAAACATGATCCTGTGACAATAGGAAACCAATGTAAAATATTGTACACATTCTTCTAGACTAATATTCTTTTAAAAGTAGAGTCTTCTGAAAAAAAACACTAAATTTAACTCGAATTGAACCACTACACACCTTTTGGTAGACCAATTCCCAGAACGCACTCAAATTTGTGGCCTTCCTCACAGCAGTTTAAAAAACCAGCATTTGCAATGCAATAGGTCTCGCGTTTATGCGAGGTTAAGCTATCAGCATTGTACATGACAATGCCTTTTATTTATGTTTTAAAAACGAAAACAAAAAGGCATTATTTGCTATGTCAATAGCTCAGACTCACGTAAATGCGAGACCTATTGCATTGCAAATGCTTGTTTATGTTGTTAACTGCATCATTTAGAAACATTCCAGTGTATTAAGACCCTGGAGGGTTAATTGGCTAGACATAGACTTGTCTGTATTGCTTCATAACGGTGTTTTTTAAAACAAGCATTACTAACCTGTGGTATTGTTCCTAAAAAAAAATTCCAAAACATACTAAGTGCATGAGTTCAGTGACCTGTCATCACAATGCCAAAACTTAGGAAAGTAATTTCACATCCATTCAAGGGGAAACAGAATACATATATTGTGCATTCAAATCTGAATATAATCCACTAAAATACCCCAGAAGTTTCTGACACCCTTAATTGACAAGCTCTAGGACAGAGATATTGTGCAGCATAATAGAGCAGTTGATAAAGAATATGAACATACTTATTCTAGGCAGAAAGACCTTGTTATAATAAAGAGAAAATGCAGACAAACATTTAAAATTAAGTTCCCAAGTGCCTAAAAATAGCAGTCTGCACACATTTATTCACAGCAAAATAATGTAAAACAGTGCTCATATTTAGCAGCAGTCATGCAGATCAGTGGCCACAACAAATTCTCTTACAGGAGTGGAAGAAATAAAAGAAAATAGTATTTTGATATTTGTATGGAAACATTTTTGAAAGGGCAATATGAGGTTCTAACTTAAAGGGTTCTTGTTTTTGAAAAAGACAAAAGGACTAAACCCCACTGTAAAACTGGTGAAAATGTTATTGTAATATGAAGAGAATACACCATACAATACCATTCAAAGTATAAGCTACTTTTTAATGAAGAATATTTTTGCATTTCAGTTGCTTTTCACTTGAATTTCATCGTATTATAAAAAAAGGCTTGCAGACTTGTTGATGAGAATCTAGATATCATTCTTTATGACTAGCACTCATATTTTCAGATGCTGACAAAAGTGAGCTGTGAACTATCTGAGAATAGATGTAACATAAGCAAACCGAGGGATGCTTACAAAGTTCTTGAACATGAGTCCTAAGTGGATATTTTATGTAGATATTTGCTGGGGTTTTAACCCTATGATCAAATTGATGTAGCATCTTTTGTATCCTTTAAATAGGGCTGAGAGAATTTCCGGTCTCTTGCCTAAATCAAGACAGTGCAAATAAGGGATATCAGTTGTGGAGCTGAGTTAGAGTGTGGTTGCAATGCTTAAAGCAACTTATGTATTAGAGATATGTATTAGAAATAATTGGGAAAGGGTGATGTAAGAACTTTTGCAAAGCTCATATATATATGCAATTGTTTTTTTGATTTTATGTAATAAGGACGTCAGTGATTTTTAATGTCATGTTTTTGGATGACTCTTGTTTAGCTTAGATAGGTTTTGGGCAGTTAGAGTGCTCTGCATAGCTATTTGTTATGCATTATTGAAACATGCTGTGCTATGTTTATGGTTGCGAGGCAGTTTTTGGGAAGTTGAAAATAAGCTTCTGTATTTGGAGTTGGACTTGTATCGTGAATTAGAAGTGCTAGTTTTGGTGTTGCGAAATAGGGAATTGTAGTACACTTTCACATGAGGAAGCACGGGGAGTGTTGTACCCAATGGTGTAACAAAGTGAGGAAGAGTAGTATCTTGTTACAAGAAGAGGCCTGGGGGAATTTTGTATGCCACAGTACGAAAGTCTGGTGAATGGCAGTTCTCGGTCACAAGAGGATGTATAGACAAGTGCAGTACCATGTGATGTTGTGGTTGAGAGCCACATGTTCCTTGTGAATTAGCTTTGGGACCAGTCGTTACTGTGTACGAGCGGGAAGTTTTGATAGATACGTTGTATTGGAGCATAGTACATTGGTATGTATGTCTTGCGTATATTTGTTTTCTAGTGTGTTTTTGCTACACCTATATGGAAAACTATTGTAATTTTGTACAAACTGAGTATTTAACATCTGCATGATACTGGTGGCAGCGTATGTGGCAATTGTCTTGTTGACATGCACGATTGCTTGAACTGGAGTGAGTTATTTTTGCCTATGGATGGTAGTATCTTAGATAACTGTAGACTGTAGCATGTGAGGGTGTTTTCAGAAGTTCTGTCTGGGTGGGTGTATTGGACATTGTCATTATTATGTGTAGGAGATATTCTGTCGTATGCTTGTACAACTTTCAGATGACATGGTGCTGAGTGGTGACTTAGGTGCATTCCTCTATCTGGAACTTGGTCATGTTGGTTTTGCCAGCTAGTGTGACTGTGTTGGGCATGTTGGAGTGTGGCCCCCGCTTTTGTATGTGTGTAAGAGAGTGTGATAGAGCGTACTGTCCTTGTAGGCATGTGGGTGTTGCCTGTGTAAGATTAAGTGTATGAGTTTGTCTTCTTGTCTTTGGGTCATCATTGCATTTGTTTGACATTTGTCATGTGTGTAAGGAAAAAGGATGATGTAGTGACTTGGTGAGTTGCTTTGCCTTGTTTGTAAGGAAAGGGAATGATGTAGTGACTGTATTTGTGAGCTTACTGGGCATGCTGTAGAATGTTGCATGTAGATGGTGTGAAAATGCGATGATGCATGGAATGTTCGAGTCTCTGCTGGGTGAAGCCTGGGTGTTGTTTACATTTGAGGTAAGAATGGAGCCCTAACAGGACCTATCAAGCTGTGGCTGTAACCGAAGAGCCTAACATGAAATTAACTAACTTAATTGCTACCTTGAGGGCTCGAGATTTTTGTTTGTAGAGCCTGCCCTCCAACTGCAACAATATTCAATGTTTATGTGATTGTTTCTGATAAACAGACTTCTAGCCACAGATTCCCCTCTTTTTGAATATTCCCCAGGTGTCATACTCCGCAGTAACGCTGCGTGCCAGTAGGTGGCACAACATGGCTCCGCACCTCTGCCGTTCTACTCCAGAAATTACATGCAGGGCCTACACAGGCACCACTTTCCACGCTGATGTCAGTTCCTTTCTCTCCACGCCACCAGACTTGAATCTGGATCACTCTCTTCTCTCACAGAGACATTTACCTCAGATATTTTGTCAAAAAATTCAGAGTGTGCAAAAGAATGTCACCCCTAAAATTGACAGGTTTTAAGCCTTGTAGGGACTGTTGCAATCATATTTCTGTGACAGATTCCCATCAGGTGTGCCTGCAGTGCCTTGGTTCAAATCACAACTGTAAGGCTTGCAGTGACTGCGTGTCAATGAATCCACAGGTCATCTGAGACTGTAAGGCGATTCCCTGGATCCGCAAACATAAGAAGACCCCACACCAAGACTAGTCAAAACGCTGGCAAAGGCTCTGATTTCGAGTTTAGGTGTTATTTATCGCAGATGATAAATAATGATATCAAAAGGTACGTTATTCATCATGTTCAATAAATAACACCTATCACAAATTTGTGTGAAATAACATTTGGATTTTGGTGTTTAACGCACCAAAATCCTCATGGCACAGTAAATACCATACAATTCCCAATGTTAAATTTCGGCAGGTTCAACCTGCCAAAATTTAACGACACCCGAGGTATTTAAGTACAGCCACAGTCGTAATTCTGACCTGTGTGTAAATGTGTGTTCTTCTGCCCTCTATTAAACAAGAAGTTACTTACGTGTCAAGGTGCCAGTGGGTCTTGCTCCCAATCTCTGCTCAAGTAGCTGATTCACAGGTGATCCCAATGTGCCAGGAGATCCCAGGGCCTTAGGCAACGCCACAGCAAGTCAAGCCTTTAAGGAGCCCATGTGAATATTTTGCCACTCGTCCTCATCCTTGCATGCTGTAAGAGATTGAATCATTATTTTTGGGAGGGGTGGAGGTGACCACCCACCTTGAGGAACAGTCACAACCCGTTTTGGGGTGAACACTCAAAATCACTAAATTAACCTGAGCTCAATCTCCTGGTAGCAATTGCATAGAGCAGACCGGTTTAATATAGGGCAATATGTATAGCAAGTCTTCTGTCCCAAAACAGTAATAAAGTTAGAAATTTCAAACAAAAAAAATTCCAAACCAAATTAGAAAACCAGAGTAAACTTTAATACACACATTGTAAAAATTTCAGAAATCCAATGAGAGGATCCAGAGATTTGTTTTTTCAGTAGGAAGACCACCAAGAAGCTCAAAGTGCAATGATAGTTAATAGTCACGGTATACCAGAATCTAGGCACAATTTAACCATGATCGCAATGGAGTGCTGGTCGGATACACCAACCAGGTTCATCCTTGTCAAAGATTTTACCTTCGGACTTTAGTCCTTTAAGTCCCAATCCACCACTGGAGTACATTTCTAAAGCCACACCGGACCACAAGGGATGCACTTAGAAACTCATACTATGTCAGGCAGAGGCCAATAGGACAGAATCAAACCTAGGTCCTATTGCCACTGGTCCGCTCAGCAGTTGCAGGAAAAAATCTCTTGCAGATTGATGTATCCCTCAGGTTTGAACAAGAGGACAGCCTTATGCACTTTGGGGTCCTCTTCTTTGTCCTGGATACAAGAGAGAACAGATCCAATCCCTCAGGGCTTTTGTCAAGCGCAGACAGTAGGTGCAGTCCTCTTCTGATCTTCCTCAGGTCCAGGAGCGTTCTGATGTGGAATACTTGAAGTAGCCATGTTTATGCCGGACATGAGCTAGTGGGTGGTGATGACTACTGGGCACACTCTAAGCAATTGGGTAAATGGCCTTGGGGCCAACCCTACCCACTTTGGCTGTTTTCAAGATGGCGAAAGTCTTTGGCCACATAAAACTTTGGTACTGTGGGTGTGTGTGGGGAGTGTACTTTGGTAATCCTAGTGTTCTCCTACATCTAACACCAAAATCCAGTTTGGCACAGTAATTGTACACACAATAAACCTAGAGACAGAAATCTGGTGGAAAAAAGTAAGGTTTGCCAGAAACCATCAAAACATGAATAGACAGAAGGTTCATTCAACAGTTGGGGTTTCTTTATCCCTTCAACAAAAGGCCTACATTCTTTGTAAAGGGACTCTCCCTTTCTTCTATTATTCTGAAATGTTTAGATTGTTATGTAAGTGGAGTGTGGGTGCTCTTTTAAGGTTGCAGTATCTCAAAAAATTTCGAATCACTCAGTTGCATTTTATCTGAGACGTTTCATTTAGGGAAGATTCCCTCAGCTGTGCACTGCTTATATAGCCAAAACAACATGTAGGAAGGTAGAAGCTTAAGTTGATAAGTTTTTTATTTTTTATTTATTGGTTATTCAAACAACCGTCAGCAAGGTACAAGTAATCTTTCAATCAGCACAGTAAAGTACATTATCAGCGTAGCAGGCCAAGAATTACAATCATTAAGTGAGGAGCAATGACAATCTGAATAGATCGGTATCCAATAGCAAAAAGATACATTACAAACATACAGCAGTGTTATGATCAGCAATGGCAAAGTATTCTGTTCATGTCGACACTGGCAGTTCAGCGGGAGAGACAGTGCCCAACAGGTATAGGGGGTGTAACCAGTAGTGAGCGAAATGCGCCTGCACACTTACATAATATAATTCTTAGTTCGGGATGTCCAAACCCCCCTGTTCGTATGGTCGCGTCAGTGTGTCCCATTGGATTCAGGGTTGCTTACCGCCCCAGACAAGCCTAATCAATTCTGACCATAGAGTATGAAAAAAATGACGCCCGGGGTCGTAAGGAATATTGAGGAATAAATAAAGGAACTTCAGTAGTATGACAATTTTGATAAGAGATATTCGACCAGCCATGGTCAGAGGCAGCACTATCCAACAGTTGATGCAGCCAGTGATATGCTCTATAGCACATCCATAGTTAAGGCGCATGAGTTCGTCACAATTTGCCGTAACCCGTATCCCCAAGTACTTGACTTCGTCATCACACCATTCAATAGGGTAGTCCATCTTGAAGGGGGTGGCCGTGCGGGTGAGTGGGAAAATTTGTGATTTACTCCTATTTATATTAATGCCTGAGTAGGCACCAAATTTAACGAATTCGCGCAAGAGAAGGTTCAGATTTTGTCTAGGGTCTTTGATATAAAGAGTAACATCATCTGCATAAAAGGATATAAGGACAGGACGCAGGAAGCAACGGAGACCCACATGATTGTAATGTTGTCTAATTCTGTCCGCCAATGGCTCCATTACCAGGGCAAAGAGGAGTGGGGAAAGGGGGCATCCCTGGCAAGTGCCACGGGATAGGGAGAAGGAAGGTGAGGAGTGCCCGTTAATTAAGACTCTCGCCGTAGGGGAGGTGTACAACAGTTGGACCCAGGAGAGAAAACCAATAGGTAGCCCCATGCATTGTAGTCGAAAGCCTTAGAGGCGTCTAAAAAAACTGCTGCAAGAGCTAGCTTGGGATCGACTGTCTGTAAGATGGAAAACAAGGTTCGGAGGTTATGGGACGTTGCTCTTCCGGATATGAAACCTGCCTGTTCCAGGAGAACTAGCTTATCTAGGAGTAAAGATAAACTATTAGCCAGCAATTTAGCAAGAATCTTGGTATCAGTATTCAATAAGGACAAGGGTCTGTATGATTCATATCGGTCGGCGGGTTTATTCGGCTTCAGAAGTGATGTAATAAGGGCTTCCCTCATCGAGGGCGGAAGAATCTGGGATTCCTGGGCTTCAAGAAAAACATCTTTGAGTTTTGGGAGTAGCTGATCAATGTATGATTTATAAAAATAGATGGGTTATCCGTCCGACCCCGGGGCCCTGCCTGATCTCATGTGCATAATGGCGTCTCGCAGCTCATCTTCCTCGAATGGTGCAGCAAGGAATATGTGTTGCGTGTCCCCTAGCCATCCTAAGGTAATGTCGCCAAAAAAGGGGGTGAAGTCTGGGGGAGAAGCACGTTGTGTTTTATACAAATGCATATAGAAGGAGGTAAAAGTCTTAAGTATGTCCTGACTGTGGGAGGAGCTACGTCAGCAAACGAGATGGCTGCTTAGGCTCCCGGCTCCGCCGACCTCCGTATCCCGCCGCAATATCCTGTACATTATCCTGATTTTACGCCTAGCCTCTGTGTACATGAACTGTTCCGCACTCCGATGGTGAAATCCGGGAACTTTTATCGGCTGGTTTGACGAAGTTACGTCGATTTGAAGATTGTGGCCTACTCCAGCGGTGAAGCCGGGGCCTCGAGTACTTTCACAGCCGGGCTGCAGTGCAACAACATCGGCCGGGAGACCCAGGCTCTGTCCGGTCGCTCGGAGTGGAGGCTTTGTTTAAGCCCGAATTTGGCGGCGATCGTTTCTATTGCTCAGCATCGGTGGAGGAGTGACTCTGCTTGCTGTTGGCTGCGAGTGGGGATCCCCATCCCGCGGACCCGGTATTGTGCCCGCCGGGGTTCGGTGGGTCGGGGTCTCTGGCCTGCGGCCTTAACCAGGTTTACCGTGGCTGTAATAAAGACTGGTCACCCTCCGCATCTGCACGTTCGTGATCCTGTTTGTCCCCCCTGAGGATGCCAGATTCACCCGGGGAGGTGATTTGTGATTGGTGTCGGGTGTGAGATTATGGATCGAACGGTGCTTGAGCCATCGCTGAGGTCAATATTGGCAGAAATTAGGGCGTTTCATTCACATGTGGATGTCTTATTGTGCAAATTGGACACGCGCCTATCTGAGATGCTCCTGGTGGAACCGGACCCAGCCTTACTGTTGGAACAGCAATCGGCAGCCATTCAAACCACGGCCATTTTGACTCCGCGCGAGAACCCCGTGAGGAAGCAAGTATTGATACCATCGGATGGTGCCCTGGAGGAAGGTGTTCCCGAGGTCGTCAGTGTATTGCCGAACCTTCCACCACTATCGACTTTGGAGGCATCGAAAGGCATTCCCCTCCCAGAGACTTTTGTTCTTGACTTTCCATTCATTTTGTGGTTGTCTTCTCCTTTCTTGGTGACTTTACGACTCCTGGGCAAGATACGTTGGGACTGTCCATCTAGGAAGGAGAGTTCTTCTGCGTCTGAACTTCTTGTGGACTCACTGCCTACGAGTCGCCATAGATTGATTCTTGATGACTCCCTTCTCCTCTATTACTCCTTTGTGTGCCATTGGGTCTCGCTGGGCGGGGGGGGGAGGTTGGGGGTTTGTGTGCTGATTCGGAAGGGCCAAGGTTAAGATCAACTAGGTCGGGACGGGTTGGAGTGGCTTTTACGGGTGTTCGACCTGCAACTGTTTGATCTAAAAGGCTGGGCGGTGTATTACAGTGCCCCCTAATTTTTTTCTATAAGTGTTGTCATACGTTGGTCTTTTAGTGATAGGGGGTGTCTGTTTTTGGCGGGGGGACTAAAGGGGCTGGGAGCCCAAACGGATAAGCCCTCCTCCACTCTTTTTCCTACTTTTAGGGTTTTAGTTATTAGGGGCGACAGGCACGCTGCTAGTGGGGTTAGGCTGTAGCCATTTGCAGGGGTGCAGGGTGGGGGGTTGGAAAGGGTTTTTTATTTTGCCTTTTTTTATTTCTATGGCTTTTTCTTTCCTTCCCTTTCTCTTCCTTAAAGGATCAGTATTGCTTGTGAATCATTCGGATTCTTATCGTGTACTTGTATTTAGTGCTTATGCTTTTTATGATATCCTGATTCCCGGGTGGGCAGGCCCTGAGAACTGGCGCTCAACATTGAATATATATTGTATTGTCGTTTGCATCGATCCATATGCTTTGGCGCCAATGTTCCATTATAGCGGTTCTTACGTGCATATCCTGTCTCTTGCCCTGTCCCCCGTATTCTTCTGTTTTATTGTATGGCACCTGATCCTTTCTTAAATAATATAAAAGGAACCTCTGTCTCATCCTGGGACTCTGTTGTGCATTCTAATACAAGTTCCATCCTGAATCTCTGCCGGACCTCAGGGTTGTCGGCTGATGAGCTGTGTCGTACTGTGATACAGGGGGTCTTAATTTTGTTTAGCGACCGGCCCCTGCGGTTGTAGGCCCATGCTTGTATTTTTATTAAATGCTACAATAAAGGTTTAAAAAAAAAAAAAAAAAGTATGTCCTGACTATCTCTGTGTTGCACGCCTTCGTCATCAACCACCTCGAGGACGTAGTTAGAAATATGAGGCTGTCTAATATCATTAGCCAAGGCTCGACCCGGCCTCTCACCCTCTCCATAGCGGCGAGCAGTGAAATATTTGCTTAGGAATTTCTCTTTGCCGTCCGCGGTGACCATGTAATCTGTAAGTTTTTCTCGGAGCGAAGCTCTATGGGTGCTGGACCCATCCCTCCACATATCAGTCTCAAGACGCCGTGTCTCGACCTCAAGGCGCTGTAAATTACGTCTGATGTCACGGAGGACCCCGAAGCACTTGGAAATGCCTATACCCCGAACAGTGACCTTAAAGGCTACCCATAATGTGGCCATCTGATCTACTGAACCCTTATTTCTGTCGAAAAAATCCTTAATTTCTTCCCCAAGCTCGGCCTGAAAGACCGCATCCAGAAGGGACTCGGGTATTAATCGCCAGCAGCGGGGGGCGGCACCTGTGTTGGGAAGAGCTACCTCAAGGCACACAGGTGAATGGTCAGAATAGGTGCGGGCAAAATGAGTAGTAGACTGAATCCAGGGAGTTGTGCCTTGTGAACAGAGCCAATAGTCAATGCGGGACCAAGTGGCGCGTCCCGATGTGAAACATGTGCCCTCTCTCCCAGCTGGATGCGTGTACCTCCAGGCATCAACAAGCCCATACTCATCAACTATCCCCAAGAGGGTGTCCCGTGTAATGGTGAGTCAAGGGGTTAGAGCGGTACAGGGTAGTGTTATGGTCCCCCCCCCCCCCAATGGCACATGTGGAGCCAGTGGCTAATATGCGTCCCCACAGAGTCGTGAAATAGTTTGGATCATCCTGATTGGGGCCATAGCTACACACCAGGGTAACTGACTGTGTACCCAAAGTACCCCACATAATACAACTGCGCCCTGAATTATCACTATAGGTCCTGCCCAACATAAATGGTGTATTTTTCTTAACCAGTATGCAGGTATCGCGCAAATAAGTGGAATAGGAGGAGAATGCCCAGGCGGACGCCCATGTGTTCCCAAACCTGGGATGCATACGGGGGTCCAAGTGCGTTTCCTGGAGCAGAGCGATCTGCACCTGATGGTGATCTAAGGAAGCCAGAATCTGCCTCTGCTTTCGAGGATTCCGCAGCCCCCTGACATTCCATGTAATTAGCTTTACACTAAGGGGCTTAGGTTGTGTCGACATGAGAACCGGGGACAGAAAAAAATGACGTGAGCGTGATTATTAAGCTGTGTTGCAAGTGTGTGTGCCACAATTAACATAGTGAAAGATTTGCCCATTGGGCTTGACGGAACAGTAACCCCCCCCCGCACCCCCCAACGCCCCCACCACCCCCTACAAAACACCTCAGCGGAGGGGACATTAAAACAACCAGCAATTCGTAGATCCCCCCCTCCACCCACAACGGCACCCCAATCGTGCCGGTAGTAAGCCACCCACCCAATGAGCCCCTAAAATGCAGTAAATGTACACCAACCGAAAAAGGCTGGGATAGGACCATATTATGCAGAAAAAACAAACCCAAAAAACAAACTTGCAAGGTGGAGCTCTAATAAGGGGGGGGGGCACCAAGCAGACACGAAACCCTCCCATAGCCCATCACCGCTGTAATACAATCCCATGGGGAAAGCAAAAAAGAAAGGAAGACCCCCCAGGGGAAAATACCAGCAATGTAGGGGGGAGGGCGCCCTGTGAAGTAACTAAACATCTACCAATGGTACATAAACTATACCGCCTAAGAAGCAGTTACAGTATTCATAACAATCTTAGCTCAAAGGTCACTTATCTGACCACGTCCAGATGATGGTCCCAGAAGAGTCACAGCAATACAACTGGCGTCAGATCACAGCACAAAGTTCTCATGTGTGTGTGTGTGTGGAGTTTTATATAGCGCAAACTAGACCTGAAGGTATCAGAGCGCTTTACATGAGCACCAGTTACGTTACAGATGGACACATTAATTTAGGTATGACCACACATGCAATTTGCCTTAGGGCTGTGAGGCCTGCTGTAGGGGTGACTTACATATAGGTCATGCAGCGTCAGAGGACATGGCACGCAGGGTGTGTGCCATGACGGGTTTTCACCTTTGTCCACACTATTTCACACAGCCTGCAACGGCAGGCTGCATGAGTTTGGTGGTAGATCCCTTAGGATGGCACAAAACATGCTCAGACCCTAAGGTACCCTTTTCGGTATCCATACCCTAGGTACCAGGGTCCATACATAACAGCGTGGACTCACAAGAAGTCTAGACCGCACAGTCCAAATTGAAGCTCAGCTGCCAGATGGAGAAGATGATCTGGAATCCTGGTCACATCTCGGGGAGGTTTTGGCTATTTTCTTCAGGAAATCATCCACCTGCGGTGAAGTCGTACAAATGGTATGTTTGCCGTCATGGAAGATCCGGAACTTCGTAGGGTAGAGAAGGGTATACTCTATGTTGGCTTTGCACAGCTTTTGCTAAGTGGGAAGAAATTTACGATGTGCCTCCTGAACTGCAACGGTAAAGTCAGGGTAAACGGAGAAGGAATTGCCCTCAAACTGCAGCTGTTTCAATTTATGGGCTTTTTGCAGCGCTGTGTCTCGGTCCCTGAAATTAAGAAGTCTGGAGATAATTAAACGAGAGGGAGCTCCAGGTGGTGGGCGTGGCCCCAGAGACCGATGGGCACTCTCCACCACGAGATGAGGAGAAAAAGAGTCTGCACAAAACGTGTGTTTTAGGAGACGCTCCACATAGTCCTCCATCCTACCGGTGTTGGTAGTTTTCGGAATACCTACTAAGCGGATATTGTTGCGGCGGTTTCGCGCTTCAATGTCCTCATTTTTTTGCCGCTATGATTTTTAGCAATTTGTCCATACTCACGACCTGTTCTCGTGATTGAGACGTGGTATCGTCAGTTTCCGAGATGCAACGTTCAGCTTCCTTAATCTGCCCATCATGCTTGTCCACTTTGTACTAAAAAGTCAAGACGATTATTCATCGTGTCCATTTTCCCAGACAGATCCGTTAAACTATGTTGGACGGCCAGTAGCAGAGACTTGACATCATCCATAGGTGGTTGTGAGGAGGACTGGCCAGGATCCATGTGCAGCGATTCGGAGTCAACCGAGGTAGAGCGAGTGGTAGCCTTCTTTGTCTCAAAGGTCAATCTGGGTTGGCGGGCGTCGGTCTTCCCCATAGCACCCAAGGGCGCAGCAGTGTGCAGGGCCGCAAGTACCACAGCCAAGGAACGTCTGACGTGCCCTCCTACTTGTTACAGTCTGAAGAATGGCTCGAAGCCCCCGCAACGCGACAGGCCACAACCTACTGGCGACAGAACCCCAGTGGCAAAATCTCCAGGAGCCCAAGAATCAAAAGGCAGCACGGGCCTATAGCTGAGATGAAGAGGAGGCACAGGGCGTATGAAGTATGAGCAGGAATTCTGTCACAGCGACAAGTTGGTGGAGCCGCCTCCTGCACCTCAGACAAGTTCTTACAGCTGGGTTATATGAAGGGAGATAGAGGGGGTGGGTATCTCAGCAGTCACAATCCCAGTCTCCCCAGCACTGAGACAGGTGTAGCTGTTGTTTCAATTACTCCCCACGTGTCACGAAAGCGACCGAAGGAGTTCATATACTGGTACAGATAAGTCCATTTCGCCCCTGCAGCCTCTATCCTGCAATGGTGCGCCGCCACGGAGCAGCAATCAGCCCCCAGGCAATGCAGCGCCAGCCTCACACAGTCAATAGAGGGGGGGGGCGCGCCCATCAACTGACAACAAAACGATAAGGCTGCAGGGAGGCACGGCACGCCGTAATCGTAGCTCAGCTCCACTGGCTGATGTCAGTCCCCAACGCCCCGTCGTGAGGAAAGTCACACCAGACTTTGCGGGGGTAGAGGCAGTCCTCCAGACGGGCATACAGCGGCACAATCCAGATAGGATAAAAGAGCGCTGGCAGCCCCAGACGAGAGCAGCCAAGTATGTCGGCGATGCAATGAACAGGGTCCTCCTTGTCAGAAGGGTTCTTGTCTTCTTACATTACCAAGTCCTTTCTATTGCCATTGTTCACACTTATTGCTTAAGTCAGCTTCATTTGTCCACAGGAACCATTGTTTCCTTGTATATAACCAGTATCCTCGTTCCGTTGTGAGTAGGGTTCCCCTGTTGCTTATTGTGTCCATTAAAGTTAGGCAGTTACAGGTTCTCATGAACCACACCTCCGCCATTTGGTATTGCAACAGTCAGGGCAGGATGGGGTCCTGGACCCTGTGCCTAGAGGCCTTGTCTCAGGAGCTGGCTACATCTCCCTGTTCATGAACCATCTTGTCAGATCTTTAAACATTAGAGCAGATCAGCTCAGCCATTGGTGCCTGGTGGATCACAATTGGAGGTTGAACCCTGAGGTGCATCCCAGGGAGACATGGCATTTTCCAGTAGGGTGCCCCTGGCTGGATCTTTTTGCCACCATCCAAAGTGCAGTATCAAAACATCTGTACATTGGAGTTCCCAAGAAAGCTTTCTGCCTCTCCTGCCCTGAGTTATAAACAAGACCAGGAATGACTGGGCCCAGGTCATCCTAGTGGCTACAGAGTGGGCTGGGAAAGAGTGGTATACAGAACTTCTGAGCATGAGTATCTATCCTTCTATCAGGCTACCACTTCAGGACGATCTTCAGTCGCAGCAGCAGGGAATGGTTCTGCACCCAAACCTCTGTAATCGACACGTCCAAGAGTGGAGATTGAGCAGCGGCAAGTCTACCACCCGAGGTTTTGGATGTTATCTTTGCTGTCAGGCTTTCCTCTACAAACTCCATTTATGCTGGACACTGGAAATAATGTGTGGCCTGGTGTTGAGTCTGTAATACCGATCCCTTATAATCCATACTGTCGATTCAACAAGGTCTTGCCATTGCTACTATTAAAGCTTATTTGTAAGACCCATCAGACGTTTAGAGTTTTTCAGTCCAACTGTCCACGTTTCAATCATCTGTTGTGTTGCATTTTGTTAAAGGTTTGACACACATGCTCCTTCTCAAACCATTTGTGATGCGACAGTGGGTCCTTAATTTGGTCCTGCTGTTCTTCATGTGTACCCCCTTGAAGCCAGTGCACAGCTGCTGGTTGAGTGTTCTGAACCTCAAAACTAGTCTTCTCATTGCGATCACATTCAGCTCATCAAGTGAGTGAGCTCCAGACTCTTTTGATACTGCCACCCAACACCACTTTTGTCCTGGGCAAACTGGTGCTGAGAACCCAGGCGGCTTTCTCTCCGAAAGTCAGGACTCCTTTTCACATTGAACAATCCATCACGGATC
Organism: Lissotriton helveticus; assembly: GCF_964261635.1. Taxonomy (NCBI): domain Eukaryota; kingdom Metazoa; phylum Chordata; class Amphibia; order Caudata; family Salamandridae; genus Lissotriton; species Lissotriton helveticus. The sequence goes on from NC_136072.1 coordinate 466,630,394, forward strand.
CCAACATCCTTTGCCCCACCTCAACCCTAGAAAAAGGAGAAACACCACTGGCTGGACCCCAAAGGAGCTTTATTTCTTTTTAACTGATTGCACCAAAGATCATCAGGTAGACAATGAGTTGTTTGTGGGGTTGTCTGGGGCAAAGAAAGGTAAGGTTTTGCAGACTCTGTGAAGGTGAATAGTCCTTTGCACTAAGATCTGCTATGCATTGGCCAAGAAGTAGCTACCAGAAGGGCTGAGGGCCTATTCCACCAGTTCCAAGGCTGCAACGCTGTATACACACGGAGTGCCTGTCCTTGACCTCTATCAGACTGCGACGTAGATGTCCATGCACACATTGGGGAAGCACTACTGCCTGGACAGCCAGGACAAGAAGAAAGGGCAATTCACTCTTTCGGTCCAGCAAGTCTTTTTGGTGTGAGGCTGGTCCACAGACCGGTCCACATACCACATTGGTATCTATTCTAAAGTTGAGGAATCTGCGTTTAGAAATGTCCATCAGAAGAACTAGTTACTTAATTTCAGTAAATCTCTTTCTGGTAGATACTCTATTTAGCCACAGATTCGTCACTGCCCTCACTCCGCCCATTTCTTTGTCATAGTCTCTTTTAATCATTTAAAAAGTTCCCAAAATACAGCATTGGTACCAACAAGTATTGTGTGCTCTGCATCTGAGTGTGTGGAATTAGCCGAGCAAGAACCATCATTCCCCAGCACACTGGATTCGAATTTGGATCAATCATTTAAAAACTGATCAAGATGGGAATGGAGCTCCAGATCCATGTTGAAAGGTGCGTAAATAAATGAAATTACTCTGGTCGCACAGAAGTGACACTTATATCCCTATATAAGTTCTGCTCTGTCACTAATGAGGTGGTACGAAACCAACATGGAGCCTCACTGTGGCAGTTAGCGATGTGCAGTAGTACTAACAAGGCAATTTACAGATCTCGTCTGGCACCTGGGGATAATCTTAAAGTGAAGAATCTGAGGTTATATAGAGTATCCTGTAGAAAGAGCATTACTGAAGGTAAGTAACTTGTTCTTATAGCATCACATTATTTTCTCATCGCCATAAAGAATTCCTTCAGCATCTTTAAAACTCTTTTTAGACTCAAATTCTCTGCAGAGTATGAATGACGCTATAGATTTTTATATTCCCATATAACATACTCTAACTAGTACTCATTCTGAATTTATTAAAATACAAATATGCATAATTCAACCAGACTTGCTTGTCTTACTTCTACGTCTGACTTATTGCGCTCAAGATGTACAACACATAGCTCTAGAGTTAGGTTTCTACTGTGGAGGACACTCTTTAACATCATGTTTTTGTAGGTTAATCCTTTTAATGTTCTGAACTTTCTATCTGGATTTTCATATGTAACAAAGATTTTGGCTTTGCTTGCAGATCTCAATGCCTCACCAGTGGCTGGAGGGAAATCTTCCAGTGAGTGCCAAGTGCATGGTCTGTGAAAAGAAATGTGGCAGTGTCCTCCGGCTCCAGGACTGGCGATGTCTGTGGTGCAAAGCTATGGTAAAGAAATTATTGATGAAGTCTATGGTGTAAGGCTGTCTTATAGTAACGAGAGTCTGGAATGTTGGTAGAGAGCAAGGTATTTTGCGGAAGGCTATCATGAAAGGAATAACACTGTCTGTGGTGTGAGGTTATGTTTAGAAGAGCACTACCCATGGTGAAAGTCATAAGAGAGCAACACCGTTCATGGTGTCAAAGGGAGGACAACATTGTCTGTAGTATAATAAAAAAGGGATAAGAGCACAGTTTGTGGTGTAGGACTTAAGTCAGTGTTTGTTGTGATATTATGTTAAATAGTTGTACATTTAGTCACCCATAGTTTTATCAAAGAGAAAGAAATGGGCATGTATATTATTCTTCATATTTCTGATGTTTTTTTTCCTTTTCACCTAAAAGCCAGGAAGCTGAATGCCAAGAAAAAAATGTAAAATTGCCCATCCCAAAGTTGTAAATGATTGAAGCATTAAACTCCTATGTTTTCAGGAATCGTCTGGAATACAAATGATCCAAATGTGTGCTAGTTCTCAGAAAGTTCTAAATTTGAGCTCCCTGAACTCTGAGAGCTCTTAAATTGTGGTAACGCAGTTGGAAACATGAACCTTTGACGAGCAACTCAAAGAAAGAATAGTTATCCATGAACGTGTTTTAATATTGCCCATTTGAACAGTAGAAATTTGGACTCTTAGAACGCAGGATTTAGAGAGTTATGGTCAAAGTTACCTAAAATCAGAAAGCATTTTGACAGTCACATTTTTAATATGTAGCTATTTTCTGATTGTAAAGTCTGCCGTGCCACGATACATTTAATCCCTTAAGCATGTTCTAAGATCACAGAAACATTCACCACCAAAACGTGGGGAGATGCGAGAAAGTAAACTACCATTAAAATGTGTTACAATTATCAGATTTTCAACACACTAAGGATTTAAGGCTTTGCAAGAAGAGTTGGCATCAGCAAAAAATGCTAACATTTGTCACAGCAGATGAGTTGAAAGAGCACTGCCCAAAGGAGGAAGGCCACATCATAGGTAGTCGGAGTGGCATTGTGAACTGTACGAGCAATACTTCCAATTTGGTAAGACCCTGCTTAAAACAAAAGTGTCAACAGGCACCAATATATGGTTGACAAAATCGTGCTGATAGTCACCAAGCTTGTGTACAGGGCGTTTTTATTCTCAAATGAAGCTTGGTTTAATCTGTGTACATTCAGAACTTCATCTAAATATGTGTTGAAGGACAGACAAGGGTTTAGAATAATGATTAAATAAAAATAAGACACTGCTGAGTCCCGGGGCAGCAGTAGCAACAGTCTAAAGCTGAGATGAGAAGAGGGAAAAAAGCCTGATCAAGACTGCACCTTGGAATATTGCCTCATAATTACATCCCTTGAGAAGGCAGTTTACTTACTTTTATTACTGGTTCTCCATCATGAGTAGTTTCTTTGTGCCATGCGATCTGTCTGCCCTTCTTTCATGGGCATCAAAACGTCTCTGCGCTAACTATGAATCTGTGACCTGAGGTTTCAGTTCTTTCACTGTAGGCACCCTTTAAAGTCTGGGTTCCCTTAGTATGGAAAACATTTCACCCTTTAGACTACCTTGAAGAAGTGCACTTCTTAATCAAGTAATCTATATTCGCAGAGGTATATCTGCTGTTAATAGTGTGTTAAAGAATAAACTACTCAACATAGAAGCAATCTCAACATTGAGGAATGGTAAACGCTGACAAACTGTTGATGCTGGAAAACTGTTTACACAAAGGCTCCTGCGGTATAGAAGTACACCTTGATGTGATAATGGTAACCAGATTCACTAGGATTGTGGCAAAGTCCCTTAGTGACACCCAATTTAATGGATGTCAAGTAGTGTGATAGCAAGGACTTAGACATTAGAATTTCCTGCAACCCCCATGATCCCTTTGCTGTCTAACTTCTTTTCCAAAGGAGTCCGAGGGAACAAATACAAGCCAGCAATGGCTCCACCTTTTTTCCCCCCACAAGCCTTTCATCATCTAGAGCCATATGCTTTGAACTTGCATTTTATGGCATTTGAAACACTTTTAAATTATCTCACTTAGCAACAACAACGCCATGCAAAGCACAGCACATAAGGTCTGTGCTAAGGCGAAATACCACTAGCACCAGATATTGCTGTTTCTACCTTTAGACCTAAACAGGCCCCTTAATTGTCATCACTCTTTTGTCTTTACCAGAGGTTTACCAGAAGTGACAGAGCATAAAAACTGCCAAGATAGGTTCTCTTCACTGTTGAGGTCATTTTGTAAGTTGAAGTCCAAGCGAAGCAGAAACACGAGAAGGAAAAGTGGGACTTGACCCTATCTTGTCACTCTCTATTTAAGGAGAGGTTGCACAGGCGTCAAGGTGCCACTCTATTTGGTTTTGTCTCCCTATATCCGATTAAGCAGCCTATTCCACAATTGACACCAGTACACCCTTATTTCCCCAGGTCATCGGATACTGTAGCAGGTCAAAGACTTTTAAAGAGGCTACAGTGTATTTTTGGCACTCTTCTGGGTAACCTCTGGGCCCCAAGTATCTGCATGGGGCCTCTATTTGGGTTACCGCCTGCAGATCCATCTTCTGCATCTTTTGTGTTGCTGAAACTCACCTCACTGGCTCCAGTGCTGACGTCCATTCTGGTTTCAAGACCTGTGCCCCAGTCCCTTCTTAATCAACGCCTAGTCCCAATGGTGCCAGAGGTGGATCCCATGCCTACTCCAGTTTCCGACGTCTGAGTGGAATTCGTCTACCCCTAGCCCAAATCCAGCTGACTCCACTCCACTGCTCCCAGTCTGCATGCAGTCTGATGCAGGCAAGACATTCCCTCTCGCATGGAGCCGTCCTCAGTTGCTTCACTGGGTTTTTGGTTCGGACTCTGGCAAAAATGTGCTTCCACTTGGATATGATAATGGAGATGATGGGGATGATTTACTCCCACATTATAATGATGACAGTTAATTTATGAATTTACAAAAGCTCAGGGGACTTTTATACGTCCTCTGATACAGGGTTAATTTCCCCCTTGGGCAGCCACCTGAAGAGAGTGCTTCCTTTGCTGTAGTCATCAGACGTTCTGCTGATTTCCTGGATTTACAACTTACTGCTATTGAGGTTAAAACAAATGTGCTGACTGAAGTTCTTCAGCCTGGGTCATCTGCTGAGCCTTTACTATCCTTCATTGAAGCCCTAACCGACACCCTAACAGGTACTTGGTCTAAAGCTTGCTTCTGTGCACCAGTAAACAGGAGGGTTGCCAGGCTCCACAGCCAGCATCTTCCGACCCAGATTCTTTTATGCAGCACACTACTCTGGAGAGTTTGGGGGGGGGGTCCAAGCTTCCACCAGCATGTTGAATGCTAATTTGTTCCCCAAGACCCCCTCACCCTGATGGTGGTCAGAAAAGAACTGAGTGATGATTGCTTTGAGGTCGGTCAGTACCAGTTACCTGCTAGGCTGTTATTAGTTAAGAGTTAACTACTTCCTTTGCTCAGACCGTTCAGGATGATTAGGATGCTACAATTTATGTAATTCAGGTAGCCTAGATACTACTGTTTCTTGGGGTGAGCAGTCTGCACTAGTGTGATGCTCTATCTCCATGTGTGGATGAGATCCATATGCTCTTCTGGCAGGGTTCAGTCATTCCTTATGGTTATGCCTTTGATGGGTCTCTCTCTTTTTGGTGAAAAGGTGATTCTACCCTGCAGTGCTTCAAGGAAAGCTGGGTGAAGGAGTGCTCTTCGGTCCTTTGGAACCCTGTCAGATAGTTCCCACATCACTCGAGCCCAGAACCTAAAATCTACTAACTGTAATCATCTAGTTACACCCAAGTCACCAGTGTCTAATGTGACGCTATAGTGAATGGATCACTATAGTGTAAACTTTTTTATAGAATGCTACATGTGCTGTAGTATGGAATTCAGTTTTGAATATACATATGAAGGGAGGAGATCATTGTCCGATTTGAGAGGAAGATATGTCTCTGGAACTAGCTTTTCTATTGGCTCTAATGGTAATTATAACTTTCGCTGATGCTTGTCTCATTTTTACAGGTCCACTCTGCCTGTAAAGACTTGTTATCCAACAAATGTCCCCTTGGTTTGTGTAAAGTGTCTGTCATTCCCCCTACTGCCCTCAACAGCATTGATTCCGATGGTAAGTCCCTCTTTTTGGAATTGTCTTGTCCTTCACTGTCTCTTGTGCCCGTTACACAGCTACGTATGGTGGAATCTTCTTTTTGTCTGTCTGAAATAGCTATGTTTGTTTGAAATGAATGTGAAGAATTGTTATTGCATAAGGAGCAGAGTTATTGGTACACACATTTCAGTCATATTTGGCAAATTGTCTGATAATTATGCCATAAAAAGTAGATTAGGCATGCTGTGATCGTGAGAAGTCTGGGTCTGTTAACTTGCATTTATCAGTTGAAGAATCAGTTGCACAGCGGTAGTGAAATAAAACTAATACTTCTTAAACCTCACAAATGAGTGAGCCTAAAAAGGTTTCAGACTGATACTGCTGGTTTTCCCACTCTGCACTGCAGCCTGCTGACTATCCCTCAGTGCCTGCACCCTGACCCTAAAACTGAGTATATTTGATTGGATTATACCCAATTGGCATAGGCAAACTTAATTCTAGTATATGGTACCCACAGCCTGTAATTTAGAGGGTCACCCCAGGAACTGCAGGACTGATTGTGCCACCCTGGGTGTGACAAAGATAAACGTGTCTCCCAGTCTGCGAAAGCAGACTGCAAGAGCAGAGCTAAACTGCTAACTTGACTTGCCATTTAAAGATATGACAAGGCCCATATCCTCCAACTGTAACATGTTTAACGGCTACTTCACAGTTAAATATAAAGTTCATAGTTACTGGACCTTGTAAATACTGTATTTTCAGGACCCTCAGCTGGATCTTTTTTGGTGTGTAAAAATACATAAAAATACAGTCTATTTTTTTATTTTATAAATTGGTGTCGGATTTCTTGAGTATCTTGTTTATTTCTTCTTCAATTGTCTTGTTGCTGTTTAATGACTTGGCACTTGTCACTTGGTGTAGGTCTGAGGCTCAGACCCACAGCTACCCAAGGTTGAGCTAACAGTGTCGCAAACTAAACTTACTGTTCCTAAAGGTTTTGGACAGTGTATTATAACACAGAGACGTCACACAACCACTCCATATAATACATCCCATTTCCTCAGAGAGGGCAGTTATGGGTGTGTAGCTGCAGGGTTGGAGTGGGAGACTGAAGTGCAAGGACTGAAGCTAATGGAGTGTTAAAAACAACACCTTCGATATATTAAAAAAATTAGTTAAAGCACTGAATCACGAAAGCCAAGTGAGAAGGACACTGCTGTTTGCATGACCTTAATGCAGATAGCTCTGTGTGCCCCTCTGACAAATGGCGACCTGGACCAAACACACTAATGCCAAAAACCAGTGCTAGCAGTAACTCTCTCTCACATCACCAACATTGGTTACCCAGCAAGGTGTTAAAGTACAGAAGATTTCCACCTCTTTACCCGGAAGCCCGCCAACTTCTTGTCCTGCTGGAGCGACGTGGCTTTCCTATGTCCTTCTCACACGTCCAAGAGGAGAAGTGGGTGACTCTGAGAGGTGATTTGGTTAATGGTGTTAAAATTGAGGGAAATGTTCTGTTTGGTAATGGATGACAGATTATGTAATGCTGCTCTCTAGATTATATTGTGGGAGATAGGCTTAATAATTCTAGCCTGCATCTTGGTCATCAACCCCTCACCTTTAACAAGTCCTCTCTGTTTATATCCACCTAACGAATTACCTTTAGTCTCTCAATACCTGCGGCACTGCGCACGTAGTGTCATGAACATAACTCTTTCTTTCAACATCTGAATCCCTTGTTTTCTCCTGAGGAACATCTAAAGCAGTAAACATACAAAGATTAACTTCCCTCTTTCAAAGATACACACAATTAGTGGTTCTTTAAACATAACTCCTCAAATATTAATACGTGTTCCGATACCTTATGAGAATTCTTGAATTCAGATGAATTATTCTTCTGGAGTTCACTTCACTTCATGGATCATGTAGCTGGTTTTTCCTCCTAACCTTTTCTCTTTCAATAACTGCTCAAAGGTCTGTAGTTTTCACTGCAATTTCTTGATACCATTGGTACTTGGTTTTCTCCAAACAGTGCCCAAAATGGTTTCCAATTTCACAAAAATCCCTTGAGGTACTTATCGCTCAGTTTTTCCAATGTTTGTTTAAATACTTTTTTTAAGTTTACTGATGTTTTTCAGATGTTCCAGATTCCACACTTTACAGGTTCCTTCGGTCTTGTGGAATTATTTGGGATATCCAGATTCTTTGGTTTACCTTCAATGATGGCTTGGTTTCCTTCTCAGAGCACTGCTTCTTCTTCTGCCTGGAGCCACAAGGCAAAGCAGCAGTTAATGGTTGGGTGCGGTCTTTTATACCCAACTACACCCAAAATGTCTGCTGAGATTTCGGGAACTTGAAAAATTACATAACTCACGCAAACTAAAACTCTATAGGCACGATCTCGGACTCAGAGGAACAAAGGCTGGGCTCCAGTGAAGTAAAAGTGGAGTGGTTCTTCTTTCAAGTAATTTAGTACAGAGAGTAGCGTTCAAATCCTGGGGTAAGGATAGGCTCAAGTGATGAGGCATATCACAATAAAGGGCAGAGGTCATGCCAATGACTGAAGTTATTGGGCAGCATATTACAACTGGGAGCAGTAGGGAGGAAAGTCATGCCAATGATAAACTTGACACAACAATGATGTTTGATGGTTCCTGACAGATCCTCTCCTCCATACCTCTTATTGCATGGGATATGGGTCTTGATTTTATGGCTCAAATAAAAGTTACGTACCAGACAAGGAGAGTGATGACATGAGAAAAGGGTTCCCCTATTAGTTCTGCTGGTCCAAAACCTTTCCAGTCCCGTAAAAAATGGAGAATGTTGCAGATAGTTTTACATTCTAAAAGTGCCCCGATCACATATTTGGGTTGTCATTTCATAGTGACCAGTGAAGGATAAGTACATAGTCTTGTGTTTTGTAACACAGGTTTAAGCAGTGGTGCATGAAAAACTGTGAATTCTCATATGTTGTGGCCAAGTTAATTTAGTTGCTTCCTAAATTGATTACCTGCTGTATTTTGTACGGGCCTATAAAGCGTGACAAAAATGTACACGCCCCTCTCAGTCTTCAATGTTAGGATGAAAGTCACACAAATTTACTTGGGTGGTATTCTAATTTGAGGTGTCTGTGGTGATCGACTTGAGCCTTATAGTTTCTTTAGCTTAAACCAAATTATTTTTAGCTGTGTTTTGTGGGATACGAAGTTCATCACAATGTTCTTGTACTGATGGCATCAAATGTTCCATGCAGATTTCCAAAGGTGTGTTAGTAGAATGATATCCTATGGATCAGTAAAATAGGGGGATACCTCAATTGACTGAGATAAGTGCTGGTCGGATTCTTTGTGACCGCATTTATAACTTATTGAAAGATTGCATAATTTTCTGCCTTTCATCCTTACATACATTGGGCCAGAATGATTTTTAATAAATAGATCATAGTTTAGTACTCAGTTATATCTTCGGTTCCTAAGGTGCCGGTCCTCTTGGCTTTGTTTCTGTTCTTCAGTACTGATGATGGTCCTGCTTACTTGTTAGCCATCTGAGACCAAAGAATCACTGACAAAATATTGATTACAAAAATATGGAGGTGCAAAAATATCATGACAAAAATATTGAAGCCAAGAATATCGACATCCTGTCTACATCATGGTAAGTACAAAAATATTGAGAAAAAATTATCTATGTCAAAAATATTGTTATAAAAAATATCTTTCTTTTAATGTTCAAAAATGATGTAAAATAAAGTAAATAATACATAGAATTAAAAGAAACAGTAAAAATAATAAATAAAACATATTTTAAAATAAATTAAACATATACATATAAAATAATATATATATATATATATATTTAATAATATTCACACATAATTATTTTAACAACTTATAAATTGTTTAAAACATTTTATGAATTATAAATACATATATACACATACAAAAATAATATAAATACAAATATATATAACAAATTAAATAACTACAATATTTTTAATGTTTTAAAAAATAAATATACACAATATTAACTAAAACAATACAGAAAAATATTGGATAGCGGAGAGAGAAAAAGAACTATTCCCACTCCAGAGAGTGCAACAATAGGGAAAGTGTTGGGTAGGGTAGGGGGTCAAAATTACTATTCCAACTCCAGAGAGGGCAAGAGTAGAGAAAGTATTGGATAGCGTAGGGGTAAAACATGCTATTCCCACTCCAGAGAGTGCAACAGTAGGGAAGTTGTTGGATTGTGTAGAGGTAAAAATAACTATTCCCACTCCAGAGAGCGCAACAGTAGGTAAAGTGCTGGATAGCGTAGGGGTACAAATTACAATTCCAACTTCAGAGAGTGCAACAGTAGGGAAAGTGTTGGATTGTGTAGGGGTAAAAATGACTATTCCCACTCCAGTGAGTACAACAGTAGGGAACGTGTTGGATAGCGTAGGGGTACAAAGTACTATTCCAACTCTAGAGAGTGCAACAGTAGGGAAAGTGTTGGATAGCGTAGCGGTAAAAATTACTATTCCCCCTCCAAAGAGTGCAACAGTAGGGAAAGTGTTGGATAGCGTAGGGGTATAATTTACTATTCCCTCTCCAGAGAGTGCAACAGTATTGAAAGTGTTGGATAGCGTAGGGGTTAAAAATAACATACTTATCAATTAAATCATTTTTATAATTAAATAATTAATTTTTAATAAATTAACAATAAATTGATTATAAATACCAATAAATAAAAATTACTTATTACTTTAATAACATTAAATTACTTCCCACCCTTTTCACCAGTAAACACACAACCCTCTCCGCATAAAATGTAACACAATTAATATAATTATCAATGAATCAATAAAAATGAATTACCAATTAATAATTATTAATAAATGATAAATATTAATACATAATTATTTAATTATAATAAATTACTTCCCGCCCTATTCCCCTAGAAACACACAACCCACTCCTAAACTAAATTAACACAATTATTATATTTATCAATTAATTCATCAATAAAAATCAATTACCAATTAATAATTAAAAAATAATTATCAAAACCAAAAAATGGAAATTATTAATTCATTTATTATTAATTAACTTCCCACCCTATTCTCCTATAAACCCACAACCTGCTCCAATAACAAATTAATACAATTAATATAATCATCAATTAATAAAAATGAATGACCAATTAATAACTAATTAAAAATAAATTATCAATACCTATAAATACAAATTAATAATTACGTAATTACAATTAAATTAATTTGCACCTTATTCCCCTATAAACCCACAACCTGCTCCATTAAAAAATCAATACAATTAATATAATTAGCAATTAATACAAATTAATTACCAATTAATAATTAATTAAAAGTACATTAATTATCAATACCAATAAATAAAAAATAATAATTACTTAATTACAATTACATTACTTCCCACCCTATTGCCCTCTAAACCCACAACCCGCTACGGTTCTGTCACAACCTGCGCCTCCTCAGGATCAGCGTTGTTGCTAAAAGGGGTCCACCTCCAGATCTCCCTACACTCTGAATGATATAATGTACTCAGAGCATAAAGGGAATCAGGCGAGGGAAAAGGCAGGGAAGGGTCTGGAACGGGAAAGGGAAGCTGAAACGAGAAGAAAGAAAAAACACAAGGTAAGAACATTACATTCTAACTACTCTCATTGAGTCTCGCTATAAGGAACGACCAACAAGAATAGCTTACTTAATCAGTTCTCTTTCCCTCAAAAGAATGGTAGAGTCTTTTCTCTGTAGAAACACCTGGTTGTCCTACAACACAGAAGAACGTATTAGTACTCCGTCAACCAACCCTTCTGAATCAATGCTTAATAGCCACAAGACTCACTCATACCTTCCAGCCTTCCCAAGAAATTTCAAATAACCAAAAATCTCCTTTCTAATGATGCTTTAGAAAGAGGACAAAAAGTGCTCATAGAAAGTAAGTCCTGTAGGAACAGGATTCCAAAACGGAAGTTCAAACAAATCCAATGTAGTTCCAGAAGAAACAAATCCAAATCAAAAGTATCCCAAAGATAGTTCGAACACACTCCTTTTTCTGCTTGTTGAAACCCCCACAAGCCAAAAGGAACAAGTCTTGCAAGCAAAGTCCTTAGACAGTTCAAACTACACAAATTACAGCCAGCAGTACAACTTCCAGTTTCATATTGTACTCACGCCCCTGGATTTCTAGTGTCCGTAGCAGCCGCTACCAGTTGTGGTTCGGAAACGGGAAACCGAACGCGAATGCCTTTGCACTGCGCTCGTACTGAAAGTCCTGCCTCGCGTTTCAGCCGAGAACGCGAGCAGGAAAGGAATGTCCGTCTCCTCCTAAACTCCGGGGCAGCAGCAAACAAGGACTTTCCAGGACGTCGGCAGCCGCTGCCCCTTTCACACAAACGTTCGAAAAAGAAGCAACACGCTCCGCGCCTCAGCCGAGAACGCGAGCGGAATGACAGATCGTCTCCGCTGAACAATAAAGAACAAGGTCAGCAGTCCCTGGCGAACAGCAGCCGCCGAACGCCTAATACAGCAGCTCTAGTTCGTGAAGAAATCCCAGAACAGCAGATAACGAGAAAACAGGTACTCCAGGCACTGGTTCAAAATTAGGAATCACGTACAGCGAGTGTGCAGGCGTTTCCTCCCTAAATGGCTTTGCAGCTCCTCCCATGCGCTCGGCCCTCTGGTCCATGTAGTTTAGGCAGGCGCGTTTGGCGAGACATGACAGGTTCTAACACGCAAAATGTACTTTAAAAACAATTACTAGCTTCTAAACAATTAATACATATATTTAATAGAAAAATACCAAACATAACAAAACGTATAACACATACATATAAAATACATACTAAAATACATAACACTAACATAAACATCGATATTATTAACATCAATATTTTTGCTATCGATATTACTGACTTCGATATTAATGAAAACCTATATTTCTTACCTATAGGTCGATATTCTAGTCACCGATATTCTTGATGTTGATATTCTGTCTCTACGATATTTAAAACTCGATATTAACGGAGGTCGAAATAAAAAACTCAATATTTTGTTTGTGCACTGAGACCGAAATGTCAACAGTACATCCTCTCTAACTTCCATCATTCGACTTTGATAATTTGTAACCACATTTTCAATCTTCTATGAAGTATGATCAGAAAGTCTGTATTTTAGGTAGATATACTGATCCCCATTAATCGTTTCTAAATACACTGCAAAATCTTAATGATTAATGTGGGTCGGCGGTGCTCGTAGCAATGTTTGATGTTGGATCCTCACTGAACATTACTGTAATAGACTATGTATAATGTACTGATGCCAGCCCTGCCATCACACTCCCCAGCAGACCCATCATAGCTCAGATTTCCAACCGCCTTCGTGTGAGGAGTCTCCCCGTGCTCTGCTCAGTTTTGTTCCTGTGAACTTTTCACCTTTTCAACTGAAAGTCTCTTTCTACTGGATTAAGGTATTGTGCTTCATCCTTTACCTACAGTGGCTGAAAGCTCTAAAAAGAGGCTTTTCAGGCCCTGCAGATCCTGTGGAAAACCTAGGCTATATTATGAGGATCCACATAAGGACTGTTTGTACTGTCTCCACCCTAAACATGTCCCTAAAGACTGCAAGCTTTGTAGAACCTTCTCGGCTAAAACCTTGAGGTACAGGGAGGCATGTTTATTATTGTGGCTTCAAAAGAAGAAAGCCACTTCCGATTCAGACTCTGAAGAAAAGGTTGATCCTAAGTCTTGCAAGAAAAGAAAGTCTTCTCCTCCTGAGGAGAAAAAAGATCCTAAAAAACAAAAGACCAAAGAAAAAGAAGCTTCTTCATCTTCTTTACCTCAAACACCTTTAAAAAGGTCTTCTGTTTCAAGGGAGGTGTGATCTGCTCCTTCTTCTGAGGGAGGAGCTTCTCCGGCTTTGATTCCCGTGAAAACGGCGACCACGCCTGCGGCGACGACTTCGTCGACGACAACAGCTGCGTCGACGTCGACAACGAAGACAACATCGTCGAAGAAGGGTTTATCAACGATCCCATCGACAGGAAAATCAGCGTCGACGCCATCTGCGTCGACGGCCTCATTGACGTCGACGGCATAGTCGAAGATAATCCGAATTTCGTTGACGGTGGGAACGACACCTTTTAAGTCTCCGAAGACGAAGTCATCCATAACTTCCATCCGTCGACTGGCTCGTCGACAGGGAAGAAATCTGCTGATTTTACTAGTTGGACTAAGATTTCACTGCTACCACCTTCGACTCTGCTGGAGTTGCAGTCAGAGGATGAGGAATCTGGAGTAGCTTATATTCCTTCCCAGCTTCAGATAAAAAGCCAGGACACTGATAATGAAGAGTACCAAGAAGTTCAGGAAGTCTTTTCTTTCCAAGACCATCCAGTGGCTGACAAAAGATATGAGTCTTTTCAGCAGTCTTATGACTATGAGGAGGAGGAAGAAGTACAGCAGGAGGTGAGGGAGGAAACTGTTTCTTTGCCAATTTATTTGGTAACGAATCTTCGCCACATGATTAATGACTACTATCGTCGTTTCCCAAAGGCTAACGCTCCCGCTTCAAAGCCTGCCACAAGTACAATACAGGTTCAAGGGGCTCAGCCTCCGCCTCCACCTACGCCCTCAGTTAAAAAAATGGGTTCCTCTCCTATTATTAGAATCAGAGATGATTTAATGGAGAGTGACGGAGATCAACCAGAAGAAGAACTTCTTCACAAAAGTCCAGTTGGGATAGAATCGGATCAACACGTAATTCCTACAACACCATCTCCAGCAAATTCTCCTGAAGATATTGGAGGATTTCATGATATCATGGAGAAGGCCTCAAAAAGATTTGAACTGCCGCTTCCGGTCAAAGAAGCAGAATGTTTTCTTTACGACTTCAAAGCAGAATCTAGAAAATCTGTCCGGGCAATCCCAATTATAGATTTCTTTTGGGAAGAAGGATTGAAATTGATGAAAAATCCAGCCTCCGTTGCAGCCTCGGAACCTAGGATCGAAAAAAGTATCGGGCACCTGAATCCTCTCCAGTATGTTTAATTGGGCATCCACGGCCGGAGTCTGTGGTGATGCAGGCAGCACAACACAATTAAAAAAATCCGGTCTCAAAACTGCAGCTCCTCCGGATAAGGAGGGAAGACGTATGGATGGAGCAGGAAAGCGTTTTGCTGGCGGCAGCAGCGATCAGAGCTGCAAATGTGTTAGCCCTCCTCAGTAGATACAATTGTCAAATGTGGTCAGATATAGCTCCATTGTTATAAGTAAACATGAGGCCGACTACCTTACGAGTTCTGAAGGTCGGATCCCGTATTTTTATTGTTTACCAAAAACCCATAAAAATCGCCTTCCTCCACCTGGCAGACCAATAGTTTCAGGAATTGGATCTCTATTGGAACCGCTTTCAAAATACTGCGACTTCTTTTTCAAACCTCTAATACAATCTACAAGTACCTATATAAAGGATACCAAAAGCTTCCTTGCCTTGCTTTTAACAGTCAAGATGCCTGAAGACCCATGCTATTTAGTCTCTTTGGACATAGAGAGTCTGTATACTTGCATCCCACAGGATGCAACACTAAAAGTCTTGGCGGATGTTTTAGATCAAGCCACTTGGGAATATACAACGTCTCGCACATTTGTCATGGATTGCGCCACACTGGCCCTCAAAAGGAACTTTTTTCAATACCAAGACACTATCTACCTACAGAAGACAGGAACTTCAATGGGCAGTACATTTGCCCCAAGTATTGCGGGGTTGTATGTTCATAATTTTGAACAGACCCACATTTTGGCGGCAAACAACCCTTACACTCTCAATGTTATCCTGTGGCAGAGGTACATTGATGATGTGTTTTTAATCTGGCAGGGTTCGGAGGAGAGTCACCTAGCTTTCTTTGATTGGGTGAATACCTGTGATCCACATCTAAGATTCACCCATCAATACCACCCCGATACCATTGTGTTTCTGGATGTTACTATAACGAGAGTGATGGATCATTTGACTACGAAAACTTACTATAAACCTACCAGTAAAAATAATCTGCTCCATTTTTCGAGTTTTACATCCGCGTTCCTTGCGGACTAACTTACCATTTGGCCAGTATCTACGCATTCGTAGAAATTGCAGTGAAGTAACAGACTTTAAAAAGCAAGCACAAGAACTAACCGACAAATTGGCCAACAGGGGGTATCCACAAAAAATCTTAAAACAGAGTTGTAAGAGGGCGAGAAATCAAAACCGAGAGGCTCTTCTCGAAGATTACAACAGGGACAATCAGACAGAGACACCACTGACCTGTGTGACGACCTATAGTAATATTTCAAACGCTGTAAGCCGCAGAATCTGCAAACACTGGAAAATCTTGACTAGCAATGGACAGGACTTACAGAAACCATTATTTTCCTATAAAAGGGAAAGGAGTCTACAGGATGCACTAGTGCACACTCGCCCCAAAATTAATGATGAGGCTCGAGACCAGAGTGTTTTGTCTGCCTGGAGGTTGCCTCCTGTCCTTGGACACTTCCCGTGTGGCGGATGTAGTGTCTGCCATTTAACGACCTCAACAAAGACACTGAATTTGGAAGCGGGCAAGGTATGGCACCTCAGGGGTCATACAAATTGTAACTCGGCCAATGTTATTTACTTAATCACTTGCCCCTGCCATTTCAGGTATGTGGGCATGACCACACGAAAGATTAAAGTACGTATCTGCGAACATCGCAGTAACGTAAGATGTCGCAAAGGAACAACGAAACTGACTACCCATTATCTGGAGCAGGGACACTGTCCCAATGATATCAATTGGACGATAATAGAACAAATCAAACCTGGCAGTGAGAGTACCATCTATGAAAAGGAACAGAGGTGGATTTATCGCCTTTCCACACATACCCACGGGTTAAATGACGATATACCTTGGGGTTCAGTGTTACGACGATAACTACCCCCCTATTTGTATCAATCTGACTATGGTCTAATACTGAGGCGTTCTAATTGTTCCTAAGGTTTGGTTTTTTCAGTCTATATATTTTCTTCGAGGTTGTCAATTCGACATTAGACTAAACTATATGAGTCTTCCAAAAATTAAATAGCCGTTAATATAGGCTATTTTTTGCATCATTATAACTTTTTTGCTAATATTAATCTTTTCTTGTCTCATTTATGATTTGTGAGCATAATAAAGTTATTTGGAAGCAATTATTAACAAAAGATTATCGAGTAAGATGCTTTGCTCTCCACACACTGACTTCCTCTTTAAGAGAAAGCCTGATGAGTGACCACGTGACTGCAAACAACGTCAGTAACGTACAAACATTAACGCAATGGCGCCACTGGCTCTTTGTATTCGGGCCGTGGAAGTGATCGAAATAGGTTCCTACACGGGGAGTCGCCAGGACTAAAGTGAGTTGGTTTAGCTGTCTCTTTTACTCCTTCTTTCCTCTTTTTATCGTGAGGCTGCTCGAACATAGTTATGCGAGTTACATTCTGAATGATTCATTTCAGTACGCAGTCTGCCACCTAAAGGGTTTTTTTTTTTACAGAATCCTTTTCGTGTGTTTTATTGGTCCCCAGCACATCCGGGTGTGAAGGTTTCCCCTGCCATGAGCCCAGGGGGTACTCTACCCGTATTTGTTAAGTAAGTCTATATTTTTTGACGTTTTCCTGCTTTTCCACGAATTAGGTTTTTTAAGATTCAGACACGGGCAAGTTCTCACTCAAATAAAGAATTAAAAATAATAACGTCGCAGTAGCTTGGGATTACCCAATGAGATTTTTCCACACTGTATAGACGTTAGTAAATAACGGCTTAATACGCCGTAGGTATGTCACTCAGCCAAGGGTAATGTCCCTTTCTTGCGGGTGAGATCAGTAAAGAAATGGTACTGGCAACAATAACTTCCAGTAAACTATATTCTCACAAGGGCTTGCACAGATTGTGCTTTTCGTAATAATGTGGCAACACTCAATTTAATAAGTGGTGGTGTTATACACTTGATTAAAAGGGTTTGATAATAATTGTTCTTGACTGAATATAGAATTAATTGTTTTTTTTCTTTCTTGTAATATATTGTCTTTCCAGATCCAACAGCACCTACATGTTGGAGTGTTTGTAAGTGTAATTCTCAGTGTTGCAACCTACAACCAAGTTGGTAACGTTTTTATTTCACTTTTTGTACCTCTCATGGTTTTTAGCGCCATAGCGAGTGCTTCCCATGAGGTAAGGATATGTTTGGTCCTGAAGAATGCTAGGCTGAATTTTGGCCGCTGAGAGCAAGAAACATGTCGACCTTTAAGCAGGACATTTGGTTCAAATTAACTTAACCATATATATGTCCGACTTTCTGCACCATTGTTTTTAACAGAGTTAGTACTACCCCCACATTAAATCTCTGGTCGGGGAGTAGCCAACACTCTTTTTTAACTTTGCACTTTCTCTTTACTACGTAGTTTTCCACGTACTCACTACAAGAACCCAATGAAGACAACTGGCAACCGACTTTCGTTGGTGCCTGAGGGTTCTTCTTCTTTTTCTTGATATTATCTAACCCTACTTCATTTTGTGCATTTTCTTAAATCTTTTGGTGGTGGCAAATTAGAGTACTTCTCTTTTCTGTCTCCTGAATTATTAAGGTCAGTCAGTCAAAATACTTTTATTCGATTTTTAAAAAATCATAAAAAGACATACATACAAAAGTTCATAATACATTTTACGGTTACTTCCAATACATCATGTTAAAATGGATTAAAATATGTGACCAGGGCTTTAAAACACAACCTTATTAAAAGCTATTACATGTCTAAAAATATCCACAACAATGCAGTGCAAAAATAGGCGATTTGATCAACAGCAAAAGAGAATCATTGTATTCTGTCGATGGATACATGGTTAGCTTTAATACGCGCTGCTGCGGCCAAGAAGCTTCCCATGCAAAAAATTGTACGAATGGAACTCATCGACTGTAGGTATAGAAGTGCGGGTTTAACTTGTCTGAAGCCCGCCTCTCTTAGAATTGGGAGCAAATATTTCTTTTGGGGCGCAGAAAACAATGTACAAAACGGACAAAGTGCGTGGTATCCTGAATTGAATGATCGTCACAAGAGCACAATGAGGCTGACTCTGGCTTAGCCCAGGATGGGTAATCTCCCAGTAAGTAAGGGATCAAATTTAGTCTAAAGTTTGTCAAGAGGAACCTATGGAAAGGTCTTGTGACTATTATAAGATAAGGTTCCATAGCAATGACTCTTTTTGTTAGGTAATGAGACCTAACCGAGGGCTTCTGCAGTTCTTTTTCCTCTCGGTTTGATCTTGCCAGGGACAAAAACTGCCTCTTGATCAAAAGTGCATCCTTATTTGTTATACTTTTGGGGGATTCAAAGAGTTCCAATCTTCCTAATTGGTGAAATGACCTCCTCAGATAGTCCAGCCAAGGAATCCTTTTATAGTGCTCCAGTGACATAACGTCCTCCATAATGGAGTGGTTCAAGGTTACATCTTTGTTGAGCCACGTCTTTAGCCAATAAATCAATGGGGCCAGATTTAGCCTATCAGTTATATAGTCTATGCCCACCTCCGAATGGTTTGATTGTTTCCCCCCGAGCTCGCCGAGGGCGCGAGCTATGAAGCGCCTCCGGGCGCGCTGGTGATGCCCCAGGTGTGCGCCGGTCCCGGGGCTGCTGGGTAGTGTAGTTCCCCGATGGGAACTACCGCAGTTTCCCTCACGGCTCTCCCGGTCTGCGTGGCTGTTCACCTCACGGCGCTGGGGTCAGTGTTGCAGCGTGCCCCTGCCACGGGCTGTGCAGGCAGGTTTGATTGTTTCCCCCAGAGCTCGCCGAGGGCGCGAGCTATGAAGCGCCTCCGGGCGCGCTGGTGATGCCTCAGGTGTGCGCCGGTCCCGGGGCTGCTGGGTAGTGTAGTTCCCCGATGGGAACTACCGCCGTTTCCCTCACGGCTCTCCCGGTCTGCGTGGCCGTTCACCTCACGGCGATGGGGTCAGTGTTGCAGCGTGCCACTGCCACGGGCTGTGCAGGCAGGTTTGATTGCTTCCCCCCGAGCTCGTGAGCTATGAAGCGCCTCCGGGCGCGCTGGTGATGCCTCAGGTGCGCGCCGGTCCCGAGGCTGCTGGGTAGTGTAGTTCCCCGATGGGAGCTACCGCCGTTTCCCTCACGGCTCTCCCGGTCTGCGTGGCCGTTCACCTCACGGCGCTCTGGTCAGTGTTGCAGCGTGCCCCTGCCACGGGCTGTGCAGGCAGGTTTGATTGTTTTATTAAGGTACTCTTCTGTTGTTTAGATATGTTACAAACAAGGGGTATAAGAGTTGCCTAGTGACCCTTTCTCTCCTGTTGTTTACCTATAGCTCCATTGTTGTCACATTTGCCAGAGGATAAAAAGGAAGAGGCAGCCGCCATAATACCGGGTGGTTCCAGAGCGGCATCTGAGTCTATAGATTATAGATATAGCAATGGATAGGTCTTCCCTTTCATTTCGTCAAATGGCAGCGGCAGTGGCGCTGCGAAGACTGGGATGGCTTAAAGCACTTCGTTTAGACCAGAAGTCCAAGCGAAAATAATTGACTTGCCGTTCGACGGAGAAAATCTATTCGGAAAGGACGTCGATGAGCCCCTTCAAGGCATCAAGGCTGACACTGACACAGCGCGTGCTTTGGGCTCTCGGCAACAGGGCAGGTTTCAGTCCTTTCGAAGGAGAGGGTCGAGAGGACAGTATACTCAAAGACCTTCATATCAATCTGGCAGATATCAGCCTTACAATCAGCAGGGGTATGGCCAGTTTTCAAGTGGACAGCAGTTACGATCCTCAGGTACCTCGTATCAGCAACAGTCAAAAGGAAAATCTTCGGCAAGAGGCAAGTCTCAACAGCCTAATAGAAGAAAGTGACTTCAACACAGCGCCCACCACTTGTTCAAGCTCCAACAACCATTATCTGGCTCTATTTGATCAAGAATGGAAGTAAGTTAAAGCAGACAAATGGGTATTGGACATAATTCATCAGGGCCATACCCTGGAATTTATACAGAAGTCTCCAAATCAACCTCCTATTTTCAGAAAGCAACAGCACCTGTCCGCTCTCAAAGCGGAAATTTTATCTCTCTTGCAAAAAAAGGCAATAGAGGAAGTGCCACGTCTTCAACGAGGGAAAGGCTAAAATTCGTATTTCTTTCTAATAAAGAAAAAACTTACGGGGAAATGGAGACATGTAATAGACATGAGAAGTTTGAATGAATTCATCAAAAAGATATCTTTTCGCATGTTATCCCTTCAGGAAATTCTACTACTTCTTTGCAAAGGGGACTACTAGGCATCCCTGGACCTCTTAGATGCTTATTTTCACATCCCGATCCATATAAAACACAGAATATTTCTACGCTTCATGGTGGCTGGGCACCACTACCAATTCAAAGTCTTGCCATTCGGTCTGAAATCGGCCCCAAGGGTTTTTACGAAGTGTATGGCGCCAGTGGCAGCTCACTTAAGGCTTTAAGGTCTCCAAGTCTTCCCGTATCGTCTAGATGACTGGCTCATAAAAGGTGCTTCGCTTCAGGAAACACGGCTCTCTGCAGTGTTGCATGGATCTCTTCAGTCGTCTGGGTCTGAAAGTCAATCTGGAAAAGTCATGTCTTATCCCATCGCAATCTCTTCAGTTTTTAGGAGCCATGCTCCGCACAAGAGAAGCGAAAGCTTGTCATTCAGAGAAACAAGTTCAGAAGATAATGCATCTGGGTTCTCATCTTCAAACAAGAAAGTTCACATCGGCGAGAATCTACAAGTCATTATTGGGGATGATGTCTTCTTGTATCCCCTTGCTTCACAAATGCAGGCTGCACATGAAGCCTCTTCAAGAGCTCCAGGACAAACAGTGAATTCAATCTCAAGGATCCTTCGAAGACCGGGTGTCTATCTCTCCTCAGGTGAAATAGGCCCTGTCATGGTGGACAATCAGAAAACACTTAACAAAAGGCCTGCTATTCGAACCTCGGCATTACAGGTATGTAATGATGCAAGACGCATCTCTACAAGGTTGGGGGGCACATCTCCAAGAATTAGAAATACAAGGTCATTGGTAAGAAAGAGAAACTCATCTTCACATCAACCTACTAGAGTTAAAGGCAGTGTTCTTGGGATTACAGGCGTTTCTACCCAGGATCAGAGGTTCCACGGTTCTGGTCAGGAATGACAGTACGACTACCATGTTTTACCTACCGAGACTAGGGGGTACAAGGTCGGACCTTCTCTCAAAACAAGCGCAAGAGATTTGGAGGTGGTTGCTACTCCACAAAATCTCGCTGCAAGTTCAGCACATTCCGGGGGTGGTCAACTTAAGAGCAGATGCCCTCAGCAGATCTCCAAATGTTTCTCACGAGTGGGAATTACATCAAGGTCAACTTCTCCAAGTCTTTCGCCTATGGGGAACCCCATCACTGGATCTTTTCGCGACAGTTCAGAACTCAAAATGCAAGCACTTCGCAAGCAGATTCCATCAGAAAGGATCGTGGGGCAATGCACTTCAAATGTGCTGGACAGGGATGTTCGCATATGCGTTCCCTCCATTCCCTCTAATATCGAAAGTGATTCAGAAAATGAAATCGGAGCCGTGCCACTTAATTCTCATAGCTCCAGCATAGCCGAGACGAGCTTGGTTCTCCGATCTCCTCAAGCTGTCAGTGGCACCCAGGATTCAGTTCCCATTCTCTCAGAACCTAATTTCCATGAACAAAGGTCAAATTCTCCATCCAAATTTGAAATTGCTCAATTTATCGGCACGAGCATGAGTTTCAATCTTTGAATATTTCTCAGGAATGCCTAGATATTCTCTCCAAATCAGGGGCAATCTCTACAAACAAGACCTATACGGCTAAATGGAGGAGGTTTTGTCAATGGTGCGCATCTCAAAATCTTCATCCCTTAAATATCTCTTCAGATCAAATCCTGCCATATCTTCTGCATTTGGGTAAAGCAAATCTTTCACATGCTTCTATAAAGGAACATTTGGCAGCTATTTCAAGATATAGAAGAGATCCTAGCCGTCCATCTCTCTGGTCTCAAAGAGTGATAAAATAATTTCTCATGAGACTTTTCAGGACGTTTCCCCCAGTTCACCGTCCAACAGTCTCTTGGCAGCTTAATACGGTTCTGGCACAGCTCATGAAGTCTCCTTTCGAACCGATACATAAAACGGATTTACAATTTCTTTCATGGAAGACGGCCTTACTTTTGGCTCTCACTTCAGCAAGGAGAGTAAGCGAAATTCAGGCTTTCTCGATTTCAGAACCTTTTCTCCAATTTTGACCAGACAAGGTTATCTTGAGGACAAATCCGAAGTTCATTCCTAAGGTTCCCTCCATATTTCATCTCAACGAACCTGTGGTGTTACCCACATTTTTTAAGGATCCTTCGTCGTCTTCGGAAAGATCTCTACATTCTCTGGACGTCAAAAGGTGTCTAAAGTTCTACATTGACAGAACAAAGTCATTCAGAAAAACAAACCAACTTTGTGTAGCTTTTTCTGGTCCAAGAAAAGGTTTGGCACTATCTAGATCTAGCATTTCTAGATGGATTTCTTTGGCTATCTCTCTGTGCAATGACAAAGCCGGTAAACCTCTCCAATCCAGAGTACATGCACATTCCACCAGAAAGATGGCAACTTCTACGGCCCTATTTTCAGGAGCGTCACTGCCAGACATTTGCAGAGCAGCAACATGGAAGAATGTGCACACTTTTACTAGCCACTATTGTCTAGATACAGCATGGCGAAATGACGCAGCAGTGGAACAAGCAGTTCTAAACCATTTATTTCATTAAGGTATTGTTCAAGATTATATGTAAATGTATGTATATGTATATGTATATATATGTATTGTTAGAAACGGGACCCCCGGCCGGCCAATGCTCACGCCAAAGTCAGTCAGGGATCACCATTTCTAAGTCAGGGCAAGGGAGTTACACACCAAGATAACCCCTGCTCACCCTCTAGGTAACGTGACGCGAGCAGGAAGGCTAATCTCGGAGGCGATGTGTAAAGCGTTTGCGCGCGCACCCCAGCGACAACACCCTAGGCCCACCACAAAGGAAACTCCACACAAGGTTATATAAAAAATAGCCTTTGTATTATAATAATCAAAACAAATTAGATAAGACACACACTTTACAATGTGCCAACAGGCACAGGCAAGATTTACAAGGGATTATGTACAGGACAGGGCCACCTGGACCACTGTCGGGGGAATGCACTTTTTAGAAATAATACTTGTAGGTATAACACTTAGCACATAAACATATAATGAATGTAGCACACAAAATAGTTACATGTAGCACACAACCAGGACTTCTTGGTAAAGGGTAAATACCTCCTACGCAACCCTAAACACTGTAGGAAAAATCACGCAGGGACCTAGGACCTTAACAGCAGGACCTATGGAAGGAAAACCATCACCTAAGCAAGTCACATTTAGCAAAGGGAAGGAAACCTAAAATAATCACCTAAGCAAGTCACATTTAGCAAAGGCAATAAAACATCAACAATCCTCTAAGCAGGTCACTTTTAGCCAAGGGGATAAAACATAAAATACCTAAGCAGGTCACTTTTAGCAAAGGTAATGGGACATCAACAATCCTCTAAGCAGGTCACTTTTAGCAAAGGGGAATAAACCATGAACAATTACCTAAGCAGGTCACTTTTAGCAAAGGTAATAACAAACAATCCTCTAAGCAGGTCACTTTTAGCAAAGGGGAATAAAAACATAAAGAACATGGCACATGAGGTATTAAAACACATTCAGAGGTGCAGGTAGAACATTTGCGCAGGAATCAAAAGAAGCAGTAAATAATAAATTGCGCAGGGTGCATGTAGCACAATACTAGAACTGTCTCTCAGGCCAACTGGCCTCGCAAGGGTTGAAATTTCCTGAGTCTCAATGTCAGGGAAGGCTGCGCAGGCAGCCAAGAACACAAGCCTAAATGTAGCAACTGTCCACTAAGTGCTGGACAGTTGTAAATCACAGATGGGCAACGTTGGGGCCTCGTGGGCTCAAAAACACAGGAATGGCGCCCAAGAGCCTCTCTGGGGCTCTAAAACAAATGTGGGCGCTGTGAGCCTTCTCTGGGCTCTGAACAACTAGGGCGGGAGCCTCGGGGCTCGAAGAACAAATGTGCCCCCACGAGCTTTGCAGGCTCGTAAATTCACTGTGGCGCTGGAGCCTCACGGGGCTCGGGATATACAAATTGCCCTGAGCCTCTCGGGGCTCGGCACGGATCTGGGCGCAACGTTGGAGTCCCTCACGGGGGACTCAGAACAAAAGTAAAGGTCCCACGAGCCTCTCTGGGCTCGAACGCTACTGGCCTCTCTAAGGCCCGTGTACTGCAGGGGAGGGGCGGGCACCGACAATGTGCCCCGACGCCCTCCTCCCTGCACTCGCTTTCCCTGCCCCACTCACCGGGTCTGACGGCCGCTGGAGGAGGAGAGCTCCCGCTCCTCGGGACTCTCCCTCAGTCGCGGCCTCCTCGCTCTGCTCCGGGGATCTCCTCTCGCTCCTCGGAGCCCGGGGGGGGGAAGAACGACGATGCTGGCTCCTCGGGTGCTTCCTGCCTCTCAGGCAGGCGGCCAATCATGGCGCGAGTCGCCCGGTGAGCCTCCGGCAGCTGTAACCAATCACAGCGCGGCTCTCCAGGTGACGTCAGCGGCTGCACTCTCTCGGTCCCGGGGCCGTGGCGGTGATCTCCTGGGCAAACGAGGGGTGGGCTCCCTCGATAATGAAGTCACAAACACGGGGCAATGCCGGGTGGGCACCGGCTTCAAATTAAAATATAAAGCGAGGTGGGCACTCGCTCGGCCTGGCAAAGCGCTAGTAAGCGCTCGGGGGTAGAACCATCAGCGCGCCCAGCGCTATAATCAAAATAAAGCGCACCCAGCGCTTAGGGGACAAAGAGAAGCGCTCACAGCGCTAAAGGGCAGAAACAAAGCGCTCCCAGCACTGGGGACAAGGGAGAGCGCTCCCCAAGCACAAGGTCCAGCACAAAGTCTCTTAGGCAGGCAGGGGGACAAGGCTGGGCCCAGAGCCAGCACCCTGGGTCTCCAGGCAGGGAGACAGTCCAAGTGGCGGTCCTCCTGGCCCCAGCAGCAGCAGCAGCCCCCTCTGGCAGGATCCAAAAGTAGAACAAATTGTAAGGGGACACAGCCCCTTCTTATACTGTGAAATCCTTTGTTTCAGGGTGCAGGGTGGGGGGAAAACCAGTTGCAGCTAGCTTGGGAGTACCCCTGATGGCCCAACCACCCCTTTCATATACTGGGGAGGCTAGGGTCGTTAGACACACCACAGGGGGGGCGGAGCCAGCATTGTGTGGGGAAAAACCCAGCCCATTCAGGACCCAGGTGCACTCCTCCCACACATCACTCATGCTAATCTCACACTCACCACCGGGCAGACCCATCCAGACTTCCTGGAGCCTGGCATGCCAGCCAGCTCCAGCCAATCACGCTCCAGCACCCTCACTGCACACATACATCAATGTCTAGAAGTAGCACTTCCCTTCTAGACACATACAAGCCGCACATACCATCGCGCGGCATTCATTCTCACGAGTTCACACATACCAAACTCAAGCCTGCGCTCCCCACGCATCAGGAACTAACATGGACACACACATTCCCCATGCATTCCTATGGGAGGGCAGGCCAGCCATACTAGACGCACGCACTTTACCCTGGGACACAGGGAAAAAGTGCGCAGAGACCCAAAAATCACTAACACTGGGTCACAAATAAAAGCAAAAAGATTAGGGGGTGAACCTGCCCTAAGGGCCAAGTCCAACACAACCCCCTTCCAGCCAAAACGCAGGGCAGACCAATCACCACCGTGATGGGCTTCCCTGCTTGGGGCGATAAAACACGGACGCGGGCCCGCAACTGCAGGGACACCCTCTTGTTTTACGCCACGGTGAACCCCTGGGGTTCCTTCTAAAACTACTGTAGGGACTAACTGGGGTACCCCACTGGTACTCTCCATCTGCCCTCGGCCAGGACCAGGCCCTAGGCCACCCAGGTGCCACTGGATCCTGCCTACTCACAAAGTGGGGGGTAGTAACCCCTGGCACATAATAGCCATTTTCCACCCTTCCTGTCTGCAAGACAGGGCTAGACTGCCACTGGTTCTCCAGCCTAGGGTCTACAACCTCAGGCGGAACAGGAGTCTCAGGGAAGGCTCTCCTCCCCCTACCTCTTCTTCTAGGGTTCCTCCTCCTCCTGCGAGGGGTCCCCTCAAAACACCATTCCCTCAACCTAGGGTTTAACCCCTCAGGTTGCACCGGGGTCAGAGGTGGGCTCTCCCAACCTCTGCACCCCCTTCCAGAGTCCTGCTCCCTCCCAACCGGGGCGGTACATCTGGATGAAGAACTGGTCAGGTCACTGATTACAGTAGTCCCACCCTTCAGGTCAGGCTGATCCTGAACCTGGCCTTCCAGCCTCTGGTCTAGAACCTTTGGTGGAACCAATGCCTGGCACTCCAGGACTTCTGGGGACTCACATACTATTCCCCAATCACTCTTTTCGCTGGACTCCTGTACTCTCCCCACTGGAGCGGTACTGCCAGACTCTAGAACCATGGAAGCTCCGCTTACAGATGCTCCAGGTCCTCTACACACTAGGAGATCTCCCTCAAGTGAACTAACAGGCAAGCCTAGGTTCCCATCCTAGTGTTCCCTAAAGAAACCATCCAGGCTCTGTGACAGGGCTTCGGGCGTCTGGGGACTCTTGGTCTCACACTCACTCCCGCTCCACTGAGACAGGCAGTAAGCCCTTACACCCTCCTCACTGTACTGGGACCTAGCTGGGCTACTCTCACCCTCCTCCACCACGCTGGGTTGGAGGACACCTGACCCACTATTGTTGGAATCACTCACTAGTGACTCTAAAGAACCTCTCGCACTTTCCCAGCGGTCTGCTTCCTCTGCCAGTTCATATGGCTCAGACAATCCACACCCTAACAGGTGTTGGCGCAATCCTGGATACACAACACTGAGCAACTGCTCTTTGGCAATCATATCGAACAATAAGCCCCAA
This sequence comes from Lissotriton helveticus, assembly GCF_964261635.1. NCBI lineage: Eukaryota > Metazoa > Chordata > Amphibia > Caudata > Salamandridae > Lissotriton > Lissotriton helveticus. The sequence continues at coordinate 466,658,184 of NC_136072.1, forward strand.
TCACACATGGCTACACAACAGTCATCCTGAAAATCTTCCCAAGACTGGTGAGGTGGTTTCCTAAGGTTCCTGAACTTCAACCTGTTCTCCTCCTCTTGGGAAACAGGTACCAGACTCGGGGAACTGGGAGTGGGACTGTCTACACTAACACTTAAATAGCTGCCACCACTGGACTCAACCCTCCCTGGGGAATCCAGAAAATCATAACTGCACTCAGGGGATAACCTACCCTCTATGGTTACCTTCTCCCTGAACAAGGCCCTTTCAGCCTCTAGCTTGGCGTGCTCCAACCTGAGCTGTTCCATCGCTAGCTGATGCTCCCGCTCTTCCCTCCTATCCAACCACTCTTCTGGGGACAGGACAAGGGATGGGGCGCTGGTACTGACACTGGACCCAGCAAGGGACTCCCTATCTATGGGGTCCTCACCATCTGCTGGCCCCCATTCACTCTCATCCTCACAAATTTTCAGGGCTCCCCACAGACTCACCATCCTCATGACGTGCGGCCCGGGCCCTCTCTCTCTCACTGTGCTCAAGATCCCACTGATCCTTCTGCCATTGGATCAGGCTGTCCCTAAGCTGGGACTGAGTATCCGACTCACTCACCTCCATGCCTCCCTCTTCACAGAATCTGACCAGCTCTGACCTACTGTACCTAAAAAGACCACAGAGATCAACAACAGGCTCCATTTTGGCGGACGTTCTCAAGAAGAGTTTGACACAGGGAACCTGGGGGTCTGAGCTTAATAGGAGTACACAATTACAAAAATTCAGCAAGATTCCTATCTCAGAGAACTTGCACTCCTCTGTCCAGTGTAGCACACCACTCATTCACACACACCCTCCCCTCGGACTGGTAAGGCAGTTTCTACCACCCCTGACTTCTCAACCTGACCATAAGCGACACAGGTACCAATGTGGGAGTAGTGCGGGGAACAATGTACTGGACACAAATCACAAAATGACACCTTTCAGGAGAAGCAATACTTAAACTTCACCTAAAAAAACAATAATCCCCAAAATGTGGTTATCTAAAATTGCAGAGTTTTGTAGTGTGGCCTGTCGCCACTGTGGTACAGTGCAAACGCAAGTCCAATCCGCACCGCTTGCCACCAATGTTAGAAACGGGACCCCCGGCCGGCCAATGCTCACGCCAAAGTCAGTCAGGGATCACCATTTCTAAGTCAGGGCAAGGGAGTTACACACCAAGATAACCCCTGCTCACCCTCTAGGTAACGTGACGCGCGCAGGAAGGCTAATCTCGGAGGCGATGTGTAAAGCGTTTGCGCGCGCACCCCAGCGACAACACCCTAGGCCCACCACAAAGGAAACTCCACACAAGGTTATATCAAAAATAGCCTTTGTATTATAATAATCAAAACAAATTAGATAAGACACACACTTTACAATGTGCCAACAGGCACGGGCAAGATTTACAAGGGATTATGTACAGGACAGGGCCACCTGGACCACTGTCAGGGGAATGCACTTTTTAGAAATACTACTTATAGGTATAACACTTAGCACATAAACATATAATGAATGTAGCACACCAAATAGTTACATGTAGCACACAACCAGGACTTCTTGGTAAAGGGTAAATACCTCCTACGCAACCCTAAACACTGTAGGAAAAATCACGCAGGGACCTAGGACCTTAACAGCAGGACCTATGGAAGGAAAACCATCACCTAAGCAAGTCACATTTAGCAAAGGGAAGGAAACCTAAAATAATCACCTAAGCAAGTCACATTTAGCAAAGGCAATAAAACATCAACAATCCTCTAAGCAGGTCACTTTTAGCCAAGGGGATAAAACATAAAATACCTAAGCAGGTCACTTTTAGCAAAGGTAATGGGACATCAACAATCCTCTAAGCAGGTCACTTTTAGCAAAGGTAATAACAAACAATCCTCTAAGCAGGTCACTTTTAGCAAAGGGGAATAAAAACATAAAGAACATGGCACATGAGGTATTAAAACACATTCAGAGGTGCAGGTAGAACATTTGCGCAGGAATCAAAATAAGCAGTAAATAATAAATTGCGCAGGGTGCATGTAGCACAATACTAGAACTGTCCCTCAGGCCAACTGGCCTCGCAAGGGTTGAAATACCCTGAGTCTCAATGTCAGGGAAGGCTGCGCAGGCAGCCAAGAACACAAGCCTAAACGTAGCAACTGTCCACTAAGTGCTGGACAGTTGTAAATCACAGATGGGCAATGTTGGGGCCTCGTGGGCTCAAAAACACAGGAATGGCGCCCAAGAGCCTCTCGGGGGCTCTAAAACAAATGTGGGCGCTGTGAGCCTTCTCTGGGCTCTGAACAACTAGGGGCGGGAGCCTCGGGGCTCGAAGAACAAATGTGCCCCCACGAGCTTTGCAGGCTCGTAAATTCACTGTGGCGCTGGAGCCTCACGGGGCTCGGGATATACAAATTGCCCTGAGCCTCTCGGGGCTCGGCACGGATCTGGGCGCAACGTTGGAGTCCCTCACGGGGGACTCAGAACAAAAGGGAAGGTCCCACGAGCCTCTCTGGGCTCGTACGCTACTGGCCTCTCTCAGGCCCGTGTACTGCAGGGGAGGGGCGGGCACCGACAATGTGCCCCGACGCCCTCCTCCCTGCACTCGCTTTCCCTGCCTGGAGGAGGAGAGCTCCCGCTCCTCGGGACTCTCCCTCAGTCGCGGCCTCCTCGCTCTGCTCCAGGGGTCTCCTCTCGCTCCTCGGAGCCCGGGGGGGGGGGGAGAACGACGATGCTGGCTCCTCAGGTGCTTCCTGCCTCTCAGGCAGGCGGCCAATCACGGCGCGAGTCGCCCGGCGAGCCTCCGGCAGCTGTAACCAATCACAGCGCGGCTCTCCGGGTGACGTCAGCGGCTGCACTCTCTCGGTCCCGGGGCCGTGGCGGTGATCTCCTGGGCAAACGAGGGGTGGGCTCCCTCGATAATGAAGTCACAAACACGGGGCAATGCCGGGTGGGCACCGGCTTCAAATTAAAATATAAAGCGAGGTGGGCACTCGCTCGGCCTGGCAAAGCGCTAGTAAGCGCTCGGGGGTAGAACCATCAGCGCGCCCAGCGCTATAATCAAAATAAAGCGCACCCAGCGCTTAGGGGACAAAGAGAAGCGCTCACAGCGCTAAAGGGCAGAAACAAAGCGCTCCCAGCGCTGGGGACAAGGGAGAGCGCTCCCCAAGCACAAGGTCCAGCACAAAGTCTCTTAGGCAGGCAGGGGGACAAGGCTGGGCCCAGAGCCAGCACCCTGGGTCTCCAGGCAGGGAGACAGTCCAAGTGGCGGTCCTCCTGGCCCCAGCAGCAGCAGCAGCCCCCTCTGGCAGGATCCAAAAGTAGAACAAATTGTAAGGGGACACAGCCCCTTCTTATACTGTGAAATCCTTTGTTTCAGGGTGCAGGGTGGGGGGGAAACCAGTTGCAGCTGGCTTGGGAGTACCCCTGATGGCCCAACCACCCCTTTCATACACTGGGGAGGCTAGGGTCGTTAGACACACCACAGGGGGGGCGGAGCCAGCATTGTGTGGGGAAAAACCCAGCCCATCCAGGACCCAGGTGCACTCCTCCCACACATCACTCATGCTAATCTCACACTCACCACCGGGCAGACCCATCCAGACTTCCTGGAGCCTGGCATGCCAGCCAGCTCCAGCCAATCACGCTCCAGCACCCTCACTGCACACATACATCAATGTCTAGAAGTAGCACTTCCCTTCTAGACACATACAAGCCGCACATACCATCGCGCAGCATTCATTCTCACGAGTTCACACATACCAAACTCAAGCCTGCGCTCCCCACGCATCAGGAACTAACATGGACACACATTCCCCATGCATTCCTATGGGAGGGCAGGCCAGCCATACTACACGCACGCACTTTACCCTGGGACACAGGGAAAAAGTGCGCAGAGACCCAAAAATCACTAACACTGGGTCACAAATAAAAGCAAAAAGATTAGGGGTGAACCTGCCCTAAGGGCCAAGTCCAACATGTATGTATATATATGTATGTATATGTATATATATGTATATGTATGTATGTGTATATGTATATGTATGTATAGGTATATGTATATGTATTTCAAGGTCATGCTCTTGCATTATTTAGATTGTCTGGTCAATAGGCATGCTTTGTGTAAAATTTGGAACTATTATATTCTTATGATTGTTATTATATGAAAAATAGGAGCAGAGCCAACAAAGGCTGTGAGGTTCTACCCTGCGCAACGCTCCTTGTAATAAGTACTGCTCGCTATTCTGATACAAGCATGTGAATTTATGAAAGATTCAATACTGGGGTAAAAAATAGTTACTTACCTGTACACTATGGTTCTCCAGTGTTATCTTTCATAGATTCACATGCAGTCCTCCCACCTCCCCGTTACTCAGGTAGACCTCTTATCTCTAGATATATCCTTGGCTCTCACTCGGGGCTGGAAATCTGAGGTATGATGGCTCTGCTGGGGAGTGTGATGTCAGGTATGGCAGCTGATTGGCTGAGTTTTGGTCCAAATAATGAGGCGCTTTGGCAACCAAATATTATGGTCCCCTATGGGACTTTCTATACAGTGTTTTACTCTATGATACTGCTAAAGTCATTCTGTTACCGTCAGACTCCCACCATGACGACGGGGAAGATACAAGCATGTGAATCTATGAAAGATAATACTGGAGAACCATAGTAAACAGGTAAGTAACTAGTTTTTTATGTCTAATCAAATAGCGCACCACCTGCCGTCTTTTACGGTTATTATTTAGGCCACAAACATTCCAAGACAGTATGAACAAATAGGAGGGACCCTTAATCAAACCTGGCTGTGCCATTTGTAGACTGTAAGGATTCTAACGAGATTTGATTCAATAATAAAGCAATGGACCTAAGTAAAAAGCAACAATAACGACAATCAATGATTAAGACAGTGTAATATACCCACGCCCCCTCCCACCACCCAGCCCTACTGCAATAAAAGTAAGGCATACCCCCATCAGCAACCTAAAGACAAATGTACCCAATTGTTGTACAATGAAACAATGCTTCGTCATAGGGGTACATCAGAACCAACAACAATATTCCCAAGGTTGCTACCAAGGGGGGTGGCAACGCCACATCAGTCAACCAGCTGTGAAGTTTATCTTAAACAGCGACATAATATAATCCCAACTCAATTCAAGACCAAACAAGGATATCGGTAAGTCAATGTCACCCAACACCGGAACCTGAAAAGAGTTCTAGACTGGCCACAGAACCACTATGAGGAGGGGATGGTGCACCCCTGCCTTCTTGCAGCTGTTCACTGTTACGCTTATAGGTGCAACAAAATTCCTGGACCTCAAAAAAAGGTGACTGGCCCTCCACCTCCACCCTTAGTTATGCAGGATGCCATATTTGAGGCCAAGATTACGAAGTTGGCTTTCACTCAGGTAAACTTGCGCCTGGCTTCCTGCACCATAACAGTGAAGTCTGGATATAGTGCAATTGTAGAGCCCTGCCAAATGTTTCTCCGCGCTTCTCTTGCTAGTCGAAGGGCAGTATCCCGATCCCGGAAGTTCATGATGTGGGCAATAAGAGATCGGGGGGGGGGGGGGATTGGGTTAGGTGGCGGTCCTAAAGTACGATGGGCCCGCTCCACCACAAATCCAGGTGTGAAGGAGTCTCTCCCGAACAGGTCCCACAACTGCATTTCCACAAAGGTGTCCTGGCGACCCATGGCGGTGGATTCCGGAACCCCAAGGATATGGACATTGTTGCGCCGACTGGGCGCTTCAAGATCCTCGTTCTTCATGGCGATCTAATCCCTTGGTCGATTGCGCTGTCCCATCTTCTATATCAGAGATCCGGGCCTCCGCCACATCTAGGCGCCTGTCATGTGCCTGGATCTTGGTGCCTATTGATTCAAGAGTCTTAGTGATGGAGTCAAAATGGCTGTCCATCGCCTGAAAGCCAGGTCTCATCTCCTGGAGCCACTCTGCTGGAGAGGCCGCGCCGCAATCCGGGCTCGGACCTAGCTCTGCCATGTCTGTCTCATCCTCCGTTTTTTGTTCCACCAGCTTTCCAAACAGGAGTGTTGTTTGTTTCCGGTCCTTGCGGCCCAAGCCGCTGGAGGACGTGCAGAGGTCGTACCTGAGATGCCCAAGGAACACTGCGGGGAGCACCAACCAAGTCCAGGTTATGAACGTGTCACTCAGCCGTCGTAGCTACACCGGGTCCACAAGTCACTGCAGCCGTCAAAGCAGCACTCGCAGCACTCCAAGCCAACACACCGTAGCGCCAATCACTCTGTGTATAATAGCCCTATGTTAATGCGCCTGAGGCAGAGAGGGGACTGGCTATGTAGCATGTCAGACCAGGCAATGGCAAGGGAGGTCATCAAGGGGCCAGTATCTAATATCACAATGGCGCCGTGGACCAGAGTTCATGTGTCAATGGGGCCAGAGGATGTCTGCTGCTGGACTATTGCGTTGCCATCGAAGAAACTGCGGCTTAATCAATGCTGGGGAGAAGACCCGACAGCAGCTAATCAAGCTGTGCGCCTTTTACATAATGCGACGATCGATCCGACGTGCCCCTATGTGCAGGGGGCAGCTTGGGAGATGTACCGGGCACCGGGGGCATTAGGCGGTCTCAGGCTCTACCCACACCATGACACCTGAGCCACTGTAACAGACCCCGCATCTGCCCCTCACCACTAGGATGGGCCACAGGGGTTTAGGTGAAAGCGTGGCCCAGGAACGGCCCGCAGCCAGGCAAGTCTCGACCCTACGTCAGCACCCCACTGAGAATCGGCGCGCCGGAGGGGAGAAAGGGGGGGAACAGTGACACACCCGACCGGCACCCAGAACACTCGCCGGCAATACTGGGCTCTATCCTTGGAAGTGGCTTTATCCAAGGTCCTCCGCGTCTGTGCTCCGGCCCGGCGATCTCAAAGGCCGGCATTTTCCTCACAACCTCGTCGCAGTCGCCAGCTTCCACATCTCCGTCGCACAGGCTCCATGTCGTCCTGGGGACATCAGCAATTATGTAGCACCGTTCCCGGTAGACATCGACCCTGGAATCACCCGCTCAGACACACAGGATGGGGGATTAATCGCACGAGTAGTTGGTCTGCTGGCGGAGCTTCAACGCCAAGCGGCCATTTCTGTCTGGCCTTATTCACCTTCACAGTGAGTCGGATGAAACTTCGTACTCCTGTGAAATAAGCTATCACTGGCGAGTCACGATCTGCCTGTTGGTCCTGTGAGTCCTCCCTCAAATCCGGACCACTTCAGTTGCCGTTGGGTCAGATCACTATCTTCATCGTCCTTTTAACATCCTCCAGGCTCTTTCTATGTTCCTTCCATTACCAGAGATGCGCTCACTGGTGATGTGTGCCCGGCAGAAATTAGCCTTGTCGACTTGGGTCTTGACTAGATTTTTGTGCCAATAAGTACAGACAGTCGCTAGTGTCTCCCGTAGTAAAGAAGAATAGGACCTTTCCTTCGTATTGAACTCTCAATTTTGCTGGGACCACCAGGCTATATTTCATTTTACGGTCACAGAATCTTCTCTTGACAGATAGAAAGGTTTGCTGCTGTTTGTGCACTGCTTGTATATAGTTGGGGAATATAGAAATAGGTTGTCCTTCAAGCAGCAACCAACATCATGTGCCAGTGATTTGCAGGATGATGTTTTGAAACTTGATTAAATGAGCAATTATCACTCTGGGGGGCCGTAGGCTCCAGTGGCGGGGCCAGGCCCCGGTGTGCCCTTTCTATTGTGAAAAACTTGTCCTTCTGCCTTTTCTTAGGTTATTTCTTCTGGATCACCCCTCAGAGTCTTCCATCCTATCTTCCAAGTGTGTCACCAATTTCTGCAGATTGATGACTGTGTCACGGTGAGTGCAGACCTCCTGCTGCAGGAAGTCCACATGTGCTCCATGGTCGTCACGCGGTCCAAGACATTTTGTAGGTGAGTCGACAGCAGGTTGAAATCAGTGGCAACAGAGTAAATCTTGTGAGCCATCTCCTCGCTTGAATTTTGGATTGCTAAAGGTAGGTCTGCCAGGGACAGAGCTGTGCCCGCTGCCCCATCCGCTTTCTATGTTCGGCCAGTCAGTGGTCTTTCCTGAGTTTTGCCTTCTGAGGGACCAGGTTGTGTGTAATTGATTATTTTATCTATGTGAGCAGTTCCTATGTTCTTCACTACTGTGAGATCAGGCTGCCCACCAGACATGGAGATCGAAGAGTAGTCCTCTTAAGGGGGTCTGTGACAGCCCCCTGCGTCTCCACTCCTCAACCAAACATAGGCCACTACACACAACAGCAGTCCCAGGCAGTCTGCAGTGTCTTCCCGGAGTCCTGAAAAAGTAGCTAGTTGCATGTCCAGAAAGAGTCTTTGCAGTGCAGCCCCGCGACAACATTATAGGCCCCAGGGAAGGGCAAGTCTATCTTGGTGGCCAGTTTATTCCCATCCTCTGACCTCCAGGCTGCGGCGATCACATGCGGATCAATGGAGGTCGCACACCAGAATACATAAATCTCCCTGTAGTGGGGGTTTTCCAGTGCCATCAGCGCCTCTTTGTTTATTGGTAAGGGCTCCACCTCATTCCCCTCTACCTGGGCCCCCCATATATGAACCACTCAGTTAGTATATGAGGGGCAGCAGAGGGTGCACCGTAAGGCGGTAGTTTAATGATCTGCAATAAGCAGGTCTTGCACCCACCCTTTACTTCCAGGAGCTCACCTCTGGCTGCAGAAACAGGAGAGCTGGGGCCCATTCAGGAAGTATTGACTTGTTTGTGCAGTCTGGGGAAGGGCAACTGATCCGGGCGCAGTGCCTCACCCACTGGGCCAACGGTAAGGGTCACAGGCTGCGGATGCTGCTCCGGCAGCGCCATGATGCATCCCACATAGGACTCAGTCCAGTGCTTCCCTACTAAGCACTCTGATTCTTCCGCCATTTTCCTGGACCCCACCATACAGCGTGGCCCAGACAAACTTCTAACCGTCGTCCTCTCGGAGGGGGGCACCCCCCCCACCAGTCCATTCATAGCCACCAGCAACAGGCTCTCTTGCTGCATGCGCCATCACAGTGCAAGTCGCGGGATCAGGAGACCGTCAGCCCCTGTCATGGGCTCCACAGTCCGGCGGCAGGGGCCTCCACTATCGCTCCCAGGCTCAGAAGTTGTCACCATCACTTGGGCCCCTGGTGTCTACAGCACCAGGCTTTCCAATGTTGGGTGGAGCCCTCCTGCGCTGCTCGAGGCCAGATCGCCCCCGGGAGTCAAGATGGTGACAGCTCAAGCGATCCAGGCCGCGCTCAGTGGCGCCTCAAAGGGTATCTCAGGAGCCTGCAGAAGCCTGCAGCCTGTCTGGTATCAGCACAGGAGCTGGTAGAAAGCAGCGGGTGTTAAAACTGGCAGGATCACCCAGCAGTATGGCAGGATTACACTGGCTCTAGCAGGAGCACCAAAAGGAGCGTCTAAGCGGTCGTCTTGCTGGCCAAGCCCGAGCCTTTAAAAGGGTTACCCCTCTATAGTATTTTACTTTCTTTGAATTCCATTAATTAAATATGGCACTAGCAGTTAACAATCCTGTAAACATGCTGTTAGAGCACATTTACTGCAACATGGGCTCCTTGTGGAGGGTGCAGATGTTATCTTTGTGGTTGAGGCCCACAAAGCATATAAAACCAAAGTATTTTATTCCTCGGTTATCTTTCCTGAAATCAATGCGAAAGCACAAACATGTCATACTTATCCAGTATTTGGGTGTCTTTCATAGATTCACATGCCTGAATCATTCCCCGTCGTCGAGACGGGAGCCTCCGGTATATAAAAAAGTAATGTCCTAGAGACATACATAGAGAGAATAGGCCTGAAGGTCTCACCTTAGTAGCCTATCCACGTCCTTTTGTAGGAAGGACCAAACAGAGCAGGCCCCAACGGTCCCACCTTGGTGGCCTATCTGGGTCCTTTTGTAAAAAAGGACCAAATAAAGTGAAACAGCCAATCAGCTACTACCTCCTTCTAGAACCTTCCTGTCAGGAGCCCAAGTCTCTCAGATTTTCTACCGCACGTTGTGCTAGGGAGTCTCCACCTGAGCTCTCCTCAGGAAACTTATTTTCTTCATAAAAACGAATTATTAATCTTTTCAGAGCATGTCTGAAGGTCAGAAGAAAGGTCTGTTCAGGGCCTGTTCTTCCTGCAGCAAGAAGAGGCTTCACATCGACGATAAACATGATAGATGTTTATATTGTCTTTACCCTCACCACCAGGCCAAGGAATGCAAAATCTGCCGGACCTTCTCTAACAAGACCCTCAAGGACCGGGAAGGTCGACTTCTGTTGTGGCTCAACAGGCTCAAGACCAAGACTGCTGACTTGGCATCAGAAGGTGAGAGTGGGTCCGGAGCGTCCCAATTTTCTTTGAAGAGGCCAAGGGTTTCTTCCCCTAGCCCCACAGACACCCCTCCTATGAAGACTTCTAAAAAGTCCTCAGAGGGCAAGCCATCTGTGTCTGTCAAGGACCCGCCTGTCTCCAGGAAGGTGCCACTGGTCCTGGCGACGACGACGACATCTACGGTGCTTTCGGCACAGAAAACTGTCTCGACGTCGACGACGACAGTGTCGACGACGACGGCATCGTCGGCCTACTCATCGACCACGAGGATGACGCCTTCGTCGTCGTCGAGCAGACCTACGTCGTCGACCATTCCGGTCACTCCGTCGACGACGACAACATCGTCGATGACGAGACCATCGTCGAAGTCATCGACGACGACGACCCCGTCGACGAAGTCGGCACCGTCGACTAAACAAACCTCGTCGACGAAGATCATCCCGTCGACGATGGGAAAACCGTCGACGGCGAGTGCACCGTCGACGATGGGGACCTTACCGTCGACGAAGCTGCTGTCGATGAAGACATCGTCGTCACAACCACCGTCGACGACGACGACGAACTTCTCGTCGACGAAAATGCCTGCCAAGGCACCGTCGACTCCAGCATTGCCATCTACAGGACCATGGAAGGAGTCTGCACTCCTATCCCATGCTATGGATGCCTTTCCACCGCAAGTGAGCCACGTCATGGTAAAAATTACTAAAAAGCCAATTACGCCGAGTCAGACGTCACCAGGCAGGATACAACAACTACCACCTGCCTGTATACTACAAGGTCAGGAGTCGGACGAGGACTCCTTTACGCAAGCTACTAGCCCGTCGGATCTAGTGCTGAAATGTCAAACCACAGATGAGGAGCCGGAAGAGGAGGAAGACCTTCCTGAACAACAGGTCCACCCTCCGCCTCAGTCTCAGGTTACTCCTATGGTGTGCCTTCCGGCTTCTATAGTCTCGGACCTGCAATACCTTATTAAGGATTATAAGGAAAGGTTCCCGGAGAAGCATTCCGCGCCAACACCAGCACAGGCGCCAACACCTTCTTCTCGCCATAGACCCACTCCTCTGGTCATTCCACAGACACAGGTGCCCATTCAAACTGTTTCCTCATCTGAGGAAGAAGAACGAGAACAAGAGGAAGGGGAAGTGGATGACGACCAATCGGACCCTGACGCTGATCAAGACTATGTGGCACACTCTCCAGCCTCTCCAGCTCCACAGACTTCGGAGTCTCCACCTGCAGACATCGGTGGCTTTCACAACATCATGGAGCGGGCTGCCAAGAGATTCCACATGTCCATGGAATCTCAGGAGACAGAATGTTTCCTTTATGACTTTAAGGAACCCACAAAGAAAATTTCAAGGTCGATACCAATTATTGAATACATCTGGAAGCAGGGCAAGCAAATCATGCAATCACCCGCTTCTGTACAGGTGGTGGTGCCCAGGCTTGATAAGAAATATAAAGCCACATCAACGGCGCCGGTATGCCTGACTGGTCACCCCAAACCAGATTCCGTAGTGACTCAGGCGGCGCAGAAGAACTCAAGGAATCCGGCCTCGCCTTTATCGACGCCACCGGATAAAGAGGGTAAAAAACTGGATGCCGTGGGCAAACGGTTTACGACCACATCAGCTATGACTGTTAAAGTGGCTAATTCTATTGCTCTACTTGGCCGTTATAATCGCCAACTATGGGCGGACATTGCGCCCTATCTGTCAAATCTGCCGGAAGATGTCAGAGAAGAGGCACATTCACTTCTTTTGGAGGGACAAACCTCTGCCTCAGAAATTATCGACTGTGCCATTGATGCCGCCATGACTGGCTTTCGGCAACTGGCGGGAGCTGCAGTCCTGAGGCGACAGGGCTGGCTCAAGGCCACCACTTTCCGCCAGGAGGTGCAAACCAGGATCTTGGACATGCCTTACGATGGCCAGCATCTGTTTGGTGAACAAATTGATACGGCCCTTACCACCATTAAAAAGGACACAGATACCGCCAAGGCTTTGGGTACTCTACAATTTCGGTCCCAGTCCTTTCGTGGCCAAAGGGGAAGAGGACAACCTTCATACAAAGGTTCCTTTCAGAATCGGTCTTCGTACTCGTATTCACAGTCCAAGCCGCAATTTCAACAGCGACAACCCCAACAGGGAAGGCAGTCTTCCTATGGCAGATCCAATTACAAAGGAAAGGGACAAAAACGGCCTGCTGGCAACAGACAATGACTTGTCTCCCTGGCTAGCCCCTCCACCACTACATTCTTTAAGACTTGGAGGGAAACTAACATACTTCCTACGAAATTGGCAATCCATAACGACGGATCGTTGGGTTCTCCAACTCATTCGTTTTGGACATTCCCTAGAATTCACCTCTACTCCCCCAACAACACCTCCGTGCCACCGTTCACACAGGCACCTGCGATTACTTCTTCAGGAAATAACTTCTATGTTGCAGAAGGGAGCGATGGAGAAAGTTCCACGGGCCCACATGAATCAAGGTTTCTACTCCCACTTCTTCCTAATCCACCAAAAAGGAAAGAAGTGGAGACCGATCCTGGATCTCAGGGCACTCAACGTGTTCCTAAAGAAACAATCGTTCCGTATGGTGACTTTGCAAGAAATCCTGGGTCTTCTGGAGGAAGGGGACTACATGACGTCTTTAGACCTTCAGGACGCCTACTACCATATACCTATTCTCAAAGGACACAGAAAGTTCCTCAGGTTTGCGGTGGCAGGACACCACTACCAATTTCGTGTCCTTCCATTCGGTCTCAAATCGGCCCCGAGGATATTTACGAAATGCCTGTCTCCAGTGGCAGCGTTCCTTCGTCAGCAAGGCCACCAGGTGTTTCCATACCTAGACGACTGGTTGGTGAAGGCACCGACGGAGGCCGGCGCAGCCTCATCCTCCAGCGCCTGTCTGGATATTTTCCACCGCCTGGGACTGACCCTCAACGCCGCAAAGTCGGTTCTGGAACCCAACAGAGTCATCACGTTCCTTGGAGCAACTCTGGATACGGAGCGGGTCAGAGCTTTCCCCTCTCGGGAGAGAAAGACCAAACTCATCTCCTTAGCCAAGGCAGTGGCTTCGAGGAAGACTCTCCCAGTCCGCACGTTCAAGTCCCTCCTTGGGATGATGTCTTCATGCATACTGCTCATTCCGCACTGCCGTCTGAAAATGCGTCCTCTTCAGGAAGCACTAACAAGACAATGGACGCAAGCCACAGGTTCTTTCGAGGACCGCATACGAGTCACTCGACCCATTATCAACCATTTGCAATGGTGGATGTCACTCCGCCATCTGTCGAAGGGTTTGCCATTCCTACTCCCAGCGGAGCCGCATGTAATAACTACGGATGCGTCACTGGAAGGCTGGGGGGCAGTCCTCCAGGAACTACAAATCAATGGGAAATGGACAACACAAGAAACAAAACTGCATATCAATCTGTTGGAATTACGAGCAGTTTTCCTAGCTCTCCAATCGTTTCTCCCACGCATTCGTCAATCCCCGGTGCTCGTCAGGACGGACAACACCACGACGATGCATTACCTGAACAAACAGGGGGGGACACGTTCGATCTCATTATCAAGAGAATCGCAAAGAATTTGGAATTGGCTTCTACAACACAGCATAGAATTAAAAGCGGAGTATGTCCCGGGCAAGGACAACGTTTTGGCGGACGCACTGAGCAGAGAGACGTCTCCTTCCCACGAATGGGAATTGGACATGGAGGTGCTGAACCATATCTTCAAGGAGTGGGGCACTCCCGCCATAGACCTCTTTGCCACCAGAGAGAACGCCAAATGCCCAAGCTTCGCAAGCAGGCATCACCACTCAGGAACCCTCGGGAATGCATTTTCCATCGCATGGCGCAACGTCTTTGCGTACGCCTTTCCGCCATTCCCACTAATACCCAGGGTCCTCAGAAAGATGAAATCGGAACCCTGCACTCTGATCCTCATTGCTCCAGCCTGGCCGAGGCAGCACTGGTTCACGGAACTTCATCGCCTATCTGCCCGGCCTCCTCTTCGCCTGAAGCAGTTTCCGGCCCTGATCACGATGTCTCAAGGGCAGGTTCTCCACCCGAACCTGAGCTCTCTGAAATTGTCAGCCTGGCTCCTGAATACCGCGAGTTCAGCCACCTGAGCATCCCGCAGGATTGCAGAGATGTCCTTGCAAAAGCTAGAGCTGTCAGCACTAACAAAACATACTCACTAAAATGGAAGCGATTCTGTTCCTGGTGTGTGGATCATGGCTTGCATCCCTTCCATGCCACTCCACAACAGCTGCTGCCATACTTGTTACATCTTGCGCAATCAGGCCTTGCGCATACATCCATCAAAGTGCATCTTGCAGCAATTTCAAGGTTCACGAGAACGGCTACGGGCCCTTCTTTGTGGGCGGACAGACTCATCAAACAATTCCTGAAAGGTTTATATAGGTCCTTTCCACGACCGCGACCTGTTCCTCCATCGTGGCACCTGAATGTGGTTCTTCATCAACTAATGAAGCATCCCTTCGAACCCATCCATAAGGCAGACATCAAGTTCCTATCTTGGAAAACGGCCCTCCTCCTGGCACTAACCTCTGCTAGAAGGGTCAGTGAATTGCAGGCTCTATCTGTTCAGGATCCTTTCCTTCAATTTCGAGAGGACAGAGTAATTCTGAGGACTAACCCTCGTTTCATTCCAAAAGTCCCCTCGGACTTCCATCTTAACGAACCAGTGGTGCTTAGATCGTTCTTTCCGAATCCTACCACGGCAGCCGAAAGAACTCTACATTCTCTAGATCTGAAGAGGTGCCTTAAATTCTACATTGATAAGACACGACACTTTCGAAAGTCAACACAGCTCTTTATTGCCTTTAGTAGACCAAGACTGGGCATGCCCCTGACGAAGCAGAGCATCTCAAGATGGATCTCTTCTGCGATCACCTTTTGTCACGACAAGGCTGGGCGACCTTTAGACTCACGTGTTAAAGCTCATTCGACTAGAGCCATGTCCACATCGGCAGCGTTGTTCGCTGGAGTGCCGATATTGGACATTTGTAGAGCGGCGACGTGGAAGTCCCCGCACACCTTCACCAGGCACTACTGCCTGGATACTGAGCTGATGAAGGATGCAGCAGTGGGCCGAGCAGTGCTTCGCCATCTATTTCAGTAAGGTGAGCCCTACTACATCCCTCCATCCTTTACGGGTATGCACATTCTCTTATTGTATGTATATTGCATTGCATTTTGTGCTTTATGGTCATGTGATATGCTTTATCTACATGCTTGTACCTGATGTTCACACAGAATGTGCTTTATGTATTGCTCGCTACTCTGATTCAGGCATGTGAATCTATGAAAGACACCCAAATACTGGATAAGAAATGCGTTACTTACCTGTAACTGCAGTTATCCAGTATTAGTGTCTTTCATAGATTCACATGCACCCTCCCGCCTCCCCTGGCAGGGCTCACCTTTCTCTCTAAGGAGTTTACGCCTAACTAGCTTGGTGCGTACGAAAATCTGAGAGACTTGGGCTCCTGACAGGAAGGTTCTAGAAGGAGGTAGTAGCTGATTGGCTGTTTCACTTTATTTGGTCCTTTTTTACAAAAGGACCCAGATAGGCCACCAAGGTGGGACCCTTGGGGCCTGCTCTGTTTGGTCCTTCCTACAAAAGGACGTGGATAGGCTACTAAGGTGAGACCTTCAGGCCTATTCTCTCTATGTATGTCTCTAGGACATTACTTTTTTATATACCGGAGGCTCCCGTCTCGACGACGGGGAATGATTCAGGCATGTGAATCTATGAAAGACACTAATACTGGATAACTGCAGTTACAGGTAAGTAACGCATTTCTTACACTGAAGCAGCACTTCTACATGCATATAGACCTTATGAACATTTAGAAATACCTGTTGGCTTTACCAATGCTTGTTAGTGTTGGCACATTCCCCTACCCTCAGCTTCTTGCATGCAAGGCACAGTCAAGCAAAATCTGATCTAAAGATGGCATCATAGTAAATGGCTTTTTCAAGTTACTCGGGACATGCCTTTGATTAATGTAACATTCAAAATGGGAGAGACTGTATCCACACGGATGTGCTGCACCAAAGAGGGCACCTACACTCCCTCCCCCCAGAACCTATGGAGCCGATGCTATTAAAAAAAATAGAGAAGAACAGTGTTTTCTCCATAACTGGAGAAAAGTGAACTGAACCACATAAAAACCAGGTGACACTGTTGCAATTGGCTCGGAAAACTAGGGGGTCCTTCTATTCTTATTGATCCTGACAAAAGCTGCCGACCCATTGAGTGCACAAGTAGGCAGAAACATGTAGACCTGTTTTTACTGAGTGGTGTGGGGGACACATTACACATCCCTATACACATCCATCTTTGTTTTCAGCCTTATCCCTATCTAGGTTCCTATTAAAATAACCTTTCTCAGACAGGATGTAATTTTAGATCTTTATTCTAATGCGGATCCCATACAATCTCTTTGGTCAGAGAGATTACCTCCTGGTGGAGGACAAAACCCTGTGATGATGCTATCAGTTACTAGTACGTCAGTGGCAAAAAATATACTACTGACCGAAAATAGCTGTCGCACCGATTTTTCTCAAAGGTATCCTTCCAGAACATGAGATCCAACTCCTCTTTGATGGTTTTTGATTAATGGGGACAATTTTCTGTGTGAGAGAGAACTAGTTTTCATGCCTTGCCTAACTACTTGATAGTGAAATTATACACATCTTGAGCGTTTATTATAGAAATGCACTTCAAATCTACTGTTAAAGGCATGTAAAATGATTTCTTCTGGTTAATTTTAGTAGATTTAAGCTCGCCACGTTCCTCCAGTGCATAGTTCTGGTAAGCAACCTGCCATCTTTTCATTAGTTCTTTGCACTTTCCATTGTGAGGCTCATGGCTTCTCTTGAGCTACTTCCACAGCAAACATCTGAATATGTCCTTTTCTCTCAGCACTTATCCTCAGACCTTCTGTTCAGTACTCTTTTATCTCTTTCCTTGTAGGTTTCTGGAAGGCATCCTGTCCTCCGTCCTGCACTAGTCCTCTCCTGGTATTTGTAAACTCTAAAAGTGGTGACAACCAGGGGCTAAAGTTTCTTCGAAGATTTAAGCAGCTACTAAACCCTGCTCAGGTGTTCGATTTGATGAATGGCGGCCCTCACCTTGGGTAAGTTGACAGAATGGTGGGTGGTTTTATTTTTTTACACTACCAGTTTTGTAACAATTTTGGAATACTCTGATAAGAAAACATTATGTTAGGAGGAAGGAACCCAAGCCAACTTAGTGCAGCATTCCAGACAGGCTTTAGATGTCTATAATATGAATCTTTTACTCAAGAGCACACATTTTCCCTCTGTTGAGAAAGGTTTAGAAGGCAAGGAGTTCACATTATGCAGAAATGGGCAAAGTTCAGAAGCAAGAATGAGGGTTCAAATAGTATCTTCATTAAAGTACCGGTGCTATTGTGACATTCCTGTGGAGATTTGCAAGATTTGATTCTATTCATGTTTGGAGGAGATCATTTCTATTTATCTTGATAAGAACATCATTTAAAGGACTGATATACTTTTTGGAAAGGCGAATATTTAGTTTGACAACACACAATCCCCAAAAAGTATGCAGCTATGTTGCGACAGGTTAATGAAATTTCATTTCTGAAAGAGACTTCTAACCACAGATTCCTTACCTCAGAATATTTCCCAGGAGTCAGGCTGGATCCAGAAAATCTTGAGCAGTGCCTCTGTGCACTGGTAGGTGGCGCCAAGGGCTCCACATCAATATTGTCTGCGCCGGATGTGACGTGTGCGGTACCTATATAGGTGCCACCTTAGCGTGTGATATCATTTCCTTTCTTCCTCCCTAGAAGTTGCAGATCTGGAGAGCTTTCTCTGTCACTTTTCGATCCATGTTTTCCTGTCTTTTGTCAAGCTCTTTCTTCCCACCTTTTTCCAGTGTGCTAGAGATATGTCCCCTTCAAAACCTAAGGGATTTAAACTTTGCGGTGAATGTCAGACAGATGTCTGTGACTGATCCTCTCTTGTTTTGTCTGTGGTACTTGGGATTGAGCCACATCTCCAAGGCCTGCTCTGATTGTCTCTTGATGCACTGAAAGGAGATTCAGGAGTGGGTGATGAAGCTTTTTGTAGCGTGACAATGGAGAACCCTGCATTGCTCCTTTTTTTGGGGTCTTCAGGAGCTATTCCCGTGATTGATCATCCTCTAAGTCATCGTCGGGTAAGTCTAAAAAGAAGTTGTCAAAGCGCTGCTTGACGTTGCCATGCCCTTCCATTTCCCCAGAAGGTTCGTAGGGGACATCCTTGAGCCTCTAGATCCCGCTCTTGCAATCCAACTGCAGAGCCAGCACCTACTCAGTCTCTGCACCTCCTGGATTTCCTGGTGCCAGAGTGACTCCTGCCCAGCTTCAGGAGTTTTATGAGGCATTGGTCCAGATCGATGCGCGACCGTTTCCCGCAAAGTGCGTCTTCTGGCTCAAAGAGCTGATTGGTGCTCCTCCTGGTTACTATCGATGGGCCCTCCCGTAATGCAGTCTGGACCCTCTGAGTCCATCCAAAACGACTTCGGTACTAAGCTCCATTCCAGCTCTATGACCTTCAGCAGAGTTCAGTCCCTTAATGCCTATTCTGGCATCACTGACTCTGCATGCGTAGGTTATTGTTCTTTCTGACTCAGAGACAGTGCTGCGTCAGCCCCATCCAAGCTTGAAACTGGGGCTACCCAAGCCACAGTAGTCCTCAGGTTCGGATACAATGCCCCTGGCTTTTGGCAATGAGTTAAGGATGAAAAAGAGTTTATTGGTTTTCAAATAGTTAACACATCCCCCCAACTTAGTCATTCGTGAAGACAGCGCACATTTTCACCATTCTCGTGGTATACAAAACAGTCTGCTACATACATATCTGTTCAGGGGTACAGACATCAGAAATCATCTAACCCACATTGGTTTCTGCCCCACTTGCTGTCAATAACAATAGATCCAATTTACAGCGGTGAGGGTCCCCTGCTGAACGAAAAATTCTTGTGTTAGGTTGTGTAGTAAGTGAGTTGGGATCAGGTGTGGTTGTCCCCTCTGTATCAGTCAGTCTTAAGTAGGATGTTAAGGGTTTCCAGATGTCGTTTGGGTCATGTCGTTTGGGATAACAGGTCCCAGTATGTCGATAATTGTTCCTTGCAGTATGAAATGTCTGCTTTCCAGGCTCTTTGGGTTGGTGCTCGCCATCTTCCGCACTGTATCGCCTCTCTGCGTTTAGCCAGCAGTAGTAGCATCGCTGTGAGGCATTGGCAGCCCTTCGGGACATTCTTCACGTAGTCCAGCAGGCGGGCAATGGGGTCCGGAGCGAGTGGTGCCCCGGTTATGGCACTCACTGTGTTGCAGAACTCGGCCAAAAAGTGTGCTACTTTGGGACAGTTCCATGCTAAGTGCGAAAAGTGGCTTCTGGGCTATGGCATAGTATACCGTGAGTACCAACCATCAGGCTGTTTCTATGGAGTTGTGTTGCTGTACGACATGTCCTGTGTAAGTAGTTTAAGTGTTTTGATCACAATCTAAAGTTGGGAGATAGCTGTTTAGTTTGGGGGCAACAATAATACCACTGTGCTTCCGATATCTCAGAGTGTAGGTCCCTCTCTGACCAAGCCATCTGGGCCTTCGTAGTGTCTATTGTCGAGGCGATCTGTGTACGTGTGTAAAGTCGAGTTATGAGTTTGCTCGGTGAGGTAGTTGTGTGGACATATTCTAGTGCTGTAAAGATGGGAGGGGGCAGGGAAAGTATCATGCAGTGTGCGGCAAGTGGCTCAGATTTGATAGTACAGTAGGATGTCCGAGAGTGTCTGAGAGTGTTGATGTTCCTTTGTCGGTGTTAAGGAAACTAGGGAGAAATTTGCCGCCTCTATATAGATCTGCAAACCTTTTGATGCCGCGCATGCCTGCACATCTGGCCGCTCCCCTATCTTCTAGAGGAGGGGATGCTGGGTTGTCTTCTAGGGAAGTGTGGTGGGGATAGGGGGTTGCCTGCAGACATTGCTATGTTGGCATGGGTGAAATATATGCTTGGACACTATTTTGCCGCTTTTGCTTGCAACGTTGCATGGCTCTGTTCTCATTGGTGGAGTGCTTGCGCTTCTTCGCATGGGAGCTGTCTGTTTTTCACATATCTAGGCTTGCACTGAGCTTTCTGTCTGCATGGCCTGTTCGGGTCGGATAGCAATGTATGCTGTTGGTTCATGTTGGTCGGTCCCACGCACATGGACATAGCAGAAGGCGCAGCTGCCCAAACTCAAAATCGGGTGCTTTTGGTATGGCATTGCCTGCGTGGGGAAGCACTTGGTGAAAACCTTTCCAACCTCGAAGAGCTGTGTTTGTCCTGGGATGTGGTTCACTTCATCTGATCTTGGAGGTATGGGGTCCCCCGTCAAAGCCTAGAGGTCTTCTTCTATTATTCCTTAAAACTAGCTCCCAGCACGGGGAGGGTGGTAAAGGCGCTGTAGTCCTGTTTCCACTGTCATTATAATATGATTTCCCCTTTTGTGCTTTATGGAATTGTAACAATGCTGATTGTATTATTCTTATGCATCTTTTTGTTAGTATTGGCAAGAGTACTGCATCTTAGAGCACGTTAGTTAAAATAAACATTTTAAACTATATCGTGTCTCTGATTACTCACGTTGTGGACTAGTATGAGTGTTAGAGCGAAAGAGTGTTCTTGATTCCCACTATTCCTGAGAGTTTACTACGTCGCATGTTCTAGGTTGTTTAATCATTGGTAGCTTCGCTGTAGTACCGAGAACGAATGAGACACTAATGCTAGTCGGATCGGGGTTCTAGGCACTGAGGTGGGTTTTTTGGTACACCACAATACACCGAGATCCTGGTTTACTGCGCATAGTTCTGTGCATGAGCAAAATCCCTGCAACATGGCGCACCTAACGTTTGGTCTGTTACTTATATTCGAGACACTGTAGTAGTGTTTATGCTTGTCCACAATACCCTCACTCCTGTATCCGGAAATCAGTTGTGACGGCATAACCTACCTATAAAGATGAGTTATAGGTTCATTCAAGCTTGAGATTTTAAAAAGGTTCTTATTGTTATATTGAATTGCTAACCCTTTTTGTGCTGCCACACAAATAAGTAGTTTTCCTTTTCTTTGTCATTATGGCTGTCGATATTGCTGCACATAGTCGCGCACCACTCCGTTGTCATTTGACACAATATGTAGTGCCTAACGCAGGTGTTGCGCTTATTTTTTTTTTGTGGTTAGTGCGGACCCAGCATTTCAATTTGAGGTTTTCTACTTGTGGGTTACCTTTGAGGCTGTGAATGGGGATGATAACTTAATCCATTCTTACACTCCCACAGCAATACCTGTTGCATATCGGCCATATACAACTCTCGAAGTTCCGATTTCGCCATGGAAACATCGTATTTGGTTTAATGGCGCCCTCCCCCACACAGTGACTCCGGTCTGTTTAGGCCCTTTGTTGATCCCTGGGGCCACTTGGCCAGTTTTCGCCGGGTACACACCACATCCACGTTATCTAGCAGTCCCTGTAGATGAATTGCATGTTTTGCATGCCTCGTTGATTGAGGTACATCGGGCGCTAGTTCAATACGTTTCCTGCAATCTCCATGTTGGCGCTAGTTCAATACGTTTCCTGCAATCTCGAGGTGGGCCCACCTGGGGTTGCAGCGCAACCAGCTGGACCGATTGGGAAGTCGATTAGTCCCTTCATGGTTAATTCGGTTATGGGCAAGCGTCCCCAGAATAAGGACCATTTACCTTACTGGCTTGCTGAGAAATTTAACCAGCTGGAAGCAGTATTTCCTAATACAACACCTGTGGAAAAACACAGGGTCCTCACAATTAGTTTGCAGAAAGACTTAATACCAGAGGTAACCGATTGTGAGAATTGAGGTAAAGTATTCGCAGAGGTGTATGGGAAGTGTTTCGGCACACCTTCTATGACAGTGCTGCCCTCTGTGATCAAGCGTGTTCAGGATGAGCACGGTACGGAGGCGGCAGTTGAGTCGGAAATGAGGCTTGTTGAAGTGTTTGACGTAGTTGCTGATCTCATCCTTGCGAATGTTAAGGGAGATGTGGTTAACTTTCAGGTGTATAAGGCTTTGCGCCTTGTCCCAGAAGACCCGAAACCCCGTGAGCTACCGAAGATTATTCCTGAGGCTTATAAAACCATTGGCCGCAATAGTTTGGGTTTTAAGCCTTTTGCTAAAACACCCGCACAACATCAAACTCAGACGACGCAGTCTAATAAAGACGACCGTCCAGTTTTTCTGAAAAAGAATTGGAAAAATAAAAAGCAGGGGAAGCAACAACAGAAACAAGGGTCATGTGCTGCGTCACCGATACCCGTGTCTACTGAGCGCACTTATGATTTGCACGACCGTGCGAGAATTAGGTCTCCTGATAGATTTCAGGTCCCTGATCAGCGTTCTCCACAGGAAACATCAGGCTTACAAGCCGGTGGAGGGGATCGCCAGGATCGCGGCAGAGGTTGAGGTGCCCCGCAAGAACGTGAGCAACCTCGTCAGACTAACGGTAAAGGTAAGCAGGACGATTTTCCTCATCAACGCCCTCTGTTTCAGAAAAAGAAAGTTGTTGCATTAACAGCAAGATATGCCACAGACGGTGAGAACCCAACTTCGGAACCTAATATGGGCAGTAACGCGGCTAGACAGCGCAGCGGAGGTTACAATAGTGCGACAGCTACTGACACTTTCATCACAGTTGAAATTGCTGACACCAGAGTGGCTCCCCCTGGCGGACTATATGACCTAGTATTTTTAATTTGTTAAAGGGATATTTTGGGAAAATCTGACTTCTTCATATGACATCTTGTTAGCTGAGGCAGATTGGCCCTCGCCTTTCGTTTTAGCAGCTCTGAGGGGAGAGGATGTAATCCTCCCTAGTTTTTCACACACAGTACCCAAAGAACAAGCAAAGGCTTTTGCAGAGGAGTGGGCTCTGGTGCTTGCACCAGCTTTGTACCGTCCTCAGGTTGGCTGGGTAAAACTTTGACCTGCACATGAGATGCCATTGCGGTGTATGCCAAAGCCACAGCTCCCAATTTCCTCTCCGGCGGGAGGCAAAGGCTCCTGTTTCTGAGATTCTAGAACAATTAGAGTATCAAGGAGTGATTGAGACATGCATGCCACCAATGAATAACCCTCTTGTTACTGTAACCAAACCCGATGGGTCGTACTGCCTAGTTTTGGATTATCGACATTTGAACTCTCATTGTCGAACCTGTGCGGTTCAGAATACCCCTAGTTCTGCCCTCCTGGACAGTCTAGTAAGAAAAAGACTTTAAAACACTCTTGACATCTCAAATGGCTTTTTTAGTCATAACCTGTTCTCTATAAGTAGTCAATGGACAGCTTTTACTTCCGGCGGCTAAGGTAAACAATTTAGAAGATTGGCCATGGACTACAAGAACAGCCCGGGCGTTTCGTCTCTTTGTTAGACGACATAGACCCTGATGTGTACTCGTACGTTGATATTTATCGCACGGACGACGAATTATGACCACATTTTTGTCGCGTGGACCGCATCATAGTTTTGTTTGCGGACTACGGTTACAAATTTAACTTTGCAAAATCACACATTGCAGAGTACACAGTGTTGTTCCTGGGCTACGAGCTCAACAATGAAGGTAGAGGCTTGGCGCCTCACTTCTTGGAGAAGTGCGAACGTTTGTGTTCTCCTACAACTCTGAAAAAATTACAATCTTTGCAGGGATTTATAAACTTTGGTTGAACTTACGTTCCCGAATATGCCCAGCGTATCAAACCGCTATATGCCTTGATACAACTGAACTTTACAAAAGCCTGCTGGCTTCCGGAACATTCAGCTATACTGCAATCTTTGCAGTCTGATCTTCTTGAATCTAAATACTTGTTTACACGTGACAACCACATAAACCTGGTAATAAGAATTGTGCCAGGCGCAGTGGGTTTCACCTACTTGACATTTAATGAAGGGGACACAGTACCTATTGCTTACAAGTCACATTTGTACACTTCGGCTGAGATGCGCTTTTCATCGTTTGAAAAAGTCTTGACAGCGGTCCAGATGGCGATCCTGAAGGAACGCGCACTGGCTCAGGGAAAATGCATGTTGGTTGTAACACTATATCCTGCTCTTGAAGTAGTGGTGAAGGCCAGTGTACCAAATTCAAAAACTATACATCCTCGTTGGATACAATGGGCTACTTCGCTGACATCTCCTGATGTCACATATATTTTTGACTCCTCATTGCAAACTCAGGAGTTCTTACAGTATGAATTTGTTCATCCTGCTCCTCTAAGCGCCCACTCGAGGAGTACCATTGTATTATTTACACCGACGGTTCTGCGCAACCGGCAACGGGCTCGAAACATTCTTATTCAGCAGCCTGCGCTATAGTGGCAGGTACCATGGTGAATGGTGAATTCAAGTCCAGTGTCGTGCACACGCTGGCACTAGGGAACTATACCGCCCAGTTTGCAGAGCTGCGTGCTCTGGTGCTAGCACTGGAGTTTGCTGATACTCATGTGACAACCTTGATTGTAAGTGACTCTTACTACTGTGTTCCGTCTTTCAACGACAACTTATTCTTTTGGTCTCGGAATGACTATCGTGATTCCAAAGGCAGCACAATTAAGCATAAAATACTTTGGTTTTTAGTCGCAGATCGGCCGACGCGAGCACTACCTCTGGGTGCTGCGCACGACCGTTGGCCGACGCAGCCCCACCCACTCCGTAGACCGCCCGCTCCGCGGCGAAATGTCCGCCGCGGTAAACGGGTTAAAGAATGTCTGCCTCACATGCAAGTAATTCATACTTTAGGCCACCAGTGCGTAGGAGTACACGCGGTTGGCAACAGTTTGGCTGAAGAAGCAGCTAGAACAGCAATAGCCACATACTCAGTTGCAGCAGTTACAAGGTCCAGGAGTAAGATTGATGATGACATTTTAGCAGCAATAGCTGCTACAGAGAAGGGAGATAATTACCAAAAAGGCTTCCCTTCTAAATCATCTTATCATTTAAGTCCCGATAATGTTCCCTATGTGAGAATAAATGATGTTGGTGACAGGTTGCCAACACAGACCGCAGACTTTCATTGATAACAGCTGCATACAAAGGCATGGCTTCGGCACATGCAGGCGTTTCGGAGACTGTTTCTATCTTACAGCAACGTTACTGGTGGGGTGGGTTGTATAAACAAACCTGTGATTATGTGCTTTATTGTGACATTTGTCAGCAGATTAATCCTTCAACTGCTGCACGCCAACCACAAACACAGCTGTACATTTCTAATAAACCATTCGGTTGTATTTATTTAGATCACTGTGGTTCTTTTTCTTCAGATGTGGTGTATACGTTTTTCTTAGTTGCAGTTGATTCGTGCACACGTTTTCTATGGGTCTGGCCACAACGCAGTGCTGACGCACGAACTGTCATCAGGGATCTGCGAGTCTGTGGGAATTTTTGCATGTGGCACCTTCCATTCTGACCAGGGTCCGGCGTTCGCCTCTAAGGCATACAAGGATGCCATGAGGTCTTTGGGGGTGCAGGTCAAATTTTTTTCTCCATATAAGCCTGAGGGCACCTCCGTTGTGGAGCTAATGAACCATGACCTAAAGCAATCCTTGACAGCTAGAGTCATAGATACTTGCAGGAACTGGTTCACCCATTTGTATAGCGTACGACGTGCACTTAATCTCCCTAGAAGATCTCTGGGTGGGTGGACCCCATATGAAATGCTCTTTTGCATAAACATTTTTGTCCCCGACCTTGATGGTCTAGGCATGGCGGCGACAGCCGTAGCCTTTGACGTAGATAATCATTCTGCTGTATTACAGAAGCTACAAGAGACTTGTGACAGTCTTGCAAAGGAACATTTGCCCTCCGCCACTGAAGCTGCACTACAGATTCCGGTAGTTGGCACCTCTTATAGTGCACCGGTTCTAGTGCTTGTAGTGAAGGGTACTCGTACAGTCATTTTACAACCACTTCCTGGTCGCAAGGATAACACATACATCTTGGTGGATAATGTCAAACTATGACTGGCCGATCCTTCATAGTAGGACTCCAGCTGTCTCCTGTCAAGCAATGTTAAGGAATTCAGTCTTGGACTCAAAGAACATCAGGCCTGACACTGCCATAGAGATGACCTCTGTTACTAAGACATTGTTGAATTCTCTGGCTTGCAGTCCACATGAATACACTGAATATGCGTATCCCACTACTGAGTCATTGCCTGGTTTGCAAGCAAATGCCGTTGACCAGTCCCGTTTTTCTTTTGACACTGACTCCATAACATCGGGTGCCCCCTCAAAATTTTCTAATTTAGTCACCTGGTTTAAACAAAATGTTTTTGTTCCACCTTGGACTTGCATCTGGTTGGTCCTCATTGCCATTTTTTGTTCATGTCGATTGGATTTGTGACATTCTTTTTCCTTCTAATCACTGGTCACTACCTTACTGAATGCTCTGCTGTTAAGGTAATTGATGGAACTTTGGCACACACTCTTCTTCACACATCATGAAACGAGACCAGACTTTTGTCGACATCTCTACATGGCCAGTTGTGGATGGAATAGTTTGGAATGTAGTAAAGTTCCAAATTCATGGCCCCACCGAGGTGGTTAATGTCCCCAATGTACTTCGTGTTTCTATGGGGGATTTATTGAAACAAAACATACGCTCTGATGATTGGGACGTTCAAGCCGTACAGTCTTTATTTTCCTGATTTAAAGTATTATGCTGCATTTGATGCTGAATATTTGTATTTGAATTATGCTAATTATGCTGATTTATTTAGCTACCAGCATTATGGCCATCATTTCCTGCATAGAGCTAATACATTTAGAAATGTGGTTAAGTGCACACAATGGGAACATTGCCCAGCTCCCATTGAAGGCAGTTCAAAAACCCTTTTGAAAAAATGTACATACTTCACTGACTTTAATAAGTCCAATCCTGATTCATTTTATTTTAGAATGACTTCTACATACAATTCTAAAGTAAGGCTCACCCACACAAAGTTACTGTATTCCAATTCCTTTATTGATCAGTTAGCTTAGGTGGCTATGAACTATGGAAAGATACATTTGATCTTAAATCTGCTTGGGGTTCTAGATCCTGGCAGGTAAAGGGCATGGAGGCTTTACATTGAGCGTGCCTTATCCCTAACCAAATTCTGTTTTTAAACAGTTCAATTCATCAAACAACCTGTTTTGTGTTGGCCACTTCAAAACAAATGAATGCCCCTAAAATTCCTGATCTGTATGCTTATGACACCTGGAACAATCATACAGATATGACCCTTGATGAGTTGCAGTCATTAATTGCAAATGCTTCTTTTAATGTTTCTACCCTGGATTGGTCGGTTTGGAAACAAGTTCTGATTCCTTCTAACACCGTTTTCTGGGCAAGGCGCCTGGTTATATACACGATAGACCTGATCCACGTTTTTCAAGCTCCCATTCGGTTACAACCTATTCAGTAAGAAACTTATGTCAAAATTGGTTGAAACATTGCACCCTAACGTCAGTTAAACACCATTTGTCTTTATTGACAGATTACATTGATTTGACAGATTTTATAAAAGGACCTGCAGGTCAAAGATTGAAAAGATTCCTGTATGCTATTTATAATGAAATCTGGAAGCTGTCCCAAATTGAAGCAGCTTCGTGTCTAAGGGCAATAGACCAAGCTAATATAGAAAAGGTGCTTGCTGTCGCTGATAATAGCATTAACATGCTTTCCTCCCGCATTTACACATTAGATAATATTGTTTCATCTGTTGTGGATATTGTTCATGATAAAGTGTCTGTTTTGTACCATGGTCAAAATCAATTGCTTTCAATCATGCAGTTTGCTTGGACTTTGCAAACACTTAAGATGAGTAAGGTTCCTCTGGATTAAATCAACACGTCCTCATTATTTTTGCCATTTAACTTGACAGATAAACAACAGTTTATGTCCATGAAGGATGCAACATACAGTCTGTTACACATTGAAAAGTTAGAACCTTTACCTTTTTCAGTAGCTGAAACTGATTCCCCAGTCTGGCTCATCCACGGAGTAATAACGTTACCATTTTCCTTGTTTAAATTTAGTTGATGCATGAAACCATATCCCCTGGGCCGGTATGAACCCCTAGGTAGTGCTTATCTTCACGAGGTGTGGTCTTTGCCTTTCACATACAGATGCCTGCTGGATGGCAAAGAGGTGTACTTGACTAGGGAATTGTGTTATTCCTCACCTGATCACTCTCATGTGTAAAAATATACAGTTACACAGCACTTGTAATTTAAAAGCACCAAATTTAGCTTGTATTTTAAAGGGTAATCCAGTACCAGCTATCACACCTACGTTCACACTGCTTGCAAACGGTTGCTATTTGCTTTTAAATGATGAAGATTGCTGCGGCATGCTAGCTGGCATCCCTTACATTGTAACTGTCTCACAACTTGTATTTTGAGGTACAAATGTGCTTTTGTCGCCCCCACACGGGAGGCTCGACATCTTAATTTGGCCTTCCATTCCGACCATGAAGGCAGAGTTCAATAAATTGAGCACAATAAGAGCACTATTGTCCCAAAAAGAAGTTGCGCTCACATCTTCCCGTGAAACATTCGTCCTTCATGTGGCCAACACCCGCACGGAGGTACAGGCGCTTTTAAATACTGATCTCCCACTTCATTTCGGTGCCTTGATCCATACCATTTTCAATGCCTCTACTACTACAGGCTTGGCCCCTTTTTTTAAACTTGGGGGCTCTGGCCTTGTGACTTCATTCCAAACTATATTTGGTGTGATACCAGCATTTTTTCCATTCTATTTTTTCCAGCATACTCAGCGGCTTCCCACTAATACTTGCCTTGGCTGCAGGGGTACTGCTGTTGATTTGCCTGCTTCAGAATGGCTGCTCTATCTGTGGTGCAAAACAGCAGTGACCGGCTGATACAGCTCCATAGTCGTATGCTTGAAGGCTACGGTACTCGGCCCTTGGACACTCTTAAGCGTGGCTTATGGATTGTCTTTTCGTTTCGCGTACTTCACTTGCGTCCAACCTGTCTTCCACTGCCTGGAATGCTCCTTTGAATGGGCACTGGATCTTTGCCTCTCCAACGCGGTGTCTCCTGCCCCGGATTACGGAATGCTAATGAGTCCTCCTGTGGCACATGAGCTGGAATATGCCGGTGTTGGGATTAGGAACTGCGCTTGGAGTGTTGGCAGAATGGGATGTCTGTGCTGCTGCACATGATTTCCTGCAACAAAGTTTTCTTGAAGAACACGCAAGTTGACCTCTGATGGTGCTAGAGGCTCCCATTGTTGATGAACATGTATGTTCATTCTCTTTGCTTGATTGGCTGGCAACTCTTTTCTTACAGTAACAATGACTTCCTCTTGGAGGCTGTTCAAATCTTCACATTTGACATGGATGAACTTATTTATTGCTCACTCAGATTTGAACTGTGCATTCTATTGAGTCCATTGTCCAATGGCCCGACCAAGGGGAGGGTGTGGTGGGGATAGGGGGTTAACTGCAGACATTACTATGTTGGCATGGGGGAAATATATGCTGGGACGCCATTTTGCCGCTTTTGCACATGACGCTGCATGGCTCTGTTCTCTTGGGTGGACTGCTTGCACTTCTTCGCATGGGAGCTGTCTGTTTTTCACATATCTAGGCTTGCACTGTGCTTTCTGTCTGCACAGCGTGTTCGGGGTCGAATAGCAATGTATGCTGTTGGTTCATGTTGGTCGGTCCCACGCACATGGACATAGCAGAAGGTGCAGCTGCCCAAACTCAAACTCAGGTGCTTTTGGTATGGCATTGCGTGTGTGGGGAAGCACTTGGAGGAAAGCTTTTCAACCTCGAAGAGCTGTGTTTGCCCTAGGATGTGATTCACTTCATCTAATCTTGGAGGTGTGGGGTCCCCCGTCAAAGCCTAGAGGTCTTCTATTATTCCTTAAAACTAGCTCCCAGCACGGGGAGGGTGGTAAAGGCGCTGTAGTCCTGTTTCCACTGTCATTATAATATGATTTCCCCTTTTGTTCTTTTTGGAATTGTAACAATGCTGATTGTATTATTCTTATGCATCTTTTTGTTATTATTGGCAAGAGTACTGTATCGTAGAGCACGTTTGTTAAAATATTTATTTTAAACTATATCGTGCCTTTGATTACTCACGTTGTGGACTAGTATGAGTGTTCGAGCAAAAGAGTGTTCTTGATTCCCACTATTCCTGAGAGTTTACTAAGTCGCATGTTCTAGGTTGGCATATCGTTGGTAGTTTTGCTGTAGTACGGAGAACGAATGCGACACTAATGCTAGTCGGATCGGGGTTCTAGGCACTGAGGTGGGTGTTTTGGTACACCACAATACACCGAGGTCCTGGTTTCCTGCACATAGTTGTGTTTATGAGCAGAATCCCTGCAACAGAAGTAGTGGGCGTCTATATCGCAGTGAGGCCTGCTCTCTTATGGTGGCCGTCCCACGCCCAGCGTACACATTCCACAGTACTGATTTCAGCTTTGGAGGCCTTGTATTGTTGGAGCACCGCAGTTTTCAGTGACCACTAGATCACCTGGTCATGTTCAATCGCTAAATGCTGCTGGAATGGGGTGGGGTGCAACCAGAGGTGTAAAAATTGTACCTGGGCCCACAGCGTATGTAGCTTCATGTTCGGACCCCCAATCCACCGTGCACAGGTGGCAATGTTAACTTTTCGTATGAGACTCGCCCATTGTGAGTGTGATCAAGTTTGACCGCACCCTTTTAAAGAATTGTACATTGAGTGGTAGAGCGATATTTACAAAGAGGTACAGGAACTTTGGAAGCATCTCCATCTCAGCGATGTCTATGTGGCCAGTTAGTGACAGAGGAAGTTTGACCCAAGTGGGATTTTGGTTTCCAGCCATTCCATGGCACATCCATAGTTTGCTCGCCATAGTTCCTCAGGGTCCTTCCTCAGCCATATGCCCAGATATTTGATAGGCTTCTCCGCCCATTTCAAAGGATATTCACCAACATAAGGCATTGCTCATTCCGTCAGTGGAAAAAGAAACAATTTGGACCAGATTACCTGGATTCCGGTGTATCCGCCATAGCGGACCAACTTCCATATCACTGGTCCCAAATTTGTTTCTGTGATTCGCACATACAGTGCCACATCATCAGCATACATGGATCCAATGAAGCTGCGAGTGATAAAGCCAATGCCCCATTTTGCATGGTACTGCCGTAATCTGCCGCCAATGGCTTCGTGGCTATGGCAAATAAGATCGGGGAAAGGCGGCATCCCTGTCTAGTGCCACGAGTAATTTTTATGGGATCCAAGATACCTCCGTTTAGTCTAATCCATGATGTGGGAAGGTTGTACAGTAGTTCTATTTTCAGTATGAAGTTATGACTCCCTCCCAGTCATCGCAGTAGGGTAAAGAGAAAGCGCTAGTCCAGAGTATTTTGGTGGCGTCCAATAGGGCAGCCGTCACCAGGATATCAGGGTGTATATGGTGCATATTCGCGAAAATATTATGGAGATTGTGTGATGTTACCCTTCCTGGGACGAAGCCCGACTGGTCTGGCAATACAATCAGTGGCATAAGGGGCAACAAACAGTTTGGCTGATCTTTTTGTCTATGTTTATTAAAGAAAGTGGGCAATGTGAGTCGCATAAGTTAGCGGGTTGGTCTGGTTTTAGAATAGTCATGATTACCGCCTCTCAGCGAGGGGAGTGAGTCTTCCCAATATTAGTGACTCGTGGTACATCTCCATGAGATGTGGAATAAGTATGGGGGCATATTCTTTGTAAAAGCCTTGTCAGTCCTTCGAGGCCCAGGGTTTTATCTGACGGCATACTCGTGATAACCTTGGCAATCTCTTCTGGTGTAATCGAAGTGTCTAAATAATCCCTGTGTCCTTGGTCTAGCCACAGGTTTTGTATGGAGTCAAAAAATGATTGCAGTGTCTCTGGTTCCTTCTCTATTCCAGCAGTGTACAATTGGGTGTAAAATGAGGACATTACTTTTGGTAATTGTAACGGCTTAGAGATCAGTCGGGAGTCGTCTTCTCCTTAATTCCGTCATATATGTGGCAGCGTGAGCTTTGCGTAGTAATCCAGCTAATGTCTTACCTGGCTGATCTCCCTCGCCATACCTACACGCCTGGGCCTCTTTACCTAGGTAGTGAGTTTCTCGATCTGCCTCTTCTTTATACCCTGAGATTCTCTCTCTAATGTCACCTAGCAAAGAGGGATCAGCAGTTCGGCAATTGTCCCTTTCTAATTCCCGCTTCTAGCTTGTCTAGTGTAACAAGCAGCATACGTAAACCCCGACAGTTTCTAAAGGCATGTCCTGCGTATGACCACTTTCAACGCTTCCAACAGTGTGGAGGGCGATTCCACGCTCCTGGCGTTGCGCGCAAAGTAATATTTATTTGCTTTATCGATCTCCTCTGTAAATGCAGCATTGCGCAAAGCATTTGGAGGGGAGTCTCCATGAAAAGGCTCGGGGGGTCTGGGGGATCTGGAATGTCTTAAAAGCGAGTGAATATTGTTGTCTTATGGTTCTGTTTCGGCTGGCTGCGTAGTTTGCCTGTCTACATCCTAGGTGGGTTCGCCCTGTCTGGTATGATGGCGTCCTTCAAACGTGAGTTTGGACTGTTAGTATCAGGCTTACCCATTGTCTTAGGTGGGGCTCCAGCAGCCCTCCCTTTAGCTTTCGTCCGTGTTCTTGAATACATGGTGCGAGGGGGGGCAGCAGTGACTACTTTATTGTCTACAGGTTCTGTCAATGGTTCATTGTAAGGAGTTGGGCAAGTGATGAAGTATAGATCACGCTTCCAACTTGTATACCTCTTTGTAGGCAATACCCTATCATCTCCCAGGTATTTAGTTGCAGGGAGATGTGCGCAGGGCGGGTCCCCAGTGGCGAAGTCCCATGGGCGGCTTGGTTTTGGTGAATCTATGGAGGGACTGTGGTGTCCAGATCTTACCTCCTCTATTCCAGAGGCGAAGTCTCACAGATATCAGGTGCCAGCGGGCCCCCCAGAGTGGGGCGCAGCAGAGGTGGGGAAGGGCTAGCATAGCTCACGTCTGTCTGCCCTCACACCCCAGTGGTATTGCCTCCAACGTTAGTGATGAACTGATGGTCTGCAGCTTGCCTGGCAGTTTTTAGGTCTCGCCTGTCGATGCGCATGCGCATCGAGCTTGCGAGCCTATTGCGGCTTAAACAACTTTTAACTAAGAAGCAAGGAATCGTGGCGATTCCTTGCAGTGCCCGTGACTTTTAAGCTCAATGCGCATGTGCATTGAGCTTAAAAGCGCGTGCACAGCCGCAATCGCCGTCAGCCGCATTCCTCCGACACCTTTTGAAGTGAAGCTTAGCTTCACTTCAAAGGCCCGGCTTCTTAACACCCACATGCCGCTCTCCCCGCTCCGCCCCCTCCCCTGCCCGCCTTGTGCATTTCTCCTACACCCCCTCCCCACAGCAATGCCCTCCGTCTCCTGATCTTCACTCATAAATATATATTGCAGACTCTCATGCTCTGAGCGGGTACTGCCTCCTCCTGCCTTTGCCCTGTGGTTTTGTTTTCCTTTTCCCCGTGTTCCTCCAGTCCTTTGTTCTTTCCCCACCTCTCTGTAGTGTTTTTACCATTCAGCTTTACCCAGCTCCACATCCGCATGATTCTCTGCTCTGCTCTCATTTCTGTACTGCCAACACGCCAAGCGCAGGCTCGGGGCTTTGCCTGTCAAGCGCCTGGGGTTCGTGCCTTCGATTAGGTTCCAATTTGGAAATGTCACACTTTTTTCTGCAAATGTTTTATTTAAACGCCACTATGATTTGTGTCTATGTTGTTGTTTTTAATGGAATCGGTGCTCTTAGCCAATTGTTGGCAAAGTTTGGGCTAGCTTAACTCGTGCCCTTTTTGTGAAGCACCAGCAGACTCCTTAATGGTAAACAGAAGTCACTCAGCCCCATGTGCCTAATCAGATGTTTGTCCCCATTCTGCAGGAGGCCGACGAGCTCACTGGGTCTCTTACTCGGGTGTGTAAATGGATCTCACAGCTGAGCAAAGCACGAGTGTCCACACACCCAACCCAGCGCCAGTAAGCGAGTCTCTTATGCCACCTCAGGAAGCTCAATTATGTCCAACAAGTCACATATTGTCTCAAAGTAAACGCATTTGCAGGTACAAAAGTACATTGATTCATTAGACCAGTGCCTAATTTGAGCCGGTGGTTTCTGATGGAGCTACCGGCACTCCTTTTTTGCGCTAGACCTTACCCCCAGTCAGCTTTCCAATTAACTGGGGCGCTTCCTGCCTTTGTAAAACTGCCGAAGAACAGCTTAATAGCTTTGGCCGAGCCTTCTGCCTGCCTCCTGCCTTGAAGGCAATCTGCTTCTCCGCCCCCGTGGCAGCCAAACGCTCTTCAAAGGCTTTGCTCCACGCCCCCCGCCTGCACCACTCTCCATACTTCTCCTGTCCAGCCTGTGCCTTCTCTCCCTACCCTTAACCCTGCCCCCACCACCTCTCGATATTGCTGCTTGTTTTTCGTGCGTTCTTTCTATGTTCTGTTTTATCTCTGTCTTTGCCGACCTTTTTTCCTCTCCTCCATCTTTTATTCTTTCTTCTCATCCACCCTCCTCTCTTTTCACTGTTTCCTGCATTGTCCGCCCATATTTGCTCCTATTACCCGTTCTCTACTTCTGTTCTTTTTCTTGTCCGCTCTCTCCATATACAGAATTCATTATTCTCTTATTGTCTCGGTTGTTCCTTCTGCAGTCTTTCCTTATCTCAACCCATCTTTCGTTGCTTTAAAGTTCCTCCCCGTTTCATGCTCTGTCTGCTCCTAAGTATAGCGCCGCGAGGGGAAGCAGTGTGCTCTATTTCAGTGTATACAGTACACTCACTCTTTCCCTCAATTCCCTGGCTCCCTCACCCCTCCTCAACTCCCCGGACCCCCCCCCCCCCACCCCCCCCGCTCTTCAGACCCCCCCCCTCCCGCACTGCTGTAATTACTGCTTTGATGAGCTCCGTGCCCCTCCAGAACACACAGCGAGAGCCGCCTCCGGCTCTCGTTAACACCCCTCGGTGAGACAGGAGCCGAGGCTGCAGCACAGACTCAAGGGCAGGGACAGGGGAGAGTGCACGCAGCTGGAGTCAGACGAGCTGCACCACCCCACAGCGGGGGGCTCCTGTATCAGCATCCACAGACCTCCCAGCAATCACCATCCACAGACCTCCCCAGCCATCACCATCCACAGACCCTCCCAGCCATCACCATCCACAGACCCTTCCAGCCATCACCATCCACAGACCCTCCCAGCCATCACCATCCACAGACCCTCCCAGCCATCACCATCCACAGACCGCCCAGCCATCACCATCCACAGACCGCCCAGCCATCACCATCCACAGACCCTCCCAGCCATCACCATCCACAGACCCTCCCAGCCATCACCATCCACAGACCCTCCCAGCCATCACCATCCACAGACCCTCCCAGCCATCACCATCCACAGACCCTCCCAGCCATCACCATCCACAGACCTCCCAGCAATCACCAGCAATCACCATCCACAGACCTCCCAGCTTCGTTCTTTCTATGTTCTGTTTTATCTCTGTCTTTGCCGACCTTTTTTCCTCTCCTCCATCTTTTATTCTTTCTTCTCATCCACCCTCCTCTCTTTTCACTGTTT
This sequence comes from Lissotriton helveticus, assembly GCF_964261635.1. Lineage (NCBI taxonomy): Eukaryota > Metazoa > Chordata > Amphibia > Caudata > Salamandridae > Lissotriton > Lissotriton helveticus. The sequence continues at coordinate 466,694,318 of NC_136072.1, forward strand.
CCTGCATTGTCCGCCCATATTTGCTCCTATTACCCGTTCTCTACTTCTGTTCTTTTTCTTGTCCGCTCTCTCCATATACAGAATTCATTATTCTCTTATTGTCTCGGTTGTTCCTTCTGCAGTCTTACTACCAATCCTTCACACACGCAACGCCACTCACACACGCTACGCCACTCACACACGCTACGCCACTCACACACGCTACGCCACTCACACACGCAACGCCACTCACACACGCAACGCCACTCACACACGCCACTCATCCACGCAACGCCACTCATCCACAGAAACGCCACTCATCCACGCAACGCCACTCTTCCATTTGCAAAAAGAAAAATGTCTAACTATTCTATTGCGAGACCTATTGCATTTCCAATGCTTGTTTGGGGCTTGCCCTTTCTCTGTCTCTTCGTCCTGCCGTCTCTGCAGCTGCCGCCCCTCGTCTGTTTGCCAGACTTGGATGTAGGCCTCACAAGGTCTCTTCAAATGTGTTGCGGTTATGGGCTGCTGTCTTCTGTCTTTCATTAGGGGGCGAGCCCAGGGTCTAAATTCAAGCTGGTCCACCCTGCGCCGCCACCACCAGGGCAGAGGAACAAAAGCCGCAGCTTCTCCATCACTCCGGGCCCACTGTTCTTGACCTGGTCCCCTCACTTGAAGGCCACTGTCTGCTCACCACTTATTCCATTGACAAACTAATGGACTCCACGGTGGCTCTTAGGTGACTCGTTTTCTTGCATTCCACAGGCTTTTTGGGGGATATCCCTGTGAGCCTCGTGGACATGTCCTTTGATAGCTCTTGTCTGTTTAGCGAAAAGGCAGCTACAGCAGTGGAATTCTTTAAGAATGACATGGTCGCGGGTCACTCCTTGGGGTTGAGTGTTGCCTCACGCCAACCATATTCCTCCTTTCGTCCCTCCAGTAGCTTCGGTAGGTGACTTCAGCCCCACCAGTACTAGCCATACCCGCATGGTTAGCAGATTCCTCAGCCTTTTTGTGGCAGAGGCTCCCTTAGACCTTTCAGACACCAAGGTAACAGTACTACCAAGTCCTCCACCTCTCCTGCAGCCGCCTCCACATATCACTTTATTTCACCCTCCATGACACACCGCCATCTGGTAGGTGGCAGAATGCGTTACTTTTTACTAGTGTGGCAGACTGTCACCTCAGAGAATTAAGTGTTGCAGATTATTTGGCTGGGGGACGCCCATTCATTCCTTGAATGCCACCATCTGTAAACTGACATTCGGAGGACAATCTGTTCTTGTTACGTCAGGAGGCAAAAATTATTCCTGCCAAGTGAGCCCTCGTGAGGTTTCAACACCAGAAGTAAGTCTTTGCTACTACTTTCTCTACTTTCTGGTGCTAAAAAAGGATAGAGACCTCCTCCCTATTCCAGACTTGTGTCCTCTCAATGCCTTCTTGAGGAAAGACAGGTTCAAGATGCTCAACCTTGCCCAGATTCTGTCTGCCCTGGCGACTGGATAGTAGCATTGGACCCGCAGGATGCATATTATCATGTGCCCATCTTGCAGGCCCACATATGTTTCCTGCAGTTCATGATGAGCCAGGAGCATTTCCATTTTGCTGTGCTCTCCTTTGGCTTTCCCATTACCCTTTTGCTGTTCACAAAAGTGAAAGTGGTGGCTGCTTCTCCTCTTTGGAGGTTGGGGTACCAGTCTTCCCCCTACCCCAGCAACTTGCTGTTGAAGGTTGGCTTGCTCCAGGCAGTTGTCGCCCACCTCCAGACTACATTGAACCTTCTTCATTAATGGGGGCTCACTATCAACATTCCGTAGTCACACCTGTCTCCCTCTCAAACACTTCCTTTCATCCAAGTCATTGTGGACACACTGCAGTTTTTTGCCTAGCTTACAACACAGAAAGTCCAGGAGTCTTGGGCAGTGATCCTTATGTTTAAGCCTTAGTCCTTGTGAGGAAGGGCCCGTCCCCATGCATGAGACCGGACGGAAAGCTAACAACCCGCAATGGATACCTTACCAAAGTATGCCAGAGGACGCCGACGGGGTAATTTCCTCCGTGTTAACCCGCGACTCTTCCCTCCTCACACAGTCTGCCAGCAGTGACCCGGAAGTATCAGGCTCTTGGAAGGGCGGGACCAACTACAGCAGTAGCCAATCAGGACCCTTCTGTCAAGAACAGCGGCCGCCTGAAAAGCGCGAAGCCACCATACTGGCCAGTCCTGCGTTGGAGACCCCGGAAGAAGATCGCTGCGCGAGTCTGGAGGTGCCGGGAGGAGACACTGACGCGGAGACTGGAGAACGCCGAGAAGAGGAAGAAGAAAGCTGGAGTGAAGAGTGGTGGAGCCCGGAGGACGAGCAAGCCGCCACGACTCAGGAGAGTTGTGGCTAGTGTGGTAAGTGGCGGGCAGGGGTCTAGGGAAGGGGAGGACTCTGATTTAAACTTACATCGGGCTGAGAAGGGAGGGCTTTGCATGCTCTGATTGTATCTGCCGCCTATGTTGTAAGGTTCCTTATCAGCATCTCCTTTTGTTGCTAACCGACCTCAGCAGCAAGACGCCTAGTTTTCTATATTCTTGTATACTTAACGGTACCTTGCTACCCCACGCCACATTACTCAACCCTATCCTGTTGCCTCATTTTCCTTATTTCCCTCCGCTAGGGACACTCCAAATAGGATGCCTTAAGAACTCACGATCTTGTTTTTCCTTATTTAAGTCACCACATTACTGCCTTCTACCTCACGTGGGTCTGGTGACGGTAACCCCTCCCTAGTGTAGGTAGATAGTGATGCCACTTTTCTCTGTTCCGAGGAACACCCAGGTCCGGGCCGCCCACTTCCCTTTTGAAACCCGTAATAGGTTTCAAAGTAGCCGACCAACTGAAACCCATCATAGGTTTCACAACGTGGGATAGGAGCCACCCGACATTCAGAAGAAAAGAAGGAACAGAAGGAAGACCTGTGGAAGAACATTTTCCCGACCCATCCTGAAGCTCATTTCTGTTGACCATTGAAGTTACTTGTATGCCTTCTTATAATAAACACCTTCAATATTCACCCCATCCGGCCTCCTCGCTTCTGCTTCCGACCATCCCTCCGACAGTCCTGTATTATGGAAAGACTGACCCTGAGGCTGCTGGGTCTGATGGGCGATTGCATCCTGCTGGTGAAGCATATTTGATGACATATGCGGGCTCTGCAGTGGTATCTGAAGTCCCGGTGAGCACAACACCAGGGAAATCTCTCAGATGGGTACAGATTTCAGGGGTGACTGCAAGAGATCTGCAGTGGTGGCTACTGAATAACCATCTGGTCAGTGACATACACATCTCCCTTCCCCTCCCAGCGCTGACCATGGTGACTGATGCCTCATTTCTATGACATGGTACCTATCGGAAGGTGGCACATCAACCTGTTGGAGTAGTTGGCCATCGGTTTGCCATTGAAATGTTCCTTCCATTCATCAAAGGGATGCTGGTGCAGGTTCTTATGGGCAACACCACTGCCATTTGCTACTGCAACGAGGATGATGAGGTGGGGTCATGGCCCCGGTTCCAAGGGGCCCTGCATCTCTGGATGTGGCTGAAATGTAAGGACATCTTCCTGGGTGTGCAGCACCTGCTGGATCCCTAAATGCCAGGCCAGATGAAGTCAGCCGTTGACAGCTTGAGATTCATGAGTGGCATCTACACCAGGAGGTGGTGCAAGTTATCCAGTATTATGGGTGTCTTTCATAGATTCACATGCCTGAATCATTCCCCGTCGTCGAGATGGGAGCCCCGGTAATAGAAAAGTAATGTCCTATAGACATACATAGAGAAAAATAGGCCTAAGGGCCTTGCCTTAGTAGCCTATCTATGTCCTTTTGTAAAAAGGACCAAATTCCTAAAGGTAGCCAATCAGCTACCACCTCCCTCTAGAACCTTCCTGCCAGGAGCCTCAGTCTCTCAGATTTTCTACCGCACGTTGTGCTAGGGAGTCCCCATCTGAGCTCTCCTCAGGTTTCTTCAATTTCTCTCCTTTTCTTAAAAAAACTTGGATTATACTTCAACTATGACTGAACAACAGAAAAAAGGACTCTTTAGAGCCTGTTCTTCTTGTGGCAAGAAGAGACTGCACGTCGACGACAAGCATGAGACTTGCCTCTACTGCCTCTACCCTGACCATACAGTAAAAGACTGCAGGGTATGTAGAACATTCTCTACCAAAACACTTAAGGACAGAGAAGGAAGACTGCTCCTCTGGTTAAACAGACTCAAAACCAGAGATGATGAGGTGCTCTCCTCGGAGGGCAGTGAAATGGCTTCAGTTTCTTCGAAACTGTCCTTGAAAAGGCCAAGGGAGGCTTCCCCTGGCCATTCAGACGTCCCTCACAAAAAGACTGATTCAAAGTCTTCTGAGGCAAGATCTGACACGTCTGTGAAGGATGCTGCAACCTTCAGAAAGCCATCGCAGTCCTCGTCGACTACTTCCACGACGTCCTCTTCAAGAAAAACTAACTATGTCTCCACATCGACGACGACAGTCTCGACGACGGTGGCGTCGTCAGCCTTGACTTCAGCGACGACGACTACCCACTCGTCGACGATGGGTAAGCCAATATCGTCGATTGTACTTATTAAAAAGCAGCAGTCGTTTGTCAAAACTCCGTCGTCATCACTGTCGACGTCGACAAAATCGTCGATGAGAATTCAGTCGACGCCAACCGCATCGTCGACGAAGACACCGACGACGGTAGGAGCACCGTCGACGACAAATGCACCGCCGACGGCTACTACGCCGCCGACGACGAAAGTGCCGTCGACGGCCACATCGACGACGGCGAAAGTACCGTCGACGACCACATCGACGACGACGAAGGCACCGTCGACGAAGGCATCGTCGACGCCCGCACCGTCGACGCCCACTCCGTCGACGACAGCTTCATCGGCGAAGGAACGGTCGACGCTTGAAAAACGATCGACGTCGATACCGTCCACGACACCAACGACGACGTCGACGACGACGACATCGTCGACGCCATGGAAAAAAGCGGAGTTAGTTCCATCAAAAAAGGTCACCAAACTCCCTATTACGGCCGATTTAACATCACCCAGTAGGGTTCAAACACTGCTCCCTTCTCGCATACTACAAGATGACGAATCGGATGATGAACAATTTGAACAAGCTACTAGTCCGTCAGATCTCAATGTCAAATGCCAGAGTACTGACGATGACGGAGATGATGTTATTTTTACAGAGGAAACTGTTCAGGCTCAAGTACATACTCGAGTCACTCCAATGATCGTCTTGCCGGCTGAGATAGTCACTGATCTTCAATTCTTGATCACAGACTACAAAAAACGATTCCCAGAATCGTCAGCGACCCCTTCAAAAGACAACTCTCAGGAATCTTCCATGCCGCAAAGATCACCAAGGACAAGACCAACGCCTTTGGTTATTCCTCAAAATAGTGAACAGGTTCACAACATCCAATCCTCTGATGAGGACGACGAACCTCCTGAGGAAGGTGAGGTTAGAGATGACCTCTCTCAAAACAGAGATGACGAAGATTACGTTGCTCATTCTCCGGCCACACCGGAACCCAGCACGTCAGACTCTCCACCAGTGGATATCGGCGGATTCCACAATTTAATAGAGAGAGCGGCCACTAGATTTCACATGACAATGGAAACAAAAGTAACGGATTGTTTCTTATATGACTTTAAAGATCCTATAAAGAAAGAGGCAAGGTCCATTCCCATAATAGATCACATCTGGGAACAGGGTCTACAGCTCATGCAAACACCTGCATCTGTGTCAATAGTGGTACCTAAACTGGATAAAAAGTATAGGGCTCCGTCAACGGCACCCACTTGCTTTAATTCACATCCTAAACCAGATTCGGTCGTCACTCAAGCCGCCCAGAAGAACTCCAGAAACCCATCCTCGCCACTGTCAGCACCACCAGACAAGGAGGGCAGGAAATTGGATGGCATAGGCAAACGCTTCTCCACAACGTCAGCCATGACGGTCAAAGTGGCCAACGCCATTGCTCTGCTAGGCAGATACAATAGACAACTATGGGAAGATATCGCTCCATATCTAACGCATGTACCTGATAACTTGAAGGATGAGGTCCAGGCACTCCTTCATGAAGGTCAAATGACAGCATCGGAAATCATAGATTCAGCTGTCGATGTCACCATGACAGGCTTCAGACAGCTGGCAGGCGCCGCAGTTCTGCGCAGACAAGGATGGCTCAAGGTGACATCCTTCAGACAAGAGGTCCAAACCAAAGTTGTAGATATGCCCTATGACGGACAACAACTATTTGGAGCAAAAATAGATGAAGCCTTGCAGACGATCAAGAAAGACACCGACACTGCAAGGGCTCTCGGGACTTTACAATTCAGAAACCAGTCCTTTCGAGGGCACAGAGGAAGAGGACAATCCACATACAGAGGATCCTATCAAGGAAAATCCACATACTCATACAATCAAAATCGCTCACAATATCCGCAGCGACAGCAACAACAAGGTCGTCAGACCTCCTACGGGAGATCGAACTTCAGGGGCAAATCTCAAAAGAAAACGGCTGGCGGACGACAATGACCATTTCCCGCAGCCAGTCCCCCCACCGTCCTGTCCGCTCAAAATTGGAGGCAAATTGACACATTTCCTCCACAATTGGAAATCGATTACGACAGATCGGTGGGTACTACAATTAATCCAACACGGTCACACCTTGGAATTCAACTCCATCCCACCGTTAACTCCTCCTCACAAACATCATCACAAACACCTTTGTATGTTACTAAAGGAAATCTCTTCCATGATAAAAAAGGGAGCAATAGAGCGAGTCCCATCAGCTCAAAAGGGAAAGGGATTTTATTCCCGCTTCTTTTTAATCCAGCAGAAAAAGAAGAAATGGAGGCCCATTCTAGATCTCAGGGCGCTCAATGCCTTCCTGAAAAGCCAATCGTTTCGAATGGTGACTATCCAGGAAATCTTAGGTTCCCTAGAGGAAGGAGACTATATGACGTCTTTGGACCTGCAAGATGCATATTACCATGTCCCAATACACAAACGACACAAAAAATTCCTACGATTCGAAGTAGCAGGTCTCCACTACCAATTCTGTGTCCTCCCGTTCGGCCTCAAATCAGCGCCACGCATTTTTACAAAGTGCCTGGCTCCTGTGGCAGCTTTCCTGAGACAACAAAATCACCAGGTCTTCCCCTACCTGGACGACTGGCTGGTGAAAGCACCGTCTCTCACAGACGCGCAGCTGTCTTCCAACGCCTGTCTCGATATTTTCCGGAACCTAGGTTTGACTCTCAACTTCGAGAAATCTACTTTACAACCCACCAGGATTATAACATTCCTGGGGGCCACTATAAACACCATTTCCTCCAAAGCCTTCCCATCTCAAGAAAGAAAACACAAACTGATGACTCTAGCTACCGCAGTATCTTCAAAACAAACCATCAAAGTACGGATTTTCAAATCTCTATTAGGGATGATGTCTTCCTGCATACTACTCATCCCTCACTGTCGGCTCAGAATGCGCCCCCTTCAGGAGGCCCTGACCAAACAGTGGACCCAAAGTACAGATTCCTTCGAGGATCACATAGTCATCACTCGACAAATATCCGAGACGCTGGATTGGTGGATGAAGAACAAGAACCTATCCAAAGGTCTCACGTTCTTGTTACCAGAAACTCCACACGTCATAACGACGGACGCATCTCTCGAAGGATGGGGTGCAGTCCTTCAAGACTTACAAATCAGCGGCAGATGGTCAGAGCAAGAGAAGGATCTGCATATCAACCTCCTAGAACTACGAGCAGTCCTTCACTCTCTACAGGCATTCCTCCCTCGCATCAAAAACTCAGCAGTGCTTGTGAGGACGGACAACACGACCACAATGCACTACTTAAACAAGCAGGGAGGGACACGCTCGCTGACACTGTCTCGCGAATCACAAAAAATTTGGAACTGGCTACTGCTCAACAACATCACATTAACATCGGAGTATGTCCCAGGAAAAGACAACGTCATAGCAGACGCTCTCAGCAGACAGAGGTCACTGTCCCACGAATGGGAACTGGACCAACAAGTTCTAAACAACATCTTCTCGACATGGGGAAAACCGCAAATAGACCTCTTCGCCACCAGGGAGAACAACAAATGCCACAGCTTCGCAAGTTGGCATCCCCAACAGAGGTCATTAGGAAATGCATTTTCCATCGCATGGCGCAACGTGTTTGCGTACGCATTTCCGCCATTTCCCTTGATAAGCAGAGTCATCCGGAAAATGAAAATGGAACATTGCACATTGATTCTCATTGCCCCTCCGTCGCCTCTCAGTCCGACCATCAATCCAACTGCATCAACATCCCTCTCTACTCTCGATGTCCAACGGCCAGATACTCCACCCGAATCTGAAATCTCTCAGATTATCGGCTTGGCTCCTGAGTACCGAGAATTCTGTCACCTACGAATCCCGCAGGAGTGCAAGGAAGTCCTAGCTAAAGCAAGAGCAGTTAGCACGAACAAAACTTATTCCTTGAAATGGAAACGCTTTTGTATTTGGTGTAAAGACAACAATATACATCCTTTCAGGATCACTCCAGAGCAGATACTACCTTATCTACTACATCTGGCCCAAGCAGGACTTGCGCATGCTTCCATCAGGGTACATCTGGCAGCAATTTCACGCTTCACAAGGACTTCAAAAGCTCCTTCCCTATGGTCCAACAGACTGATAAAACAGTTTCTTAAAGGGCTTTATAGATCTTTCCCTAGACCAAGACGAATACCACCAACGTGGCATCTGAATATTGTACTCAATCAATTGATGAAGCATCCATTTGAACCTATCCATAGGGCTGATATCAAATACATTTCATGGAAAACTGCACTTCTCTTAGCTTTAACGTCAGCCAGAAGAGTCAGTGAGTTACAAGCTCTTTCGATACAGGATCCTTTCATGCAATTTAGAGAGGACAGAGTAATTTTAAGAACCAACCCCCGTTTCATTCCTAAAGTCCCCTCGGACTTCCATCTCAATGAGCCGCTTGTGCTTCGCTCATTCTTCCCGAACCCAAGCACGGTGGCTGAAAGATCTCTTCACTCTTTGGACATTATGAGATGTCTAAAATTTTACCTGGACAAAACCAAAGATTTCAGAAAAACAAAACAACTTTTTGTCGCCTTCAGCAGGCCTAGAAAAGGCATGCCACTCTCCAAACAAACCATTTCCAGATGGATATCGGCAGCAATTGCATTTTGTCATGACAAAGCCGGACGTCCATTACATTCCACAGTCCGAGCACATCCCACGAGAGCTGTGTCCACATCGGCAGCATTATTCGCTGGAGTACCGATTCTGGACATCTGCAGAGCGGCCACCTGGAAATCGCCGCATACCTTTACCAGACACTACTGCCTGGACACGGAACTGATGCAGGATGCAGCTGTGGGCCAAGCTGTACTTCGCCATCTATTCCAGTAAGATGAGCCTTCCTACTTCCCACCGTCCTGCAATGGTATGCACATTTCTTTACTTTACTCTTTATATTACTGATGGTATCTAGTCACATGATATGTATTATCTCAGACTGTTATATTCCATCTCATATGTGCATAATGTATTGCTTGCTATTCTGATTCAGGCATGTGAATCTATGAAAGACACCCATAATACTGGATAAGAAATGCGTTACTTACCTGTAACAGCAGTTATCCAGTATTGGTGTCTTTCATAGATTCACATGCAACCCTCCCACCTCCCCAGGAAGGGCTCATCTCTCACTACAGAGCATATGTTACGTCTACCTAGCTTGGTGCGTACGAAAATCTGAGAGACTGAGGCTCCTGGCAGGAAGGTTCTAGAGGGAGGTGGTAGCTGATTGGCTACCTTTAGGAATTTGGTCCTTTTTACAAAAGGACATAGATAGGCTACTAAGGCAAGGCCCTTAGGCCTATTTTTCTCTATGTATGTCTATAGGACATTACTTTTCTATTACCGGGGCTCCCATCTCGACGACGGGGAATGATTCAGGCATGTGAATCTATGAAAGACACCAATACTGGATAACTGCTGTTACAGGTAAGTAACGCATTTCGTCTCTTCCGTGAATGGGGAGAACCTGGGCTGTATCTGTACGCCGGCATCAAGGACACACAATGTCAACACTTTTGCATGTTAGAATTTCAAAAGCGGCACTCTCTCTGAGACACATTCCGTTGGGAGTGGAATTCGGGACTCCTGTGTGCCTTTCTGCAGTTGCCAATCCTGCCTGGATTCCTCAAAAAGATGAGCCTGGCCCTAGTCATCCTAGTGGCTCCGTATTGGGTGAGGAGAGAATGGTATCTCAAACTGGTAGGCATGAGCATCTGACCTCAGATCAGGCTTCTGCTTTAGGAACATCTTCTGTTGAAGCAACATGTCCGGGTCCTGCATCCCAACCTTCTCACGCTTCATTTTCATGCTTTGAGATTGATCTGTGACAGCTGAACAGTTTTGAATTCCTTCCGAGGTTTATGATGTTATTCTGGCAGCCAGGCATCCCTCTACAAAATCTGTATACGCCGGCCATTTGGACAAGTTTGTGGATTGGTGATCTGACAAGCATGTTGACCCACTTCAGGACAAACTGTAAGAGGTGTTTCTGATTGTGTCATTGTTGGCCTAGCAAGGCTTTGCTGTGTTCATAAGTCACAGGATGATGCATTTTATTCTTCCTAGATTGGTAAATTGAGTACCATAAATTTGAGTAATAGTAAAACTTGTTATTTGCATTGCTTTACAATCCTATAAATGACAGAACTTCAATTATTTGAAGCCTATAATAAAACAAATTATTATTATACATTAACCCTGCCCCATACACCTGCGCTCATCTTCTCCTAAATACCATTCATTACACCATAGCCTAATCCTTACCCTAAACTCGGCCAATTATGTAAACCCAACCCTATCCCTAAACCTTTGCCTTATGCTAATTCTTAATCTGATCCTAAATCTAACCGTAAACTGTATACCTTTCACCTATCCCTATATGTGCTTACCTTATTCAGTGGTGTGCTATTTGGAGTAGTTGTATTCTGTGTAGTCGTAGGAATTGGTGTAGTGCCTCTGATGTAATCATAGTGGGTTCTAGGATGTAGGCATGTATAAGTGCGTATGGTATTGTTTGCAAGTAAAACTAAACTTAACTGCAGTATTTTTGCCAAAATGTATAAATAAGTTGGATTTCCCAAGCCCTTCACGTATGTATTGATGTTAATTTTTATTACCATGAAAGTAATTTTTTCCCTTAATTTTAGGCCTGGAATACTTTGTACATTTATAGGTGTGGAATCCTGAAACTCGCTTAACTAAAAAGGTTATTACTTACATGGAATTTTTTGGATTCAGCAGAGTTGATTTTAGAAAATATTCATACTGCCAACTTGTCGCAAATGATTTTGTCTGTCCAGGTCCAGCTTTAGAGTGAGGCGCCTGGTGTCACGCTCAGGTTGGGTGTTCTGCATTTAAAAATAACTTGTGTGTTCAAAGACATCCACAGTAGAGTTCCTTGTGTGCCCAGCAGTTTACAGATGATAATATAAATGTCAAGATAACACTGGTAATTAATATTCCTGCGGGGAGATTTCAGTTTTGTTTAGTTGCAGCTTTGAATCTTCAAAAATCTTCATAATGTAGTGAAGAGATGTTAATGTGTCTCTTGCAAAGCACAACATGTAATATGCAGATCACAGAATTGTATTTTGTGTAGCTAGCTCAGTGGGTTGCTGATTTTTTGCACAGAAATCCTTTAGTTACCTGCAGTTCATAGGTTACAATCCTAATAGCACAGTGAGCCATTAACTGGCATCAAAGTGTTGCATGGAGACCGTAAGGCATAGGATTAGAACCTTATGTTTTTACCTCAATCTTATGTAAATTTAAGGTTTCTAAAAAGTGTGCAGTTGGACAGAAATATATTCTTAGTAAAGACCAACCCAACGACTGTCTCTAGACCAAGCTCTCTTAACATATAATGCATACCAGTATGGATGATATGCAACACCCTCACCTTTTAGCCCTCGTTGTCTTATGTAACATTTCCTTCACATTGATTTACACAATTTTATGATTTTTTGTCTCTGTATAATATGTGTGTGAAGTGTAGTGCTGCGATACCCTGCATTGGAATGAGTAGTGCTATCAAAGAAATTAAATACTTGTGAGAGAGAGGCTATGGAGAAATGAGGGGCACCTTTGGAGCGGTATCGAGGGAGTCCTTGTTGAAGGAGGTCATTGGTGGGCACCAACAAAGAATGTTGCACCGAGCGCTATCAGTGATAAAGCCGTCCCTGTGTCCGTCTAACATGTGGAATTAAAGATTCAAGTGTATTTCTCCCTCTTGTTGCTCACCTCATGTTGCTTAACTGTAGTCATGGCCATTTTCTCTTGTCTTGCAGTTTACGCTTGTTCCAGAACTTCGACACCTTCCGGATTCTTGTGTGTGGGGGAGATGGGAGTGTCGGCTGGGTTCTATCAGAGACTGACAGCCTCAATCTACATAAACAGGTACTTGAAATGTCAGAATTATATTATTTATGTGTGTGTTTTCAAAAGCTTCTTGATAGTCACTGTAAAGAACAACAACTCAATAGATCCAATTTTCCTCCTACAAGTAAAACAGCAATGATTTTATTTTTTATCAGAGTGGATGTAACTATGTGCAATTGGAATGGATTCAAGTGTGTGCAATTGGAATCGATGTAAGTGCGTGCAGTTGTGTAGGAAGCGTGTGCCACAGCTTGCCTGAAGTTGCGTAGAAGACCCCGCCACCTATTCAAACATATTTTAGGGAGAGGCCCATTAGGTGACATGATGTCGAGAACGAGCAAACGTGAGATATTGACATATCTTCCAAATAAGACTGCAACAATGGAAAGGGAGTTTGAAAAGAAATAGCTTTACTACCTATGACCAGGGATTTGAATTATATTCCTTTTTACATTGACGGCTGGTGAAGTGTTCTCGGAATATATTTGTACCCAGGCAGGCCTTAGTGTTCTCTGGTGCTGCAAGGTACTCACTATTGCCATAATTCAGCCTAGGCTGGGTCAAGACATTTACAACAGTCATCTGGACATGGATTTGCAGATAGCACAAGATTCTACAGAGTGGCATTAGAGGATAAAAATAGGTGCTTGTGGCATTTACAATTTGTCTATCTAGGGATAATCTGACATTTGTAGATGACCCCAAATTTTTCACTCAGACAGGGTTCTTACTCCGTTTATAGCCAGCACATTAAAAGCCAATACTCCATTGTGTATGATTTAACCTGTTCAGACAGTACTTCTGAATAATGTAAAGGCTGTACTGGAGTTCAACACCATGTACAGTTGATGATTGTACACCCTGTTCAGCCAGTATTTTTTATACAAGGCACTACCCCTGCTCATACTTGTAGTAGTGCCCGCAGAACAAGCCCATGCAGTGTTAATATTCTATACGTAGCAGCTAGCTGACTCCTCATTGTGTGTTTGTGTTTCTGCTGTTAGATTGATTAGCTCTTGAATTCTTGTAGGGCGATTATTTTTGGAGCAAATAGTGGGTTTGTGGTTGTTGATGACAGAGTAGCCATTCCTTTTGTCTTCCAAATTTACAAATGTGCTTCAGGCCTCCAACCGTTGTAGGAGATTGCACTTGTGAGTGAGTCTTGCGAGTTAATTCTGTGGTCCATTTAATCACCAATGTTACATTTTTTATATGAAGGCATACCCTCTCTCTCTGTAGTGCCAACTCGGAGTGCTGCCCCTTGGTACTGGAAATGATCTTGCTCGTGTGCTTGGATGGGGATCTGCCTGTGACGATGACACTCAACTTCCTCAGATCCTAGAGAAGTTAGAACGTGCTAGCACCACAATGCTGGATAGGTAAGCCTGACAACAAATTCTTCCTACTTTTTGACAAGTTTATTTACGCACATGCATGTTTGTGCAGGTGTGTTAAAGTCCTATCTTCTGTATATGATAACTGAGTGTGAGTGACCAGATCCTAACGCATCATCTGAGTCTGAGTGATGGACACCTGCCCCGGTTCACAGTAGCGGAGTGTAAGTGACAGATTTCTGAATCTGAAGTCTAAGTGTGAGTGAAAGGATTTTGGATCCTTTGCATAATAATTAGGAGATCGTTGTTTCTTCCTTATAATGGATGAGGCTATTCGGCATATTCCTCATTATCCAAAATGATGAGGGATAGCTGGATGGCTCTTCTTTATAACAAGCAAATGTAAGTGTTGGACTCATGGCTCATCACTATCATATGTAAGTGACCTCTTTGACCGGAGACTTGATCATCATGTTACTACAAGTGTGTATAGGCTATCTCCCTTTGTACCAGTTGCCCTCCCTTTTCCTTACAAGCTATAAGATTTGTCTTCCTTTGGCTTCCTATGCAGACCTCCTTTTGGCCTCCTCATTCTTTCTCAGCATATTATGGTATTCCTCATTTGAGAAGTCCCAATAATGTCTGCTGTCCCTCTGGTCCTATTTTACCTTCTTCAAACTTCCTCTGGTCTCCTCTACCTCTCCATGGCTTCACAAGTCAGCGACTAGTACGACCGCACCAGTCGAACTGCCCTAAAGCTGGCTCTGCCTCCAATCCAAATGCGGCTGCCTTAGCCTACAACTTCTGTTCCTTCATTTTTTGGTCAAATCTTTTTTATTTGTATTTTACGGTTTTCATAATACAGTATGAACTTCAACCATTGCAGCACAGCTGTCTGGGCATGTCAATTAAACATTCTTATGCTTAGTAGTATTACAAGTAGGCGTCTTAGTGTCACAGGTGCAGCAACTCAGAAACAGAAGATAATCGGCCAGAGCTGGCTAGATCGTGAAGCGCCTAAGTAGGCAGTTTCGGGAGCGGTCCATGACTGTCCTCGCGCTGAGCCCTGTATAACAGCAGGGTTTTTGGGTGGACCCCCCAGCGTGGACTTGCGTACAGAAGTAATATTTATACTACAACTAAAATGAAACTGAGACAACAGCGGCAAAACCACGGACACATATTTATGCTAATACGAACCCCCCTTCCCCCCCCCCCCCCCCCCCCACAAGCGCGCACGCACCCACAACTTCTGTTCCTTCATGCAGTCAAAGGACATCAGAGAGCTGGAGGGCAAGTTATTTTGGGCCAAGGCCTGCAGGGACTCACCCAGCATCCCATCTCTCCTTCAGGTAAGTCTTCCTACAGGAAACGAAAAAAGACATAAAACCATAGAACGGAGAAATCCTCTTCAGCCTCAAGGATACTGTCCCACTCCTAGGACCATTAAGAGTCTCTATGCCAGTCTCTTCCCTGTCGTCAGAGCAGGTTCCAGGTGTTGAAAAAAAATTAAGCCAGAATTTCCTACTCCATCCGTTGACCCTCTGCAGGTCTAGGACCTTTCGGTCGGGTGTGCTGGATATTTTGAGAAGGCTTCTCTGACCCTGGCACTTCCCGATTCTGACCTCCCCAAGCTCCAACCTGGTGCTTCTTTCAATGAAGTCAGTGCACTCAAAGGTCCTAACACATTGTTTACGGCACCACATATGATGCTATCATCTGGCCTTGGTTCTTACTTTGAATTTTACACGTATTCGGACCTCACGCAGATGCTCTTGCTGTGTGCAATAACGTATATGGTTGCATAGAGAATTATGATTTGAAGGCAGTCAACTTCTTCTCCTCTTTCTTTGCAGATACTGGCCCATATCTAGAATTACAAAACACAAGAATCTAAGAAGCTTCAGTGTATCTCTAGAAGAGGATACCACGTATGCCTCTAGGCCTCCTTCAGAGAAAATCTATTTGTTCACTTCCATGATCAAAAAACAGCTGAGAGTCTGGAACTGAGCTTCCCTACCAGAGAGGCGAAATGTAAAATTGTATCCAATTTGCTGCAACCTTCTCCTGCTGACTTAGAACATCTGCTACCTTTAACCGAGCTGCTCATGTAGCCTGTGTTCCATGCCTGTGGTAAACCTTTCTCAGCCCAGCGCTCCATAGACACATTTCACAACATCACAGGCTTGCAACTTGTGACCCCAAATTTCTGTCATCACATCTTTCTTCAGAGAATCTAGTAGTCTAAGCACCTGCTGCAAAACTGGCACCAAATGCTTTTTCAATGGCTCCAAGAGACCGAGAGACTAGGAGGCTGGACTATGTGGGCTGAAAGTTTTTGCCCCAGCAGCCTTGTGAATGGAAGAATATAGGATAGTCTTGTTTGAATATTCACAAGTGATTTGGATGATTTCGATAATCACTATAGTAATATAAGTGGCACATTTGTACTGAGTGTGACGCAGTCAGTGTATTAATGCCCTGCAGTCGCCCGGAAAAATGACCAATATGTCTACCTGCCAGGATCCATCTTCGTGGGTCTGGAGGGTGCATTTCAGTTGAATTGGAAGTCTACTGTTCACTATGTATCGCCTTCCATAACTTTGATGCCTTTGTCTCTGAGGAAGGCTCGCCAGGACTAGACCCAAGCATTCTCATCACCCCAGACTGGCCGAGAAAGTTGTGGTACACAGATCTTCTGCATATTTCCTGGTGTGCTTCTCTGTCTTCCGCTAAGAATGGACCTTCTTTCACAATCAGGGAGCCAGGACCTGTATTGTCTTCAGGGATTACATCTTCATGCATGAAGATTGAGTGGGGTCACCTGAGTTCTTTTCAGCTACCACAGTAGATGGTCAATGTGTTCATGTCAACTCGTTGCCCCTTGACTAAGTTGGTCTATTTTGGTAGATAAAATATGTTTGTGAGCTGCTGTTCAGGCAAACAAATTGTCTTAGGCAAACATTCTTCAATTCACTTTGTCCTTCGCTTCAAGGCTGTGGAGTTGGTACTGTCAAAGGGCATTTTGTGTTTTTTTTATGTCTCGCAACCATATTTCCTTGTTCAAGTCACTGCAGATTTCAGATTTTGAAAGGGATTTGAACCATTTCCATTTATTCTGCCTGAGTGGGACTTGATGTTAGTTATAATGTACTTGATTGGTACTCTATTTGAACCCCTGTACAGTTGTCAGTTATTACTACTCACTTTTACAACAAATTGTTTTTGTTGTTGCGAAGTAGGCTGATCAAGGTAGGGAGCTTGAGGCCTAGCCTGTCAGGTCACTCTTCACATGCTTCTTCCCAGTTAAGCTCATACTGTGAACTAAGGCAGGGTTCCTTCCTAAAGCAGTGTCCCCATTTCTTCTAGGTCAGTCTGTCACTGTCCCCACCTTCTATCCACCACTCCAACCTTCCAACTGGGAGGTGCGATTGCTTGGGCTGGATCCCAGGGGTGCTGTGAGTTATTACATTAGCCTCACGAAAGTGCTCGGGTGTGCTAGCTAGTCTACTTTAAGTACTAAGTGAGGCAGTTTAAGAGAAAGCAGTTACTTGTTGGATGTTGATGTGCATCAAGATCTACTGTGCACTGGTGAAGAAAGACCACATGAGGGGTCCGTACCCATTGGCCTAGAGGAATGCTAGTGGTAGACATATGTAAGATGAAAATGTGAGCTTCTCTCCACATCTTTGCCAAACACTATTGCTTGGTGTATGAGATTAGGAAACATGACCACTTTACCTGCTTTATAGTGCAGGATTTCCTGTTTTTTTTTTTTTTTTTTTTTTTTTAAAAACCTTTATTGTGACATAAGGTAGATACAATTACAGGCTAGCAAAAACACCGCCGGCCATTATCACAGAGACGGTCAATGCACATCAAGAAGTCAAAACACATACCTCCCGCCTCCTAAAGTCCACATCAACACCCAGGATACTGTTGCACCATAGCGGCACCAGGATAAGAGAGGTTTTGTTTTCGTTTTTTTAAGGGTTCAGAGATAGAACAGGATCCGACATCATACAATCTAGTAGCACCAGAGATAGGGGACATCACAAATCAGGATATGCACATTTGGGACCACTGCAGGCGGGGCGCAGACACTAACGCGCACTAAACAGGATAGACAACAAACAGCACATTACGCCCTCCAATGCAGCACATGCCCGCCGTACCTAAAACGAGAAACTAGTATAACATCCCCCATACTGGCTTGAGACATAAGAACATCCGGTAAACTACCTACTACTCGGAATCCCAAAAATAAGAAAAGAAAGAGAGGAAAAAGAAACCCAAGCAGAGCAAGAGAGAAAAAGAGGCCCTAGAAACTGAAAAAGGAAAAAGAAAAACAGAGAATACCCCCCACCCTGCACCCCTGCCTCCGGCTACGGCCTCCCCCTCAGCAGTGTGCCTGTCGCCCGCTGTATGAACCCGAGATTTAGAAGAAAGAGAAAAGAAACAACCACCCGTCCAGACTAAAAGGAACCCAAGCGAGGGAAGAAAAGAAGGAAAGAAAAAACGGGAGGGGAGCCCTCTAACAGTCCCCCGGCCTCTCCCTCTGCAAATATCGTATACGGACAGAACGTAAAACACCTTCGCCCAAAGCAATACAATAGGACAGTGCACTAGGCACAGGAGCAGCCCAACATGGCAACAATATAAGACAATATGTCACACATCCCACATGAATCCGCAAGCAGGAAGCATCGAAACGGAGGAAACATCGTCTATCCTTGTCCTGTCCCGCACATACTACGATGGCCCACCAAATTGTCCCACTCCAAATCCGCAATCGTAAGGAAGAGGAATATTAGAGCAAATCCAGATAGCAGCAAGTCTGTAGTGCTGCGCTGCGATCGGACCCCATCCGAGCCCGCTTCCCGCCAGCGCGATGGACCCAACCTGTCGCAACAACATGACTGCCACAGCGCAATCAGCAAAGCAGAGCAGGGAAAGAGTGTCGCAGAATGAAAATGTGGTTGGAGCAGAATCGAAGACACCAACAGCATGGTGTGGAAAGAAGTCCATCGCTCAGTTCCAAGCAGGAGCCCACGGATAGTTCTAGATCACGAATGTCACAAACTGGGGACCTCTCGATAGCCCGCGTCCAGAAGTTCAGGATATCAGTGCAGGCGCCATATTGTCGCGTCTGGGTAAGAAGTGAAACATACCACTGTGCGCCCACAAACCACTCGGGCTCAATAGTTCCACCACAAAGTCAATATCATCCAGCTTATCACACAGTGAACGGGCATCCTGCTCCAAGGTATCGTGAAGGTCAGCTAGGGCAGCCAGGAGATCACCAAGACGCAGTTCCGCTCCATGTCCTCTTTGTTAAAGCTCCCGTCCTCCACAGGATGGAAAACAGGTCAGGACTCGGTAGCACGGATACAGCACCATGCCCCCCTCACTACGTTCCGAGGGAGCACCATCATAGATCGGGGCCGGGGCACGTGCAGCAGGGCATCAGGCGTCATGGTAGCACCAGCCGGGCACCCAAACAGTGGAGACATGGCCAAAACACAGCCGCCGGGGGAGTCCGCGTTAGTAATCGCGACCGGGCTCAAATTCGGGATTCTCCCGCAAGTAGCGGGACAGGAATGACCACGGTCCTCGGCGGCAAGCGAGAAATTTCCAAAAAAGGGGACAAACGACCCAGGGGAATCAGGAAGGGGCGATCTCCAACTCATGCCCCCAATCAGATAAGTAAGCGAGCCGAAAATCGGCCGGTCCGAAGCAATCCGGAGCCGACCGGCCCCTCACTGTGGCTGATGGCCGTTGTTGTTGAATTAATGGCCGGCCCGCAGTTAGACGAGGTCCCGGTCTTAAAGCTGCCCCAGGCCGCAAACGCCGCCGTCCGTTTCTCCCCGTGTGGAGGTGGTAGAAATCCCGGGGACGCTCCATCGAGTACCGGAGCCGCTCCTGCGCCCGTGTGTGCCCTTTGTGAAACAGGATATCAGGCCGAAGGCGCCTCCAGGAGGAGATGGTACACGGAGCCGGGGGACTGGGCGGCCATCTTCGATGCCGGCTTGGCTCCTCCTGAGGATTTCCTGTTTTAATTTTCAAAAATGTTCCTCCTATTGGGCTCTTTGTTTGGAGTCTACAAAGATGAGGAATCTGCAGGTAGACATATCAGAACTATCTGTTTGTATCATGTGTTGATGTAGATAAACAAGCGCTGCACACTCCTGCTGTCTAGTGTTGGGCGTTCATGTTTTTAAGTTGCTCTTTGTTCAAAGAAATTCTTTTGAGCCAGAGGATGCACTGTGACTCCACCCTTAGCTGGCAATTTACATGCGCATCGTCTCCATGTTAGATTGGTTTTATCGCCGTCCGACGTGCGCCGACTGATCTCTAAATTCAACATGTCCATCACTTTTTTCTGCCCACAAGGTGACATTTAATTTCCAATATTCTAAAAGCCTTTATCGCTTGCGCTTTCGAAGACATCCTTCTTAAACTTAACTTAGTCGATCGACTCTCAGTCGTTAGGACCTCAGACCATATCCAAGGCCTTATCCCCCTTGTCTTCAGCGACTTTTTCAAAGAGAATAGACACACGTAACAGATGTCTTTCAATAACTGTCCCTAGTGTCACCCAAAGTACCTCTGGTCCAACTGACACAATGTTTGTAACCTCTGCCTCTACAGAATCATGACAACAACTTGTGCAAGGCCTGCCTCACATTCCATTCGAGAAAGACCCTTCAATACCACCAGGAGAGGCCGTTGGCCCCATCAAAAGACGTAGATGGAGAGCAAGCCTTATTCAACGACGAGGAGGATAAAGACTCCGTCCCTTCTGACATTCTGCCCCACCTGCTAACTGTAGGATACTGGCCCTATATATACTACACCAAAAGGAGGTATAGTGTGTATAGAGTCCAGGTGGCCACAAAGGTAGGCGGAGGTTATAGTTAGATAGAATCTTACTCTCTATTTGTGGAAGAGTGGTGGAGCAGTAAGGCAGTATCAGAGGACAGTGTTAAGCATTTGATGGACACACTTAGTCAGCAAATGAATTCACACACTCAAGAACTGAACACTCGGCCAATTGTTTTTGTATAAAAAAATATACTGTTGTTTTATTTTGGAACCAAGAAAGCCTAGCACAGGTAAGCATTAAATACTTTACAGTAATAAGTTGCTGATTGTAGAACAGTTTGAAAATTTAATAGGAATTGTACTTTGTTTGATTTACAGGGGATGCAGTAGGTTGCAATACTTAGCAAATACTGTACATTGAAATGAATAGGCTTTTTCAGTAAATTACAGCTAAGTTACTTTTCACATTACTTTTCTAACTCAGTGCTGGATACCTAGAGTCAGCACTGGGACATTTCCTGCAAACAGGTAAGTAAATACGTTTTAGTTATTCATGCGATTGTTCAAGAATATTTTTAGATTTCAAAACTTCACACTTGGAAACTTTTTGGAAGAAAGTTGTCAATGTTATCCTACGGAGGAAAATCAGGTTATCGGTTCACAGGTAAGTTATCGACTGTGGGAGTTAAGGTTCTGTGGTTAGACTCAGGGGTCCCCCAGGGCCAGTGATGCACTCTTGCTACACCCTCAGCGGCACTAGGGCCGCCGGGTGCAGAGTGTTAAGGCCCAATGTTATCCAATGGGGGATAGGGGGCCTCCGGTTGGTGGCTAGTGGCAAGCAGGCCACTGGGCTGTGAGAGCAAAGCTCCTATGGTTAAGGTCAGGGCAAATGAGGAAACAAAGTAGTAGAAAAGGTGCACCCTCAGGGGCACTGGGGCGGCCATGTGCAGAGTGCTGTTTCGACGTCGGGCACCCTGTTTTCTATGGAGAACCTCCGGGTTGTAAAAGCACTGCAGGCAGGGAGACAAAGGACTTCTGGGTGCGACCACCACTTCGAGAGGTAAGTTGGGAAGATAAGGGTTGGTTAGGCACGTTGGTTTGGGCATACAAGGCTGTGAGGCGTTGGGTGCAGGGGTGCCTTTTGGGGTTGGATCTTCTTACCAGCTCCTGGTCGCATTAGGGGGGGCCTTCTGGATTTAGGCTGCAGGCGTCAGCTGGAGGCTTGAGGCAGGTCAGGGATCGCCGGATCTTGGGTCAGGATCGCCGGGGTGACCTCTTCATGGTGTTTTTACACTCGAGAGCTCGGGACGGGTTCGGCAGGTGCAGAATGGGCTCAATTCGCGGTTTCTGGCTGCTGCAAGAGGTTGCTGTTTGAACAAATCCGGTGTTCACGGGAGAAGCAGTCTTTGGAAGTTAATGCAGGCAGGTCCTTCGGGGTTTTCCAGGTTGCTGGCAGCAGGACACACCAGGATTTCGCAGGTTCGAGGGTTGACAGGCCTGTATGGCTGGGGCCAAGTCAGTGAGCGTCTTCCTATTGTTAGCTGGCTGCACGGCTGTTTGGTCCTTCTTCTTCTTTTCTTCTTGTCGTTTCTGGATCTGAGGAAGCAAGGTTCAGGGGCCCCTTAAATACTAGATTTTGGGGCATTACAGGTAGGTAAAGGGCAGGGACCAATGGGTCCCTTCCCTGGGGTGGGCACACACCTATCATGCCACCCTCCAGTGGAAGGGGACAGGAGCCTGTCCCTGGTTGGTTGGGTCCCCCCCATCCTCAAGGTAGCGGGTACTCAGAGTTTTGCTTCACCTCGCCTTCCCCACCTGAGGGGTGGAGTTGACAGAGATGGGCACACCTCTTTTACTCACTTGTTCTTCCCGCCAGCATTTACCGCCCAAATTGGGCGGTAGAACTAATGGGGACCAGTTGCTGAAAGCAGCAAATGGTCTGGGGAGGCTTACAAAGGCGGTATGCCTTTGAAGCTTCTCCTTTCGCGAACCCTGCCCTTCCTGGGGGAGGAGGCTTGACACCTCATCTCAGGATGTGCATTGTTTCAGGCCCCCAGGAGCAGCAAGCTCTCGACCCAGGGGATCCAGAAGCATGTCTGTTGATGGCAGCCTAAGCAGCCACTCATTCGGGTCACTAGAAGTTGGTCAGGTTTCAGGGGGCGTCTCTAAGATGCCCTCTGTTGTGCATTTTACATTAAATCCTACACTGGCTTCCGTGTGGGTTTAATGTGCTGAGAAGTCCCAGTTTTCAGTTTAGCCATTATGGTGCTGTGGAGTTCATAATAATAAACTCCCTGCACCATATACTCTTAATGGCAGCACTGCACTTACAGTGCCCAGGAATGGACTTGGGCACTGTAGGGGTACAGGGCTCATGCATCTGTACTCTCACCACTGGCATAGGGCACCCAGCTAGAGGGGTGCCACATCTATGCAAGGGCGGTGGTTTGTGGGCATGTCACACAGGGATCTGTGCCATGTCGACTATTCACTTTGTTCTGCAACAAGACATACAGCCTGCCAAGGCAGTGTGTGAGTATCCGGTTACGGACCTCTAAGGGTGGCACAATAAGTGCTGCAGCCCTTAGAGGCCTTCTCTAGTCACAGTGCCCTTGGTATCTGTGGTACCATTTATCAGGGGCTGACCTGTGGCCAGAGATGCCAACTGGGTTTAGGCTTCAATGCAATTTTAGGGAAGGAACAAAGGTCCTGGGTACCTGATTAGCAGGAGCCTAGGACACACTCAGTCAAAGAACATCTGCAATTAAGCATAAAGTTGGGGCATACCATACAGAAAGAAAGCCCTTTATCACACAACCCCCCCACCCCCACCCCCCAACGAAAGATGATGAGACTAACCTTTCCCTAGAGAGTCTTCATTGTCTAAGTGGAAGAACCTGGAAAGTCCATCTGCATTGGCATGGGCAGTCCCAGGTCTGTGTTCCACTTTAAAGTCCATTCCCTGTAGGGAGATGGACCACCTCAACAGTTTAGGATTTTCCTTTCATTTGCACTAGCCATCTGAGATGTCTGTGATCAGTTTGAACTAGGAAGTGAGTACTAAACAAGCATGGTCTCAACTTCTTCAGAGACCAAAGCAGAGCAAAGGCCTCCCTCTCAATGGCACTCCAACACTGCTCCCTGGGGAGAAGCCTTCTGCTTATGAAAGCATCAGGTTGGTCTTGGCCTTCATCATTGGTCTGGGATGGGACCGCTCTGTCCCTAGCTTAGAGGCTTCAGTCTGCCCTATGAAGTGCTTGGCATAATATGGAGCCTTCTGAATTGGTGCTGAGTGTAGGAGAGTAAGATCTGCTTACTATGGGTGCCCCCACTTTTTGCTGGTGTTTCACTGTTTTTCGACTCTAGTCTGGCTGGGGCCTGTTATCCAGGACCCCAGCCTAACTGTTTCCTCTCTACATTGATTGCACGTACTTTAGGTTACACTCCAGATTGGTTACTGGGTTACCCTTGTGAGTCCCTAGTATATGGTACCTTAGGTACTAAGGGCATGGGTACCCCAGAGGCCTACCAGGGGCAGAAGCATGTATTATGCCACCCCTGGGAAGCCTTCCAAAATGGCACCACAGGTCTGCTACTGCAGCCTGGGTAAGGTGGTGCATGCACCGCTTACTAAGATATAGGTTACCTATATCTACCTTTAATCACTGACACATATAAACCTATAAGTCACTCCTAGGGCAGACCTTATCAATCCTGAAGGCAGAGTGCTTGGTTTTGTGTGTGAGGGTGCCCATGCATGAGCAGGAACCTTCTGCAGCTTTCGAAATCTATTCTCTGATGCTGCTCTCTGGTGCAGCCAGACCATATATTCTTAAGTGCATTATAACCTCGCGGTAAATGCTAAATTTGGAATAGCTGCATGGAAACATGTCGTGTTTGGTGTCAAACACGTTGGAATCCTACCCCCTGCCAGTCCTGGCGGCGAGGGTAGAATTCCACCCTTCTAGAGGGAGAAGGCATGTACACACTAACCTAACTGGTAATAGTTTAAAAGAGCCCCAGCATTACAAAATGGATGCTGCAGTCACAGACACGAGTCTGACCTCCTGCTGCTGGACGAAACTCCGGCAGGGGATGCCTGGACAATAGGTTTCCTGTCACAGGGAGGTGTAACCACCTCCCAGACAGGCTTTAGTGTATTGGGGCTGGGTGGGTGCATTCATAGAATGCTTTTCAGACAGTGTTGGGGGCACACTTGGTGTCCCTGTGCATATCCCTGTTCAAATCAGTTGCAGGGTCACTCAGCCCCTGCTCTGGCGCGAAACTGTACAAAGGGAATGGGTGTAACTATCCCTCTTCCCTGACCCTCCCATAGGTGGGTCCCTCGAGTAAGTCCAACCCCTAAACTTAGTATAAGTATAGGAACCCAGTCCTTAGGACTTCAGATTACACTTGGACGAAACTCTGCAACATATATAACCTGGAACTTCGACATTCTATTTCGACTAGAAGACGGAGAATCTCCCTTTGGGTCAAGGAGTGACTTTCCTGTTCAAACAGGCACCAAGAAAGCATCTTGCCGGTCTTCATTTCCAAGGTTTCCACGGGATCCCGAAGGATTTGAGACTCAGGACATGGACTTCCAGACTTCTCAGAGGCCGACACGAGATCCCAGCAAAACTGAGACCCACAGCCCTCACGAGTGACGTGGAACCGGAACTCCTGGACACCGTGCACATTTGCAAGTGCATCGACTTCCTGAGCTTTCTATAAGTTGTGCATTGGGCTACTTGTAGTCCAAGCCCCGAGCACCATTTGCACTGAAGATTGTGGGCCTACACTACACGAGTGTTCCGTGGGACCGCTTCTAGCATTTCCGCTTGAGGCTCCTTCGCGATCCCTGGTCCTTCGACTGGTGGGTCCCCACGAAGATAACGCTTCTGTTTCTTGGACTTTGCTGGTTGCTCCAGACGTGCCCTGACTCCCCACCGAGTGGTGAGTCCCTCAGATCTTGCTGGCCTGCACCGAAGCCAATCTTTGCTTTCTGCGTGGGTTGCTTTTGCCAAGGCTTATTGGGTCCAATCCGGATACCGACACCGCAGCACTCGACATCCTTTGTGGGACAGCTCAAATTCAGCACCTGGTCATCGACAAACCCTCTTGGTCCTCGTGGCTGAAGAGTCAAGTTTCAACTTCTTCATCTGAAAGCACCCAACATCGGTGGGCATCCGCTCATCGACTTTCTGGTCACTGGCAAGTGTCCCAGACGCTGTGCCCTCTGCTTTCAGCTTCTTCGGATCTTCGATCCACCCTTGGATCCATCCTGACACTTTCGACATGGTCGCCAGCAGCACTTTGCAGCAGATCGCCATTGAAAACCCGACATCAAAAGACACCTACGCACCCGGCTTCCCTGGGTAAGCTAACTTGAGTACTCGGGTGCTCCCGTGGGTATTGACCCTAGAACTGCCTAGTTCTAAAGGGGTGTGCTCCAAGTCCTCTTCCAAGTGTCCTTAATCTGTAATTTTCCAACCGCGACTTTCCCCATAGAAGTTAATAGTGATTCGCGGCTGTGTTTAGACACTGCACGCATCCCTGTGGGTCCCCTGTGTCACTACCTTGGGTGGTTCCTGGTGGCCCTAGCGGTTCTAAAGGCTCTAGGCCTTGTATCTATGTCAGTCATGGTTCTTATACCACTTTCTTAATATATGGTTTGGGCCGCCCCTAGGGCTCAAAGTATATTGTGCTAATTTACTGTGTGCTGAATAAGTTTACTTTATATACTTTTGCCTATAGCCTCATAAAGAGAATAGAGGGATGTGTTTAGAATAAATACATATATTTTATATATATAACTGGTGTGGTTCTCCTTTCATTTGGTCGTTCATGAGATTATAGACTGGTAAAAGAAGCTGCTTTACATTCCTTCAAGACTTAGCCTGAAGACTGCCTGGTCTTTAAACCTACCATCAATAAGGGTCGTTTGGACTGGTGCAAGGTGCCCACTAGAATAGTGGACAGCATATGCCAGGCCAACTTCTCACACTGAGCACATAGCTTCTTTCAGGGTATCAAAAGACTTTTGGCAACTAGCAGTCCAGTTTAACTTTTTGGGCATTTTCTTGGAGGTGAGTTCTGTGAGGGAAGTCACAATGGACCCATATCCCTTCACAAACCTCCTGTAGTACCCAGTCAAACCAAGGAATGCCCTGACTTGGGTCTGGGTGGTTGGAGTTGCCCAGTCCCGGATGGCCTGGATCATGGGCTGTAAGTGCTGTACCTGGTCTCCACCAACAAGTTGGCCCAAGTACACCACAGTTCCCTGCCCTATCTGGCATTTGAATGCCTTGATAGTTAGGCCAGCAGTTGTTTTATTTAGAAATGTTTTCTTTTTTCTGCAGTAGTACAAAATAAAAGCTGTTTGTACAATGTTCCATCAGTACATAGGAGTATAGCAAACGATATCATAATCAATACCTTCAAATTACACCTTTGCATTATAACATCTCAGACAGCAAAGCCCCATATGCCCTCCCCGTGGTCTCTCATATCATTCTGTGTCCGAGTTTCCATCATCCTGTTCCTGTGGTGGATCACATATGTCTCCCCTGAATTTATTCCATGCCCCCCATATTCTACTCCATTTACGAGGACACCCCTGACTAGTAAACACCGTTCTTTCAGCTAGCATGGCAGCATCCATGTCCCTACCCCATGCAACAAGCGTTGGCGCCTCCGCCGCCCCCCATTTTTGGGCTATGTTCCGTTTAGCTACCATTATCCCTAGTGAAGCCCAGCTCTGAGCCTGACGAGTGAGGTCATTGGGTTCCCATATATTCAGCAGGCACCGTCTAGGCTCCGGCACTAGTGACACTCCTGCAGACTGTGACATTGTCCCCTTCACCCGCTTCCAGTATTCTTTGATTGTGGGACATTCCCATATAGTGTGAATGATGGGACCCTCCTCCCCGCAGCCGCGTAGACAGAATGGATGTGCTACTCTGCCTATCCTGTGTAGGGTTTGCCAGGTGTAGTATGATCGGTGTAGAATTCGGAGCTGCACCAGCCTGAGCCTCGAGGGTATGCCAACCTCCTGCGGCGAAGACAGCGTCTCCTGCCACTCCGAATCGTCAAACTCGCCTACATCACGGGACCATTTCTATCGCAGGGGCCCCGTTGTCTCCGGCAAATTGTTTACTAGTTTGCAGTATGTGATTGACGTGGCCTTCTTGTGCATATATTCTGTCAACAACCTATCCTCCATGGGCGACGCATCCGGAACCTAAGTACCGGGTGGCAGTACCGACATTAAGGCGTGTCTAATCTGTGTGTAACGGAACAACTCCAAATGCGCCAGTTCATACTGCTGTTGAAGGCGTTCAAATGGGACTATTTCGCCTTTATGCCACATGTCGCCCACCGTAGAAATACCGATGTTGTCCCAGTTGTCAAAGTCCCTACTATTCCTGAGTCTTCCCAAACGCTTTACATCCCATAATGGCGTAAGCTGGGTCAGAACCCCGCGCCACCCCACCCTGGCCTGAGCCCCATGACAAATGACTACGGTGTGTCTCAGAGGACCGATGAGCGTCGGGCCAGTCTTCTGTCGTACAGGGGTGAAAGCATACCTCTCGTGCCCAGTATGTCCCTTACTGCCTTAAACGCTGGGCCGCTTTGAAGCCACTGGTTGATTACTTTCAGCTGCACCGCCCAGTAGTAGAGCTGGATGTTTGGGAGTGCTATCCCTCTGTCATACCAGTTTGCAGTACTTTTAAAACCTTCCCACGGTGGATCAGGTGATCCTGCCAGGTGGAACTAAAGACAGCAATATCATCAAGATAAGCTGCGCTAAAGGACTCCAATCCAGCAAGGACTTGATTCACCAACCTCTGGAAGGTGGCAGGGGCATTCTTTAAACCAAAGGGCATAACAGTGAACTGATAATGCCCATCAGGTGTGGAGAATGCTGTTTTCTCTTTTGCTCCAGGGGCCATGCCAAATTGCCAGTACCCTGCAGTTAAGTCAAAGATACTTAGAAATTTGGCTGCATCCAATTAACTCAACTGCGCTTGGGATAGGGTGAGCATCTGTTTTGGTGACAGAGTTGAGCCCTCTATAGTCCACAAAAAACCTAATTTCTCTCTTTGCGCCCTGTGGATGAGGTTTGGGGACCAGAACCACTGGGCTGGCCCAGGGGCTCTCAGAGGGTTCAATAACCTCTAACTCCAGCATCTTGCTGACTTCAGCTCTGATGCTTTCCTTGACTTGGTCTGACTGTCAATAGATTTTGTTTTGACAGGTGCACTGTCACCAGTGTCCACATCATGGGTACACCAGTTTGTCAGACCAGGGGACAAGGAAAAGAGCTTAGCATACTGTTGCAAGACTTGCTTGCAGTAAGTCTGCTGTTGGGCAGAGAGGGTGTCTGAAAAGACAACCCCATCTACTGACCCATCTTTTGGGCTGTTGGAGAGGAGGCCAGGGGGAGGTTCACTCTCTGCTTCCGGTTCCTCATCAGTCACCATCAGCAGGGTGATGTCAGCCCTGTCATTGTAGAGCTTTAGGCGGTTCACATGGATAACCCTTTTGGGTGTCCTGCTTGTGCCCAGGTCAACCAAGTAGGTGACCTCACTCTTTTTTTCTAGGATACGGTAAGGGTCACTCCATCTGTCCTGGAGTGCCCTTGGTGCCACTGGCTACAAAACACACACTTTTGCCCAGGTTGAAATTCAACCAGTGCAGCTTTTTGGTCATACCAGTGCTTCTGAAGCTCCTGGCTGGCCTTTTGGATGCCTTTTCCATGTACTAAGCCATTCTGGACCTTAGGCCAAGCACGTAGACCACAATATCTTGTTTGGGTTCTTGGAGAGGCTTCTCTCAACCCTCTTTTACAAGACAGAGTCGTCCCCTCACAGGATGGCCAAATAAACGTTTAATGGGGGAATACCCTACTCCTTTGTGTGGCACTTCTCTGTAAGCGAAAAGCAGGCATGGTGAGAGGACATCCCTTCTCCTTTTGAGTTTCTCAGGGAGTCCCATAATTATGCCTTTTAATGTCTTATTGAATCTCTCAACAAGGCCATTGGTTTGTGGATGATAGGGTGTAGTAAACTTGCACTGCACTCCACACTCTTTCCACATGTGTTTGAGGTAAGCAGACATGAAGTTGGAACCTATGTCTGAAACCACCTCCTTAGGAATCCCTACCCTGGTGAAGATACCAATGGGGGCCTTGGCTACTGCAAGAGCTGTATTAGTCCTAAGGGGAATTGCTTCAGGGTGCCTAGCGGCATGATCCACTACCACTAGAATGAGTTAGTTCCCTGAAGCTGTGGGAGGTTCAAGTGGACCCACTATGTCCACACCTACCCTTTCAAAGGGAACCCCCACCACAGTCAGTGGTATCAGGGGGGAGCATTAGGGTGGCCAACTGTCTTGCCACTGGCTTGACAGGTAGCACAGGAGCTGACAAACTCTTTCACCTTTTGGCGTTGGGTGCAGGGGTGCCTTTTGGGGTTGGATCTTCTTACCAGCTCCTGGTCGCATTAGGGGGGGCCTTCTGGATTTAGGCTGCAGGCGTCAGCTGGAGGCTTGAGGCAGGTCAGGGATCGCCGGATCTTGGGTCAGGATCGCCGGGGTGACCTCTTCATGGTGTTTTTACACTCGAGAGCTCGGGACGGGTTCGGCAGGTGCAGAATGGGCTCAATTCGCGGTTTCTGGCTGCTGCAAGAGGTTGCTGTTTGAACAAATCCGGTGTTCACGGGAGAAGCAGTCTTTGGAAGTTAATGCAGGCAGGTCCTTCGGGGTTTTCCAGGTTGCTGGCAGCAGGACACACCAGGATTTCGCAGGTTCGAGGGTCGACAGGCCTGTATGGCTGGGGCCAAGTCAGTGAGCGTCTTCCTATTGTTAGCTGGCTGCACGGCTGTTTGGTCCTTCTTCTTCTTTTCTTCTTGTCGTTTCTGGATCTGAGGAAGCAAGGTTCAGGGGCCCCTTAAATACTAGATTTTGGGGCATTACAGGTAGGTAAAGGGCAGGGACCAATGGGTCCCTTCCCTGGGGTGGGCACACACCTATCATGCCACCCTCCAGTGGAAGGGGACAGGAGCCTGTCCCTGGTTGGTTGGGTCCCCCCCATCCTCAAGGTAGCGGGTACTCAGAGTTTTGCTTCACCTCGCCTTCCCCACCTGAGGGGTGGAGTTGACAGAGATGGGCACACCTCTTTTACTCACTTGTTCTTCCCGCCAGCATTTACCGCCCAAATTGGGCGGTAGAACTAATGGGGACCAGTTGCTGAAAGCAGCAAATGGTCTGGGGAGGCTTACAAAGGCGGTATGCCTTTGAAGCTTCTCCTTTCGCGAACCCTGCCCTTCCTGGGGGAGGAGGCTTGACACCTCATCTCAGGATGTGCATTGTTTCAGGCCCCCAGGAGCAGCAAGCTCTCGACCCAGGGGATCCAGAAGCATGTCTGTTGATGGCAGCCTAAGCAGCCACTCATTCGGGTCACTAGAAGTTGGTCAGGTTTCAGGGGGCGTCTCTAAGATGCCCTCTGTTGTGCATTTTACATTAAATCCTACACTGGCTTCCGTGTGGGTTTAATGTGCTGAGAAGTCCCAGTTTTCAGTTTAGCCATTATGGTGCTGTGGAGTTCATAATAATAAACTCCCTGCACCATATACTCTTAATGGCAGCACTGCACTTACAGTGCCCAGGAATGGACTTGGGCACTGTAGGGGTACAGGGCTCATGCATCTGTACTCTCACCACTGGCATAGGGCACCCAGCTAGAGGGGTGCCACATCTATGCAAGGGCGGTGGTTTGTGGGCATGTCACACAGGGATCTGTGCCATGTCGACTATTCACTTTGTTCTGCAACAAGACATACAGCCTGCCAAGGCAGTGTGTGAGTATCCGGTTACGGACCTCTAAGGGTGGCACAATAAGTGCTGCAGCCCTTAGAGGCCTTCTCTAGTCACAGTGCCCTTGGTATCTGTGGTACCATTTATCAGGGGCTGACCTGTGGCCAGAGATGCCAACTGGGTTTAGGCTTCAATGCAATTTTAGGGAAGGAACAAAGGTCCTGGGTACCTGATTAGCAGGAGCCTAGGACACACTCAGTCAAAGAACATCTGCAATTAAGCATAAAGTTGGGGCATACCATACAGAAAGAAAGCCCTTTATCACACAACCCCCCCACCCCCACCCCCCAACGAAAGATGATGAGACTAACCTTTCCCTAGAGAGTCTTCATTGTCTAAGTGGAAGAACCTGGAAAGTCCATCTGCATTGGCATGGGCAGTCCCAGGTCTGTGTTCCACTTTAAAGTCCATTCCCTGTAGGGAGATGGACCACCTCAACAGTTTAGGATTTTCCTTTCATTTGCACTAGCCATCTGAGATGTCTGTGATCAGTTTGAACTAGGAAGTGAGTACTAAACAAGCATGGTCTCAACTTCTTCAGAGACCAAAGCAGAGCAAAGGCCTCCCTCTCAATGGCACTCCAACACTGCTCCCTGGGGAGAAGCCTTCTGCTTATGAAAGCATCAGGTTGGTCTTGGCCTTCATCATTGGTCTGGGATGGGACCGCTCTGTCCCTAGCTTAGAGGCTTCAGTCTGCCCTATGAAGTGCTTGGCATAATATGGAGCCTTCTGAATTGGTGCTGAGTGTAGGAGAGTAAGATCTGCTTACTATGGGTGCCCCCACTTTTTGCTGGTGTTTCACTGTTTTTCGACTCTAGTCTGGCTGGGGCCTGTTATCCAGGACCCCAGCCTAACTGTTTCCTCTCTACATTGATTGCATGTACTTTAGGTTACACTCCAGATTGGTTACTGGGTTACCCTTGTGAGTCCCTAGTATATGGTACCTTAGGTACTAAGGGCATGGGTACCCCAGAGGCCTACCAGGGGCAGAAGCATGTATTATGCCACCCCTGGGAAGCCTTCCAAAATGGCACCACAGGTCTGCTACTGCAGCCTGGGTAAGGTGGTGCATGCACCGCTTACTAAGATATAGGTTACCTATATCTACCTTTAATCACTGACACATATAAACCTATAAGTCACTCCTAGGGCAGACCTTATCAATCCTGAAGGCAGAGTGCTTGGTTT
This sequence comes from Lissotriton helveticus, assembly GCF_964261635.1. Lineage (NCBI taxonomy): Eukaryota > Metazoa > Chordata > Amphibia > Caudata > Salamandridae > Lissotriton > Lissotriton helveticus. Next base: position 466,727,069 of record NC_136072.1, read on the forward strand.
TGTGTGTGAGGGTGCCCATGCATGAGCAGGAACCTTCTGCAGCTTTCGAAATCTATTCTCTGATGCTGCTCTCTGGTGCAGCCAGACCATATATTCTTAAGTGCATTATAACCTCGCGGTAAATGCTAAATTTGGAATAGCTGCATGGAAACATGTCGTGTTTGGTGTCAAACACGTTGGAATCCTACCCCCTGCCAGTCCTGGCGGCGAGGGTAGAATTCCACCCTTCTAGAGGGAGAAGGCATGTACACACTAACCTAACTGGTAATAGTTTAAAAGAGCCCCAGCATTACAAAATGGATGCTGCAGTCACAGACACGAGTCTGACCTCCTGCTGCTGGACGAAACTCCGGCAGGGGATGCCTGGACAATAGGTTTCCTGTCACAGGGAGGTGTAACCACCTCCCAGACAGGCTTTAGTGTATTGGGGCTGGGTGGGTGCATTCATAGAATGCTTTTCAGACAGTGTTGGGGGCACACTTGGTGTCCCTGTGCATATCCCTGTTCAAATCAGTTGCAGGGTCACTCAGCCCCTGCTCTGGCGCGAAACTGTACAAAGGGAATGGGTGTAACTATCCCTCTTCCCTGACCCTCCCATAGGTGGGTCCCTCGAGTAAGTCCAACCCCTAAACTTAGTATAAGTATAGGAACCCAGTCCTTAGGACTTCAGATTACACTTGGACGAAACTCTGCAACATATATAACCTGGAACTTCGACATTCTATTTCGACTAGAAGACGGAGAATCTCCCTTTGGGTCAAGGAGTGACTTTCCTGTTCAAACAGGCACCAAGAAAGCATCTTGCCGGTCTTCATTTCCAAGGTTTCCACGGGATCCCGAAGGATTTGAGACTCAGGACATGGACTTCCAGACTTCTCAGAGGCCGACACGAGATCCCAGCAAAACTGAGACCCACAGCCCTCACGAGTGACGTGGAACCGGAACTCCTGGACACCGTGCACATTTGCAAGTGCATCGACTTCCTGAGCTTTCTATAAGTTGTGCATTGGGCTACTTGTAGTCCAAGCCCCGAGCACCATTTGCACTGAAGATTGTGGGCCTACACTACACGAGTGTTCCGTGGGACCGCTTCTAGCATTTCCGCTTGAGGCTCCTTCGCGATCCCTGGTCCTTCGACTGGTGGGTCCCCACGAAGATAACGCTTCTGTTTCTTGGACTTTGCTGGTTGCTCCAGACGTGCCCTGACTCCCCACCGAGTGGTGAGTCCCTCAGATCTTGCTGGCCTGCACCGAAGCCAATCTTTGCTTTCTGCGTGGGTTGCTTTTGCCAAGGCTTATTGGGTCCAATCCGGATACCGACACCGCAGCACTCGACATCCTTTGTGGGACAGCTCAAATTCAGCACCTGGTCATCGACAAACCCTCTTGGTCCTCGTGGCTGAAGAGTCAAGTTTCAACTTCTTCATCTGAAAGCACCCAACATCGGTGGGCATCCGCTCATCGACTTTCTGGTCACTGGCAAGTGTCCCAGACGCTGTGCCCTCTGCTTTCAGCTTCTTCGGATCTTCGATCCACCCTTGGATCCATCCTGACACTTTCGACATGGTCGCCAGCAGCACTTTGCAGCAGATCGCCATTGAAAACCCGACATCAAAAGACACCTACGCACCCGGCTTCCCTGGGTAAGCTAACTTGAGTACTCGGGTGCTCCCGTGGGTATTGACCCTAGAACTGCCTAGTTCTAAAGGGGTGTGCTCCAAGTCCTCTTCCAAGTGTCCTTAATCTGTAATTTTCCAACCGCGACTTTCCCCATAGAAGTTAATAGTGATTCGCGGCTGTGTTTAGACACTGCACGCATCCCTGTGGGTCCCCTGTGTCACTACCTTGGGTGGTTCCTGGTGGCCCTAGCGGTTCTAAAGGCTCTAGGCCTTGTATCTATGTCAGTCATGGTTCTTATACCACTTTCTTAATATATGGTTTGGGCCGCCCCTAGGGCTCAAAGTATATTGTGCTAATTTACTGTGTGCTGAATAAGTTTACTTTATATACTTTTGCCTATAGCCTCATAAAGAGAATAGAGGGATGTGTTTAGAATAAATACATATATTTTATATATATATAACTGGTGTGGTTCTCCTTTCATTTGGTCGTTCATGAGATTATAGACTGGTAAAAGAAGCTGCTTTACATTCCTTCAAGACTTAGCCTGAAGACTGCCTGGTCTTTAAACCTACCATCAATAAGGGTCGTTTGGACTGGTGCAAGGTGCCCACTAGAATAGTGGACAGCATATGCCAGGCCAACTTCTCACACTGAGCACATAGCTTCTTTCAGGGTATCAAAAGACTTTTGGCAACTAGCAGTCCAGTTTAACTTTTTGGGCATTTTCTTGGAGGTGAGTTCTGTGAGGGAAGTCACAATGGACCCATATCCCTTCACAAACCTCCTGTAGTACCCAGTCAAACCAAGGAATGCCCTGACTTGGGTCTGGGTGGTTGGAGTTGCCCAGTCCCGGATGGCCTGGATCATGGGCTGTAAGTGCTGTACCTGGTCTCCACCAACAAGTTGGCCCAAGTACACCACAGTTCCCTGCCCTATCTGGCATTTGAATGCCTTGATAGTTAGGCCAGCAGTTGTTTTATTTAGAAATGTTTTCTTTTTTCTGCAGTAGTACAAAATAAAAGCTGTTTGTACAATGTTCCATCAGTACATAGGAGTATAGCAAACGATATCATAATCAATACCTTCAAATTACACCTTTGCATTATAACATCTCAGACAGCAAAGCCCCATATGCCCTCCCCGTGGTCTCTCATATCATTCTGTGTCCGAGTTTCCATCATCCTGTTCCTGTGGTGGATCACATATGTCTCCCCTGAATTTATTCCATGCCCCCCATATTCTACTCCATTTACGAGGACACCCCTGACTAGTAAACACCGTTCTTTCAGCTAGCATGGCAGCATCCATGTCCCTACCCCATGCAACAAGCGTTGGCGCCTCCGCCGCCCCCCATTTTTGGGCTATGTTCCGTTTAGCTACCATTATCCCTAGTGAAGCCCAGCTCTGAGCCTGACGAGTGAGGTCATTGGGTTCCCATATATTCAGCAGGCACCGTCTAGGCTCCGGCACTAGTGACACTCCTGCAGACTGTGACATTGTCCCCTTCACCCGCTTCCAGTATTCTTTGATTGTGGGACATTCCCATATAGTGTGAATGATGGGACCCTCCTCCCCGCAGCCGCGTAGACAGAATGGATGTGCTACTCTGCCTATCCTGTGTAGGGTTTGCCAGGTGTAGTATGATCGGTGTAGAATTCGGAGCTGCACCAGCCTGAGCCTCGAGGGTATGCCAACCTCCTGCGGCGAAGACAGCGTCTCCTGCCACTCCGAATCGTCAAACTCGCCTACATCACGGGACCATTTCTATCGCAGGGGCCCCGTTGTCTCCGGCAAATTGTTTACTAGTTTGCAGTATGTGATTGACGTGGCCTTCTTGTGCATATATTCTGTCAACAACCTATCCTCCATGGGCGACGCATCCGGAACCTAAGTACCGGGTGGCAGTACCGACATTAAGGCGTGTCTAATCTGTGTGTAACGGAACAACTCCAAATGCGCCAGTTCATACTGCTGTTGAAGGCGTTCAAATGGGACTATTTCGCCTTTATGCCACATGTCGCCCACCGTAGAAATACCGATGTTGTCCCAGTTGTCAAAGTCCCTACTATTCCTGAGTCTTCCCAAACGCTTTACATCCCACAATGGCGTAAGCTGGGTCAGAACCCCGCGCCACCCCACCCTGGCCTGAGCCCCATGACAAATGACTACGGTGTGTCTCAGAGGACCGATGAGCGTCGGGCCAGTCTTCTGTCGTACAGGGGTGAAAGCATACCTCTCGTGCCCAGTATGTCCCTTACTGCCTTAAACGCTGGGCCGCTGTGAAGCCACTGGTTGATTACTTTCAGCTGCACCGCCCAGTAGTAGAGCTGGATGTTTGGGAGTGCTATCCCTCTGTCATACCAGTTTGCAGTACTTTTAAAACCTTCCCACGGTGGATCAGGTGATCCTGCCAGGTGGAACTAAAGACAGCAATATCATCAAGATAAGCTGCGCTAAAGGACTCCAATCCAGCAAGGACTTGATTCACCAACCTCTGGAAGGTGGCAGGGGCATTCTTTAAACCAAAGGGCATAACAGTGAACTGATAATGCCCATCAGGTGTGGAGAATGCTGTTTTCTCTTTTGCTCCAGGGGCCATGCCAAATTGCCAGTACCCTGCAGTTAAGTCAAAGATACTTAGAAATTTGGCTGCATCCAATTAACTCAACTGCGCTTGGGATAGGGTGAGCATCTGTTTTGGTGACAGAGTTGAGCCCTCTATAGTCCACAAAAAACCTAATTTCTCTCTTTGCGCCCTGTGGATGAGGTTTGGGGACCAGAACCACTGGGCTGGCCCAGGGGCTCTCAGAGGGTTCAATAACCTCTAACTCCAGCATCTTGCTGACTTCAGCTCTGATGCTTTCCTTGACTTGGTCTGACTGTCAATAGATTTTGTTTTGACAGGTGCACTGTCACCAGTGTCCACATCATGGGTACACCAGTTTGTCAGACCAGGGGACAAGGAAAAGAGCTTAGCATACTGTTGCAAGACTTGCTTGCAGTAAGTCTGCTGTTGGGCAGAGAGGGTGTCTGAAAAGACAACCCCATCTACTGACCCATCTTTTGGGCTGTTGGAGAGGAGGCCAGGGGGAGGTTCACTCTCTGCTTCCGGTTCCTCATCAGTCACCATCAGCAGGGTGATGTCAGCCCTGTCATTGTAGAGCTTTAGGCGGTTCACATGGATAACCCTTTTGGGTGTCCTGCTTGTGCCCAGGTCAACCAAGTAGGTGACCTCACTCTTTTTTTCTAGGATACGGTAAGGGTCACTCCATCTGTCCTGGAGTGCCCTTGGTGCCACTGGCTACAAAACACACACTTTTGCCCAGGTTGAAATTCAACCAGTGCAGCTTTTTGGTCATACCAGTGCTTCTGAAGCTCCTGGCTGGCCTTTTGGATGCCTTTTCCATGTACTAAGCCATTCTGGACCTTAGGCCAAGCACGTAGACCACAATATCTTGTTTGGGTTCTTGGAGAGGCTTCTCTCAACCCTCTTTTACAAGACAGAGTCGTCCCCTCACAGGATGGCCAAATAAACGTTTAATGGGGGAATACCCTACTCCTTTGTGTGGCACTTCTCTGTAAGCGAAAAGCAGGCATGGTGAGAGGACATCCCTTCTCCTTTTGAGTTTCTCAGGGAGTCCCATAATTATGCCTTTTAATGTCTTATTGAATCTCTCAACAAGGCCATTGGTTTGTGGATGATAGGGTGTAGTAAACTTGCACTGCACTCCACACTCTTTCCACATGTGTTTGAGGTAAGCAGACATGAAGTTGGAACCTATGTCTGAAACCACCTCCTTAGGAATCCCTACCCTGGTGAAGATACCAATGGGGGCCTTGGCTACTGCAAGAGCTGTATTAGTCCTAAGGGGAATTGCTTCAGGGTGCCTAGCGGCATGATCCACTACCACTAGAATGAGTTAGTTCCCTGAAGCTGTGGGAGGTTCAAGTGGACCCACTATGTCCACACCTACCCTTTCAAAGGGAACCCCCACCACAGTCAGTGGTATCAGGGGGGAGCATTAGGGTGGCCAACTGTCTTGCCACTGGCTTGACAGGTAGCACAGGAGCTGACAAACTCTTTCACCTTTTGGTGCATCTGGGGCCAGTACAAGTGGCTAACTAGCCTTTCCCAAGTCTTGGTTTGGCCCAGATGTCCAGCTAGGGGGATGTCATGAGCTAAAGTTAGGAGGGACTCCCTGTACCTCTGTGGCACTACCACTCTCCTGGTGGCTCCAGGATTGGGGTCTCTTGCCTCAGTGTACAGTAATCCCTCTTCCCAATAAGCTTCCTCTCAGAAGGGGGAACTCCTTCCACAAGACCAAAAATTACTGATACAAGACTCAGGGCAATATTGGAACCAACCGATGCAGAAAGACAGCTGCTTATATCATTCCAAAAAAGAGACAGATGAGGGCAGTCGAAAAACATATGAGTGTCCGAAGCGGATAATTGCCCACATCTCGCACAAGCCACTGTACTTCCAGATGAAAATTTTGACAACCTAAGTGGTGAATAGTAAGCTCGATGAATGGTAAATAGATGGTTCCTACGAAGCCATGCAGGTTTCACAATGTCCCACATCATTCTACATGACGTGCTCCAGAGGTCTTGCAAGTTAACGTTGAGCAGAAACGGGGACCAAAGTGTATCCGGCAGTATGAATTCACCGTCTATTTCTTCCAGAATTAAGTTGTACCAGACTGAGATCTCCTTTTTGATTGAAGGATTATCAACTAATAGTGTTACAAGATAACTATATGCTCCCAAAGAGGGTTTATTTCTCCGCTGATTCTGTGCAGAATATGCACGAGACCAGCTGGAAATTTGCAAGTATTTAAGCCTGGAGAAATTCGAGCCAATTCTATTGCTTAAACTGTCCCAGGGGAGCAGATTGCCTTCATGGAATAATTCGCCCCAAACCTCCAAGCCTGCCTCTCTTATTGGTATTGCAAGGGCGTCATCTTGCCAGGAAGGGCCAACTGGGAGGTCCCAAAGAGGTGTTCTACTGCCATAATAGCCTATTTTGATTGCCTTAGCTATCTGGGCCCAAGTTCTAGCCATACCTCGCAAAATTTTTAGTTTTACTTTTTTAAAGAACTTGGGATCCCCAAATTTAAAAAGAAATCCGGACTGAGCCACACCTTCTGCCTTCAGCAACATTAGATAAAGGGACCCTACTCCATAATCTGCTGTTTTTTTTAATAACACCCTGGCGTGAGATAGCTGAAAAGCCCAGGCATAAGCCTGAAGATCGGGGGCAGCAAGACCTCCCTTTTCCCTACGTCTCCTGAGTTTCTTCCAGGAAATTCTTGGGAGACGATTGCTCCAAATAAAGATACTAATATCAGATTGAAGTTTTTTAATCAGGGAAGTATCAAAATATAGCGGGATAGTATTAAACAAAAATGAAATTTTGGGCAAAATGGACATTTTGACAAGGTTAACTCTACCCAGTAAAGAAAGTGGCAAATGGGCCCAGGATTGAAGCAGCTTACGGCATTCCTTTGCCACTTTTGAGAAGTTTATAGAAGCGATCTGATCTAAATCGGTTACAATATCCAGTCCCAAATACCTCAGTCCTTTACCCGGCCGAATGCTACAGCATAAAGAGCTCTGATCGATATTCCAAATCAGCATTTCGGTCTTTAGTGTATTAATTTCATACCCAGACACCTCCCCGAATTCTGAAGCCAACCTAAATATTTCGGGAAGGGCCGACGATGGGTCAGAGGTGTAAATGAGAATATCATCGGCATAGAGGGCCACCTTTCTCTCCCACCCCCTGTGTGCGAACATCTTGATGTCACAGTTATCCCTCAAAGTCTGGGCGAAAGGTTCAGCATACAAGTCAAACAGGAGTGGAGAGAGCGGGCAACCCTGCCGCGTTCCCCTGGTGATGGTAAAAGAATCCGATAATGCACCATTAACCAAGACAGAGGCACTAGGATTCTGGTAGAGAAGGCGAATGGCCTGTCGAAACTTCTCGCCCACGCCGAACTTGGCCAAGGCCTCCGACAGGTATAGACAATTGACCCTGTCGAAGGCCTTAGCGGCATCCAACGTGAGCACCGCCAGTGGGAGAGAATGTAATACTGCAAGATCTATTGCTCCAACTAGATCAAAAGTTAACTCATAGAGCTGCCTTCCCTTGACAAACCCTTTCTGATCACTATGTAAGATGGAAGGAGCGACCAGTGCCAATCTCTTAGCCAAGATTGAAGAGAATATCTTATAGTCCCCATTTAATATCGATATAGGTCGATATGAGGCACAAGCAGATGACGACTTCCCAGGTTTTAAAATTACAGTTATGGAAGCGTTATCCCATGAGAGTGGAGGTCGCATACCATTCAGTAAGATCTCATTAAACAAAGTTTCTAGAAAGGGGACAAACTCCTGTTCCAAAACTTTATATAGTTCAGCCGGGAGACTATCCGGCCCTGATGCCTTCCCCTTCCTAGCAGACCGAATGGCTTCCCTCACTTCATCCTCAGTGATTCTACTTTCCAACATAGCACTTTGATCTTCTGAAAGACTCGGGAGGGTTATTTTACTAAGCCAGTTCTTGATGTTACCTAAGCTTATTTTTTACTCTATTTTGCTTGCTAGGAGGGAGATATGCAAGAAATGGAAAGACCATTCTCCCCCTACTATCACTGACTGGTATAATGCCACCTTGCAGGTCTCTAAATTGGACTTGGCCAGAGCATGTAACCCAGAGAAAACATCCTTCTGGCGTTTGTTGAGATGGGATCATTGAGCATCTGGGTTTTTTTTTTTGGTTTTTTTCCCCCCCAGGTCCAATGATTAAGCCACTAAGCCCAGAAATATGGCAAAGCTGTATATAAATGCTTACACCAACATTCTGGCTGTACTACGGTTACCTCTGTATGGCTCTTATCCCGGTGATCGTTGTGGTTGAGGCTTAGTTGCTGAGGGACTAGGTTCAGGTTCCACTATTGTCCCCTCCAGTTGATATAACTGTGGCAACACAAAGCTTTTTAAACTCAACAGATTGCTTGTTTAGAATTTGGGTGGCAAATGAGGACAAAAAGAAAAAAAAAAAATCCCTCTTCCCAATAAGCTCTGTGGGTACCACTGACAACCCCCTTTGCTTCTGATGCAGCTTGATGCCTCAGGCTTTCAGGAGTGGGGCAGTCTTGCTTCCCCTGGCACAGGTCTTCCTTAGAGGGTCCCCCTGTGCCCAAGAGTTCAACCTGGTAAGGGTCAAGCTCCATAGGCTCAGTTCCCTCTGGGGTGTCCAAGTCCTCTCCCTGAGGAGAGAGGCCTGATCATTTTGCTGAACAGAAGCGTGTTCTCCAGACTTCTTACCTTTTTTTCTCTTGGAAGGTTGGGCCATACTTTCAAGCTCCTACACTTCTTTTTCACCCTGCCTTGTGCTCTGTGCTTTTGTTTTTACACACACCAATTTAGGGATATCAGGCATTGCTGCATTGGTTTTTAGTTCAACCTCGGCCCAGGCAGAGGTCTCCAGGTCATTGCCAAGCAGACAAGCAGCTGGTAGCTTTGGAGAGACCACTGCCTGTTTCAGGACAGGAATCGACGACCCCCCCCCCCCCCCCCCCAGTCATAGAATGGTTAGTGGTAACACTGTCAGCATTGGTGACTGGGTAAGTTCCCCCAATCAAGTATTGCTTAGGGGAAACCAGTGAGTGTCTCACCATAGTGACACTGGCACCTGTATCCCTCAGAGCCTCTATCCTAGTTTCGTTAATCTAAGGGTATAGTATGTATTTCTTTAAGTTGGGTGGCCACACAGCTCTAGTGGCAAACTCAACCTCCCCCTCTGAAACTAGAACTGCTTCAGTGTGCAACCTGAGTTGCTCTGGGCACACTGTTGATCCCATCCGGAGACTTGCTACACCAGGAGTAGCTGTAGCTGTAGCTGTAGCTGTTGGACTAGGGGCCTTTTTGCTAGGGCAAGCATTGTCTCCAGTTAAGTGTCTCAACGCCTTACAGTTGTTACACCAGGCATTTGCAGGATTAAAGTTCTTCCCCTATATCTAGGTCCATTTTGGGAAGAGTTTGGGGACCCACCCCCCTGTGCAGAGTTTTGGGGCCCTTTAGAAGACTCTGACTTTTTATCTTGGGGATTTTCACCACCTTTCTCCTGGGGAGGATTTGTAAACCCTTTTTTTTGGTCCCTCCCAGTAGTTGTCTTAGTCACTCTAGTCTTGACCCAGTGGTCTGCCTTCTTTCCCAGCTCTTGGGGCAAAATTAGACCTAGGTCTACCAAATGCTGATGTAACTTTTCATTCGTGCAATTACTTAAAATATTTTCCTTCATAAACAAGTTGTAAATTCCAGTAAAGTCATGCACATTGTGCCCAGTTAACCAACCATCTAGTGTCTTTACTGAATAGTCTACAACATCAATCCAGGACTAGTTTTGGGTTTTGTGAGCCCCCTGAATCTAATCCTGTACTCCTCAGTTGTGAGTCCAAATCCCTCAATCAGAGTTCATTTCATGAGGTCATAACACCCAGCATCTGGCCCAGAAAGGGTCAAGAGTCTGTCTCTGCAGTTACCAGAGAACAGTTCCCACAGGAGTGCCCCCCCAAGAGGTTTCTTCACCTCTCTCAGGTCACAAGCCCTCTCAAAGGCTGGTAACCATTTAGTGATGTCATCACCCTCCTCATATTTAGGGATAATCCCTTTGGGGATTTTAGGATCATAAGATTGCTCTTTATCCTGGTTATTTTGATTGCTGCCACCTTTGATGGGTGGTAAACCAATAAAGCCTCGCAAATCTTTTATAACAGTTTGAGTGTCAGCCGAGCACTGAGGCCACATCCAAATGAACCTTGAACACGAATACACTGCGACCATGATATATATTTAGTTACCATCCCTTTGTAAGGGACCGTAGTGATCCAGGTCAACACAAGCTAATGGTTTATCTGAAATTAACAGGGGCGTCTGCGCAGGACGTTTCACAGTAGAGACTTTCATCTTTTGGCATATTTTACAATCCAAAACATAGTTTCTGGTTTGTTTCCTCATGCGTGGCCACCAGTATCTCTGTTTTAACAATTACACTGTGGCAGAAACACCTGCATGAGCAGAGGCGAGCCCTTCATGTGCTGCTAGGATTCGTCCTAATCTTTGTTCCATGTTTGGAATTACCCTATCCCCCACTCCAGGGATTCGAGCAAACGGAACATTGTTCGCATCAGTTATATACGAGTATTTGAGTGGAAACCCTTTCAGTAATGTTTTAGCACTGTCTTTGCTTGAAGCATTGACAGCTAGCGTTATTTCGCTGTCTATTTTCGTTTTTGAACGAGTGATTGCAGCTACAGAAGCCGTTTGCATAGCTGCCTTCGCGGCTTCATCAGCCAATTAATTCCCTTCAACGTGAACGCCATCACCTTGATGACTCAGCTTATGTATCACGTGAGTGTTTTTGTAGTCCTTCTCTTAACTGAACTACTTGTTCCCAAAGCATTTTTACTTTATTGTGCCACCCTTTGCATCTTTGAAACCGTTTTGAAGCCAATTCTGTAAATATTCATTGTAGGATTGGACACAATAGAAAGAATCTCACACTATGAGTGTGGGGAATTCGCGTTCCGTATTCTCAAGTGCCATTTTGTTGTAGTTCAGCTCGCTGAGCTGTACAATCTCCTAGAGATTGTGTTTTAGTGACCATTGGTCTAAACTTGCCTTCGCGCATATGACCTTTAACGATCACGCAGGCCGCACTTTAGGCTTGTTTATCCCCCGTAGCAGATTGAGCTGGTCCGTCAGTATAAATTATACATTCATACTGGTCAAGATGCAGAATTTCAGTAGGACATTCTTGTTCGTATTGTAGAAATGCTTGTGTTTTTAAGTATGGATCAAAAACGTATTCAACATCCGTTGCAGCAAGAGAATTAACCCATTGTATCGATCTCGGATGTAAAGCTTTAGCATTAGGAATGCTTGCTTTTGTCTCTGCCTCCAAGGCAGGTACAGGAGTTATGACCATGATGCGTTTCACAAAAAATCAAAAGAGGGAAGCGTAGAGGTTGAGATAGAATCACCCTCCTGGACAGTTCATCAAAACATATGGATTCTATCAATGTGTGGAGGTGCAAGATATTTATAAGGATTTTTACGAAAATTTTTAATTGAAGTGAAGTGATAGGCTCTCTCTTAAAGATGGAAAGATGAGAGCACATGTGCTTGTTTAAAATACCCCTCACACACTAAAAAAATCCGTTAGTGTCATGCTTCATCATAGGGGTCTTCCCGTCCCTATAACGGGGCGGGGCGTGCTGCGACCAGACGGACTACGCGGGAGCACTATAAATGTGACAGAGCTATGTGTAGGTGTAGTGATGAAAAGTGGAGTGTAGGGATCTAACTAGTGAGTGCAAAAAATACAAAAATTAAAAATTCCCTGGCTAGTAGAACAAATACACTTTATTGGAGTCTCTGGCTGGGAATGTTAAAACAGGGGATGTAGGTAGAGCGATTACTGACTACCAAGTCGACATGTTTCATAGGCAGTCCCCTACTGCCTACTCATCAGGACCAAATCGTGATCCCTACTGTAAATAGCTCAGTTCTAAAATAATAGGCCTACTGTCCTACAAATATACCGGCAAAAATAAGCTGGATATTTGTGCCTCAGGGCATGAGCTGGCCCGAGTGAGGCAAGGCATCAAAAAATAAATGCCAAAAAACGATGACCATTGGTCTCTGTAAAGGAAAAGGAGGAAAACGAGGGAGAAAGCACAGACATATTCATGTCATTACTGCTGGTCATGAAATGTGCATCGTTGATACGCTTTGATATTCACAACCATAGCCTGTTTGATAAAATTCATAATGCTAGGTACAATCACCTTCACCGCAGGTTTGAATATATCAGTAAGAAAGCACCTCTTGTTATTGGACAGAGTGTACGTCATGGAACCATCCAAATGGACGTGGTTCATTCATAACCCATCATACATACATTAGTGGCTCAACACATTCATTCTTACTGATATATTCAAACCTGCGGTGAAGGTGATTGTACCTAGCATTATGAATTTTATCAAACAGGCTATGGTTGTGAATATCAAAGCGTATCAACGATGCACATTTCATGACCAGCAGTAATGACATGAATATGTCTGTGCTTTCTCCCTCGTTTTCCTCCTTTTCCTTTACAGAGACCAATGGTCATCGTTTTTTGGCATTTATTTTTTGATGCCTTGCCTCACTCGGGCCAGCTCATGCCCTGAGGCACAAATATCCAGCTTATTTTTGCCGGTATATTTGTAGGACAGTAGGCCTATTATTTTAGAACTGAGCTATTTACAGTAGGGATCACGATTTGGTCCTGATGAGTAGGCAGTAGGGGACTGCCTATGAAACATGTCGACTTGGTAGTCAGTAATCGCTCTACCTACATCCCCTGTTTTAACATTCCCAGCCAGAGACTCCAATAAAGTGTATTTGTTCTACTAGCCAGGGAATTTTTAATTTTTGTATTTTTTGCACTCACTAGTTAGATCCCTACACTCCACTTTTCATCACTACACCTACACATAGCTCTGTCACATTTATAGTGCTCCCGCGTAGTCCGTCTGGTCGCAGCACGCCCCGCCCCGTTATAGGGACGGGAAGACCCCTATGATGAAGCATGACACTAACGGATTTTTTTAGTGTGTGTGGGGTATTTTAAACAATTACATGTGCTCTCATCTTTCCATCTTTAAGAGAGAGCCTATCACTTCACTTCAATTAAAAATTTTCGTAAAAATCCTTATAAATATCTTGCACCTCCACACATTGATAGAATCCATATGTTTTGATGAACTGTCCAGGAGGGTGATTCTATCTCAACCTCTACGCTTCCCTCTTTTGATTTTTTGTGATTTTCGGCAGCGCACAGCTGCGGGAGCCTCTAAGAATAGAAACTGACATTGTCGCTCTCACTACATAACGACAGTGATTCCGCATCCAGCGTCCGATCCCTGGGCTGATTCTGGGACTTTTTCTTCACTTTGATTATTGACAAACAACCATGGCTGATCTAGGTCTGGCTTTCACTGAGGATGAGATCTCTAACCTCATGGCTACTCTGGGAACTTTTGAAGGTCTGAGTACAGATGGCGCATCCACAAAGAATAATGACTGGGATGAACTAGAAGAACTCAGAAGGACACAAATAAAGACCGCCATTCATGGCCTGCTGATGACCCAGTATCTCCAGGCTAACACAGCCCCAGCAGGCCTTGTAGTTCGCAACGAACCCTTTATTTTCTTGCACGATAAGACGTTTAAAGTCGACTGGTCCAAGATCTCATGGAGATGCACCCGTGATTGGATTGTGCTAATCATAAAAACTGCTAGTAGGTTGGCAATCGAACTGAAAGTAGAAATACAGGCCATTGAAGTTCGCCTAAAAAGTTACGAATCTCCAGCAGATTTGAAGAAATTTCTTGAAGAGATGAATAAATCCCTCAATGATTTCGAAACCACCCTGAAGAATAGCAAATATGAGAAACTAAAAAAAGACAATAGCCGGTGGTCCAAAGAGAGGGTCTACCCCTACATAAAGGATGATTATAAATCAACAAATGAAATCACAGATGATGAATCATCAGACTCGGGTTCCAGCGGATCGAACTCAAGTCGCAATAAGAGCCCAAGATTTCAAGGAGGAAGGAGGAACTTCCGTAGATCCAATTACCGGGGCCCCAGAGGGTGGAATAATTTTCAACCCCATATGGTATATCCGCCACAACCACAATTCGGTCCACAACCCCCTTTTCAACATCCACAAGGCCCTTTTCCCGTATGGGGGTATCAACAACAGGATTATGGCTACTTCGACCAACCGGCGCCTTTTTTAGGGGGGCGCCAGGGACAGACGAGAGGAAGAAACCGGAGGGGCACTTCCGTACACTGGAACACAGGAGAGGAAGAAACCCCACGGGTAGCCACGAGAAGCATGACAGGCGCCAAAAAGAGTCAGAAGTAAGTCTGGTGGTAAACCTCTCTGACTGTGAACTCACGGAAGCACAGAAAGCAGTATTGGAGAAAGGCTTGGGGTACGTACCCACTTCCAACATGGACAAATTCCATCTATGCAAGGAAGTCCAGGAGTTCATGCGACGTTTAAAGTTGCAAGTCTTCTTCAAAGATAAAAAAGATGAGAGTGAACCTGGTGATACCAAACTTAGACCAAAGTCTACATTCACACCGATGAATAACACTCTACCAATCGAACTATTAACTTTCGAAAAATCGGTAATGAGAGAACTTGAGGACATCAACCCACGGGAAAGGAGTACCTTCCAAAACACGACAAATGCAGAAAGACAGGCACTACGGGAGTTGAGCAACAACAAACGTATAGTGATCAAACCGGCTGACAAGGGCGGCGCCACCGTCATACAAAATGCAAGCCAATACGATGCAGAATGCTTGAGACTGTTGGAAGATAAAAGGAATTATGAAATTCTCCACACGGATCCAACACAGAGGATAGTAACAAAAATCAGCACAATGGTAGAGGAAGCTGTGACACACGGCTGGATCACCAAGAAAGAGGGAGATTTCTTGTGCCAGAAGAACCCCAGGACCCCGTACCTATACACACTCCCCAAGATACACAAGAACTTACAGAACCCCCCAGGACGACCTATCGTATCTGGCATTGGGTCAGTGTTGGAACCTCTGTCGAGGTTTGCAGATGCTTTCCTCAGACCTATTGTCCAAAAAACGTCAACTTATCTCAGGGACACAAAGGATGTCCTGAATTTATTAGAAAACATCACCTTTGATCCCAACAACCAATTACTGATCAGCTGTGACGTAGAGAGTCTCTACACCAGCCTGCCACATCATGCTACCCTAGAGATTGTGGAAGACGTCCTTTTTGAGGACTTCTGGGAATACCAAACACCACGCAACGTGGTGATGGAATGCTGTTCCCTAGCCCTTAGAGAGAACTTCTTTGAGCACAAAGGTACCCTCTATCTACAAAAACACGGCTGTAGTATGGGAAGCACATTTGCTCCCAGCATAGCTGGTTTATATGTGCACCACTTAGAAGTGACTAAAATACTTCATCCAAATAACCCTTTCCGAGACAATATCAAAGTATGGAAACGATACATCGACGACATCCTGATCATCTGGGATGGAGATGAGAGGACCTCCAAACAATTCTTGAGCTGGTTGAACTTGCAGGACAACTACTTAAAGTTCACCAGTACCACCTCCAACACCAACTTGGTATTTTTAGATTTGAACATCTTCCCCAAAGAAGGCAGACTGAGGACGACAACTCATTTCAAGGACACCTCGAAGAACTGTTTGCTTTTGTACAATAGCTTTCACCCGAGACATCTGCGGGATAATCTCCCGTATGGTCAGTTCCTGCGTCTTCGCAGGAACTGCACAGAAATTGGAGACTTCAAACTGCAGTCTAAGGATCTGAAGAAGAAGCTGGAAGCCAGAATGTATCCTGATAAGATCATCGACCAGGCATACAAACGGGCAAAAAACAATTGCCGGGAGAGCCTATTGGAAGAAAAAATACAAAAAGAGGAGGAGAAGAGACCAATCTGTGTCACCACCTATAATACCTGTTCGAATCAGGTGACCAAGATTATCAACAGGAATTGGAAAATTCTGAATAGCGGTGGGTTGCAAATACCGAAACCGTTGTTCTCTCTTAGAAAAGCACAGAGCATAAGGGATGCTTTAGTCCACACCAGACCGAAAGCAAACAGCAATCCTGTGCAGAAGAATCCCGACTTTGTGCATGGCCATCATCCATGCGGAAACTGTAAAGTATGTTGTCTCACAAAGAAAAGCAATAATCTGACCTTCAGTGATGGAACAACCTGGGAGCAGAGGGGTTTCAGCAACTGCAATAGTACCAATGTGGTCTATCTAATCGTATGCCCCTGCGGATTGGAGTATATAGGTATGACGAGCAGGGCAGTGAAAGTCAGGATAGGTGAACACAAGAGCACCATCAAATGCAAAAAGACCAGCACGAAACTCACGAATCACTACCTAGAGATGAACCATAAACCTGGCGAAATATCTTGGACTGTAGTTGAGCTTGTGAACAACGAGAGGTACCTCCTGGAAAAAGAACAGAGATGGGTGTTTCGTATTCAGTCCCATAAAAAGGGACTGAACGATGACATACCCTGGGGACAGCTGTGATCCGCTGGCCTTTCTGAAGCCAGTATCCCCACCTGATGTAATCAACAAACATGAACTCTGGAACAATGCCATCCCTTGGGGTTAGGTGTGAACCTCATCCGTCTATCCCCATGCAATAGATACATAATGAACCTATCTGTCTTTTTGGGTAATCTGCGAGCTGATTCCTATGACCCTTGGGCTATACCAATCTAGCAGGAATGCAGTAACACCGGACCGGGCGCAAAAAAACCCACCAGCAGAACGACGAATGTGACCCATGATAATTAGAGTGACAACATTTTGTTTCCTGAAATTGAGAATATTCACTACATTTTGAATTTATATTTCATTAAATTTTTTGATCTAGGAACACCAAGCATCAAGTACAAAAAATGGGGTGTCCTTTGAATGTGATGATACATTACATTAAGCTTTTTATTTATTTCTTATTATTTTCTCTGCCTGACCTGGGAACACCAAAAAACATTTAATTGGGAGGGTTAGAATTGAATAATGAGGCAGAGCACGAATATATAATTTGTAGTTAGCTGCATTGAGTGAATCCGGGACCCTCACGCTGGTGATGGAAAACAAGAAAAGACTACCGGTCAAAATCCTCACATTGAGCCGTTCTGCGGCGGCCATCTTGGATTTGCCCATTCTAGTGTTTGCTTTGGGCGTTTCTCCGTGTAACAATGTGCTTGATGGAAGGCACAATATAAGCCTACCGGCAGACGAGCGGCGACCCATCCACGGAGCTCGGATGGGAGGAATGACAGGCTATTCGCTCGAGCCGGTAACGTAAGTGATAGACTCAGACCCCGAGTCTTTAATAAACGGGTTACTGGGCCATTTCACTGTCAGGAAACGAACGAACCACGTCTAACAGTGGGGGCGGTCACATTTATTTTTCAGTAGACCGCGCTAACCACCCTCCTCCTGCCAGCTCATGGGGCACTGAGAAAACTACCGAAAAGTATGTATATAACGAGTGTAATTTATGACCACCTACACTGGCATGATTTCCAGAATAGCTGTGCTGAAATACGATATACTGTGTCTAGAATATCGATCTTGAAGAAATACGAAATATTTATGTCCTTCTTGATGCTTTTGGGATCGTATGTATGAATGTGTTGAGCCACTAATGTATGTATGATGGGTTATGAATGAACCACGTCCATTTGGATGGTTCCATGACGTACACTCTGTCCAATAACAAGAGGTGCTTTCTTACTGATATATTCAAACCTGCGGTGAAGGTGATTGTACCTAGCATTATGAATTTTATCAAACAGGCTATGGTTGTGAATATCAAAGCGTATCAACGATGCACATTTCATGACCAGCAGTAATGACATGAATATGTCTGTGCTTTCTCCCTCGTTTTCCTCCTTTTCCTTTACAGAGACCAATGGTCATCGTTTTTTGGCATTTATTTTTTGATGCCTTGCCTCACTCGGGCCAGCTCATGCCCTGAGGCACAAATATCCAGCTTATTTTTGCCGGTATATTTGTAGGACAGTAGGCCTATTATTTTAGAACTGAGCTATTTACAGTAGGGATCACGATTTGGTCCTGATGAGTAGGCAGTAGGGGACTGCCTATGAAACATGTCGACTTGGTAGTCAGTAATCGCTCTACCTACATCCCCTGTTTTAACATTCCCAGCCAGAGACTCCAATAAAGTGTATTTGTTCTACTAGCCAGGGAATTTTTAATTTTTGTATTTTTTGCACTCACTAGTTAGATCCCTACACTCCACTTTTCATCACTACACCTACACATAGCTCTGTCACATTTATAGTGCTCCCGCGTAGTCCGTCTGGTCGCAGCACGCCCCGCCCCGTTATAGGGACGGGAAGACCCCTATGATGAAGCATGACACTAACGGATTTTTTTAGTGTGTGAGGGGTATTTTAAACAAGCACATGTGCTCTCATCTTTCCATCTTTAAGAGAGAGCCTATCACTTCACTTCAATTAAAAATTTTCGTAAAAATCCTTATAAATATCTTGCACCTCCACACATTGATAGAATCCATATGTTTTCATGATGCGTTTCCCCTGTGCGAGGGCTCTCTTTTGCTACAGCAGTTTGAACAACTGTCAGAATTTTTTCTGTAGAAGTGAACTTCATTTCTGCTTGTGTGTACAAGTGTGACTTGTAAGCTATTGGTACTTTTTCACCTTCGTTAAAAGTTAAGTACGTGAATCCACATTGTCCTGGAATGATCCGGATCACTAAGTTGCGTACGTTTACGCATGCTTGCAAATGTTTTGTTGCTAACATGTCTGTTTGGAGTGAACGCAACATTTCTGTGTGTTTTTGTCCAATTTACTGTTTTAAATTCAGGTTTGATTAATTCATAGAGCGGTTTAACCCTTTCTGCGTAGTTTAGAATGTAAGTTCTTCCGAAATTCAGGAAACCTAGAATTGACTGTACATTTTTTTCAGTGTTTTTGGCGGTTGGCTCAGTGCACATTTTTCTAAAAAGTTAGCTGCCTGGCTTTTGCCTTCACTTGATAACTCATATCCTAGGAAAAGGACGTTGAGATGGGCAATTCTTGATTTCTTAAAAATTAATTTATACCTCTCAGAGGCGAAGCCCAGTATAATGGTGTTCACCCTGTTCAAGTGCCTATCCAAGTCATTGTCTGTCAGATAGATGTCATCGACATATGACAATGCTTCGTCATCATAAGTTTGTAGTAACTCTGTTACCCTTGCTGAGAATAACCCCGGTCTATTCTTGAATCCCTGAGGGAGACAACCGAAGTGACGCTCTGTCCCCATAATTGAGAAGGCGGTCAAATACCTACTTTCTCGTGCAATGTTTTGACAAAAGAAACCGTTAGAAATATCTAATGTGGTTTTATATTTTTTACGCACAATGTTATTCATTAATGCTGTGCTGTGTGCATTTTGCACTTCAAATGTTTGGCAACAAGAGTTTAGATGTCTGTAATCCAATACTAGACGATATGTATTGTCTCGTTTGGATACAGGACACAACGTTTTTGTTTGTTTGTTGTAGAGGTGCATGTTTCAATCACCCCGTGGTATTAAAGTTGATCTAAGATCTCCCTGACCAGTTTCCAGTTTCTTGCTTAACTGGGTACTGCCTTTTTGCAGTTGGTTGTTTAACTGGATTTTACAGTGAGGAGAATCCTCATTAATTTATTTATTTATTTATTTATTTAAAGAGTTTTATATAGTGCTGGCTAGACCCGGAGGTATCAGTTGGTTGATTTTTCGACTGGATTTTATGGTGAGGAGCGTCCTCATCCCATCCTACATGATTTTTGTATAATGCGGAGCTTGGGCAGCTGCCCATTTCCTGGCATAGGTATATTTTAAATGTATTGGAATATGATTAGAGAAGGCTGGCATAATGATGTCTTCCAGTAAGTCTGGAACAAAGTCGCTCCCAGTCCGGAAGCACTGTTGCGTTGCAAAAAATTGTTTTGACACAATTAATTTCCATTCGGTCTTTTTATTCATGTTATTCCAATCATTTCCATTTATCAATTCGTTTTCGCACTTGAAATCAATATTATGTATAAACATCTGATGCTGAAGGTATGCCCATCCAGGCCTTTTCCATAAAGCAGGACATATACAAATTTCATCCTCAGTAGTGTGTCTTTCCCAATGCATTTCGGGCATCTTACTCGCCCTTCGTCAGGGGTTCACTACAAATATAAGCAATAGCTTTAGACGTTTTGTTTGAATTTATAAAACGCTTTACATCTTAAACTTATGGCATACTCATTGTAAATGCATTTATAAAACTGCTTCACTCAGCGTTTTCCCTCTAATAGCCAACAACATAAGGCCTAAATAAGATGTAACCCCTTACTTCTCCCTTTCTGTCTCACGTTGTTAACCATATTAAAACTGTGTGGAAATGTCGCCCCACTTTCTAAATTCATGAGTTACCCCATAATCGTTAAACCAAACATTTCAAAGACGCTCCCGTACCTGTATTACATATCCTGGTCTAATTCCTCCTTTGTTGAAAGAAACATCTGTCAGCTCCCTCACACCTTCTTCCCTTTTAACTACCTATGAGGCTCCTCCCCCTCTCGTCTGCATCATACTGCACTACAAAACCCATAATCCACCGTTCACCAGAATCGACTTTCCATTACGACCATGAGTGATCTACTAATGACGACACCCGCACTAATTTACCCCCACCCACCCTTGTAATATATCGTACTACGCCTGATTACAGATGTCTACATGAAACATGAGGTGTAAATAAAATGCAAACATACAATAGAATTACAATTATTGCACACATTTCAAAATAAATGTCCATATAAAAAGCTACTCCATATCAAGACTCTTATTTCAAAGTGCTTAAAGCCATCAAAACAAAAGCATCCATCACGTGTATTGCGGCAGGAGCAGTTCAAACACGCTCCCTCCATGCTGAGGCGAACAAGGTTTTCAAGTGATCATCCATTTTTTTCTAAGTGAGCCATGTACACCGTGGGTGCTACTTCAAATTGGGCTGAAAAGTTAAATTACAAAATGACAGGTTGGTGTGCACTTCAACCCGTCATAATGATGTTTTCACCATGTGGGCACTCCCAGACAAATTCTGGTGGCCAGTCTTGTTCAGCTAGAAGAATGTCATGACCTTTAGAAAGTCGGTACCAAAAGAGTGCTCTTATTTGTCTTAGTAGGTCTCCCTCCATCCGGAGTGTTATTTCATATAACCTATGTGGAGAACTAACCCTGGTATCTGCAGTTTCAACTTGAATGAATTCATTCAAGTCCACTGTCTCTAGAAGATCCTTCAGGTTCTGGCGAGCTATTGTGACTTCTGCTGCGCTGTCCAACATTGTCTGAGCCCATTCTCTGTTCTTGAGTTGTGTCCTCAAGATCCTCGGCATGTCTGATTTTTAGACCTGCTACCTTTTTTTTGGTGAATTGAGTTTTCTTGTTTTTCTGAACGTGTTGATCGTCTTTGGAATTCACGCATTCTTCTTTGTTTTCTGACCATCCTCTTCTTTTGGATTTCAATGGGGAAGCATCTGTTCGGACCACAGTTTGATGAGAGACTGGAAAAACTGAAGATGAACACCAACATTGCAAAATCTATGAGTGCCCTTCAGACCCTATCCAACTGAGGCTCTTTTAGGAGACAACAGGTTGGAGGAGGCTCCAACACAGCATTCTCAGATCCCTCCCCTTCCTATCACAGGCAACAACAATCTTTCAACCAGCAGGCTACAATAGGGTGCACTAGTAGTGCATGCAGGGGAAACAAGAATATGGGCACAGTTAGAGGTGGCTCTGGTAGGGAGGTCTCCACCTCCAATCACTGCCTCCCCCTCTTCCCTTCAGATAGGTGTTAGCAGTCGTTTGCCATGGCTACTACCTAGAACTTCACACCCCCTCTCAACATCCCCCTGCACCCACATCCTCAGTAGGGAACATCTCAACTGACTGCAGGAAGATATACTAGGTTTGCTTCAAAAAAGGTGATCTAGAACCAGTGACCCTGACTGCCTAGCACCCTCCCCCGCTGCTCCCCCCTGAACCCCTCAATTACACCTTCAGGACAAACGAGTTAACATTCATTACCCTCCCTCATGCCGATCGTGGATCTCAGTCATCTGATTTGATACATGTTATCGGAACATTTTTACATCGAAACTCTGAAGGAGGTTGTTCCTCAGCTCTAGCAAGGCAGCTACACAACTGCGTTCTACCTCAAGGACGCATGCTTTCATATCCCCATCGATCCAGTCCACTGCTACTATCTTCATTTCGTGGTAAGTGGCCACCACTATCAACTCAAAGGGTCTTCTTAAAGTGCCTATCAGTGGTGGCCGCCCACTTGGGACATCCACATTTTTGCCTTCCTCGATGATTGCCTGATCAAGAGCACAAGAAAGCTTCAATGCCTAGCCCACACCCAGGCCACCATCTCCCTACTCCACAGCCTTGGTTTTACAGCAAATGCCCCAAATCCCTCCTACACCTCCTCCAGATCCAACCTTTCCAAAGCCTAGCCCAGTAGCCCAGTCTGAATAGAGTGTGTGGGCATTCTAGAGGCTCTTACCTCTTTTTCAGCCCAATTGTTAACTCACTATCAGAACTTCTATGCACCTCTTTAACATTTTGATCTCTTGTATTGCCATAGGACCCCATGTCCTGCTCCATATGAGTTTGCAACAAGAATGCCTTTCAGTTGAATGACCACAAGTGGAGGGTCATTGGCAATATCTAATATAGGTGAAGACCAACACCCATTGCTCTCTGCAGTGGTAGAATAGCAACAATCTGTTGTAGTGCAGGCATTTCTAGACTCCATTCCACAAGTCACCATCACGACAGATGCCTTTGTGGTCTATTGGGACAATGTCTCCACCAAATGACCATCCACAGATTGTGGCCCCCTCAATACTGGGGGCACCATAAAAACTACCTTTCGAGCTCAATGCTATACATCTCACTCTCAAAGCTGTCCTTCAACTCATTCAGCTATATGGCTCCAGTGGCGACACCATGACTCAACTTTTTGCATCGAGTCTGAGTCAGTGCTGCCTACTGGCACCATGGAGCTAGGTCAGAGGTTTTCAGATCCATTCCAGCGTCTGGGGTATTCAAAGGTGAGGAATCTACAGGTAGATTAGAATATCCACCAGAAAGATAATTACTGAATTTAAATAACTTTCTCCTATTGTGTTATCTCCCTGAACGTGCTAAAATATTCTGGAATTACCCTGAACATCCCAGTGAATCTCAACTGCTTTGTAATATTGCCCCATCTCCCCTCTCCGTTTTGTGACTGCTATCATTAGTCCTCTTGTCTCTCTCAATCTGCTTTTTCTTGGTGTTTCTCTGTGTTTATACAGGTCTCAGCAAATTCTGTCGTCATCATCCTTCGAGCGCATGCATACATGCATTTTTCCCCACTACTCAATGTATCTTTTTCTCATTTTAACTTAAAAGTGATATACCGCATCTGACAGATTTGGTCAGATGGTGGTGTCACCTGCTAATGTTCTTTTACAGGTATCATACCTCCAGGCATTCTACAATTCAATGAAGGGTGATGTATATCTGGAAGAGAGCCAAGCTTCATCTCACTACAAAACTCCCTATTAATCGACTCCATACAAACAGATAGCATCAACAGTCCACATACTCTCTGTCATTAGTGTCCATGCATGTCATCTTTAAAACATATTCCACCTTCCCCTCCACTCCCCACCACCTGTTAATACTAACTCTCAAAAAATGAATGCTTGCTGAGTGAAAAAGGCCTACCTTATTCCATAACGAAATACTTTTCTGGAAAATGGGCTTGTACACTGTCATATTCTGGCATATGATGTGTCATTGCAATTACAATATTCTTTCATACAGTGTTACAACTCCATAAAAAATTAAAAATATTCTGTCACAAGAGTGGCCCTACACTGGGCTACAATTGTGTTTGTTTTTCACTGTGATTAGAATATTTTCTGAGAAACTCACCCAGCCTTTGTCAAATTCGTAAAAGTATTCGGTTGCCTTAATGATTGTATATCATGCTACCATTGGGCATATTTACTGTCATTGTGATGGACATATTCCTAGGCACCATGGTAAAACACTTTTCTTTCACAGTTGGATTTACTATTTGGCACAGTCTGACAATCAAGAACTCTTTTGGCATTAATGCAGGTTTATTTGTACTGCTCTAGATTTGTGTGATATATCAGGGCATGTCCTGTTTATTTTGTCATTTCATATAGCATACTGCGATTAAGCTAAGTTTAAGTGCTTAACATGTTTAAGTTAAGGAGACCTAGAGAGGCAATGATTTGGTATAGAGATATCTCACTCTAAATTTTCATATATTCTCTCTCATTTCAATAACAGGTGGAGCATTATGGTGTACGAGACAAAGCTCCCACAACAGTCAACTGTCAGCGAAAACTCCACTGAGGATTCTGAAGTAAGCAGTAAATGCAGGGGGAGAAGTGAAGTGGCAAGCTGACAGTCTGCATCTAATAATTACTTTTATTTAAGGAAAGAGGCTAGCATAGCAGGAACAAAGCCTTCAAAAGCAGTTCAAATATTTTTACATTTTCATCTACTAGTTATGGATGTTTAAATAATGTTGCAAAATTGTTGCAACCAAATAACTCAGAATTTACTCCTCCAAATATACTTCGCCTTTTAGCCCTCTGCATGGGGTTTAAAGCCCTCATTTTAATGATCCATTTCCTGAGATCCTAGCCATCTTTCTCTTCTTAATCCTTTCCATATCGAACATGCTGAAGAATGTTTAGCTTTCTATATGTTTATTTTTTTATTATTACTTTCTCTAATTGGTTTGACCTAAAAGTCCCCACTGCCCCTCTGCTGAGGTGATTGCTTTAGAAATATAGTTAATCAATATATGGACAGCGCTTGACATAACCTACTAGTTTTTAGTGCAAATATTTGCTGGATTCACATGGTCTGCATCATTAAGCCACCTAATTGAGTCCTGACTTATTGCTCCAACCATTTGGCATGTTGTTTATGCCCTTGTGACTTCAGGTGTGTGCCCTGAAAGCCTGTCTGCATGGATGCCATCTTCTCATTCTCTTTTTTCTGTAAATGGGTCTGGAACCACAGCCATGTGCTTGAAATGAATAGGAGGGAAGATTGCATTTTATGAAGGGATCACTGCCCAAAACTGAAAAACATGAAGGAAACATAAATGTTAGAAGACTGAAGTTGAGCAAATTAGGTTAGCACTGAAGAAAACTGAGGCTTTTCTAAAGCTTTCCATTGGAACTACATCAACCACGTGGATCGGAGAATGAACATCGGGGATGGAGCATACCCCCTTTAGATTCTGCATGAATGTCCACGACAAGGGAGAAGCAGAGGTGTGCTCACTACACCATGACCCAGTTACATCTGAAAACAATGATGAGGGACTTTGGGCTGTCGAGCTACATGGAGAACCAAGAAATGGAGGTGGCATAAGGAGAGGGTTCTGCCACCAAGTAGGTTGCTGAACTGAAGGAGTTGTCGTTGAAGAAGAGGTCTGAGAACAGTGAGGCAAAGAAGTGCCAAGTATCCCAGCACAGGCACAGTTGGGCACAGCTGAACCTTTTTGACACAAAGTCCAAATCTCCAAGACCACCCCATATCGTAAGCACTTGTAATCAAGGGCATACATTAGCATAAAGAACCCAATGGGTTGAGGTAATGCTTGCCTTTATCTGAAGTCACCTTAGGGACCCCAGCCCTGGGGAAGATTCAAGCTCTAGCTACTCCATGAGCAGTGACTGTCCTAAGTTGAATAGCTTCCAGATACATGGTGGCATGGTCTAATACCACCATGATAAATCTTATCCCTGAGGATGTTGGGGGGTGTATAGAGGACCAATAATGTAAATCTCTATCCCCCAAAAAGAGTTCCCACTGCTAGAAGTGGTGTTTGGAGCTTTTGGCTTGCCCCCTGTCTTGCTACTGGTTTGGCAGGTGACACAGAAGTAACTGAACTCCCGGACATTCTTAAACATCTGGAGCCAGTAGAAAGGTTTGACCAGGCTTTCCTAGGTAGTGGTCTGCCCCAGGTGCCTAGGTAAGTGAATAACATGGGGTATGTTGGGGAGGATCTCTTGTAGTGCTGTGGTTCACCAATTTTCTTTTTGCTCCTCATTTGGGGTCCTGTGTCTTACTGTACAGGAGGCCCTCCTCCCAGTATGTGTTATGGATGCCACTGGTATCCCCTTGTTCCTGTCTGACAGCCAACTGTCACAGGTTTTCAAGAGAAGGGCATGTCCTGTGTCCTTTACTCAAGTCCTTCCTTGAGGCACCCCCTGCTCCCTGGAGATTTGCCAAATCTGGCACATCACCTAGGGGAGCAGTTTCTCCCTCAGGTACCAGGCATTCAGCCTGAGGGTTAGGCTCCTTCTGGTACTGTGGGTTGCCAGCCTCCCCTTTTGGCTTTAGGGACCTAGTCCATAGTTTCAGGCTCCAGGATCTCTTGACTCTCCCACGGTGCCTTCTGTGCTCTTGCTGTAATACTCATCCAGTCTGGTAAACCCAGCATTGCTGCATGGGTCCTTCTTTCCACTTCTGCCCAAGCAGGCGTTTCCAGGTTATTTTCCAGCAGACACTCTACTGGGATGGCAGGGGACCCATCTACCATAGTTGAGCCAGGAGCGCCTCCCCAAGTCTACCACAGCCATTGAATTGGACTTTGTGACATTGTCAGCATTGACTATCTCGCGCACCTCATCTGGTAGGATCTGGTCCGGGGAAACCAGTTTGGCCATCACCATGGTCACAGTGGCACCTGTATACTTCAGAGCCTTCACCTCCACCCCATTCCTTTTTGGTGACTAACTATACTTTTCCACACTAGGAGGCAGTGGACCAAAGGCGCAATGTTCTCTCCACATAGGGATATTAAAGTGACCTCTGTATATCCTTTGGGATCTCTAGGCGCAACTTCCCACCTCATCCCTACACCAGCCATTCCCTTGGACTGGCCAACAGTGGGTGTCTTTTTATTGCACACTAAGTCTCCCCCTCTATGTCGTGGCTAATTGCAGTCAAAATATGCCCCAGACTTTGAGGGGGTCAGCATACGTCTTTCCCATATACCTTCTCCCCTTGGAATGAGATGTTACTCTGGGCAGCCCCCCATCTTTTGGGGACTCTTTGTGACTATTATTCTTTTTATATTTGCCCCCCTTTTTGTCCTCTCTTTTTATTGGTCACCAATCTGGGGCTTGTTGGAGGCCGTGGTACAAACTCACTCATCAACTGCCTTGCCCAGCTCCCTGTGGCTACACAGTTTAGAGTCTACCAGATGTTGGTGCAGCTTCTGAGTGACAATTTGTTAACATGTACTCATTAACAATAATGGTATAGAGGCCTTCGAAATTATCTACTTGGTTGTCCTTAATCCATCCATCTAGTGCTCTAACTGAATTGCCAACAAAGACAACTCAAGTCGGTGTTGCATCTTTCTGTGCTGTCCTATGCTTCTGGCTTTACTCCTCATGCGAGTCCAAAGAGCTCAATTAGTGCTTCCTTCATATGTGGGTAGGGTTCTGCTGTGTCATCCTCAAGTGTGAGTAGTCTGTCCCTACCAACTACCCCTACCAACTACTGCACTAACTCCCAGAGTAGTGTTCCCCAGTTTTATGCACCCACCTTTCTCATCTTGAGAGATCTCTCTCATATAAGGCTTCGCCATGTGTCTGTCACCCTCCTGAACATAACTAAGGGCAATCCCTTTGAGCAGTCTGACTTCATGGGCATCCCTGTCAGAACCTTCAGTTGCTTTTTTGCTGCCACCATCTTCCTTAGGCCCCAGGCCAATCCTGGTCCTTCTTTCTTCCTCCACTTAAACTTCTTCCCCACTACCTTGGGGTAATTCCTTCTTCAGGCGTGGATGTACTTTGTGGTCCTCTTCTAGGCTCCGAGGTCCTTGATCAGGTCATTCTCCTGGCCTTAACATCCATCTTGATCCCCCTAGCCCTACAAAGTGCCCTCAGCTCATCTGTCTTAAGGGAGGACAGGTTTTTCATGCCAAGCTCCATGCTTCTTGTTAAAGAGTTGACTCCTTTAACTTTTTCAAAAAGTTTTTGATCTTTCTCAAACTGTTGAAACTTAAGAAAACATTGTCACAACTTTTAAAAAACTTTTCTCAAACCCATGAACCTTTCTAAGAAGGCTTTGGAAACAGGCATTTGGTGACTGTAATAACTGTTGCTTGGGAGCCACAAAACAACTTATTTTCTAAGTGTCCACTTTGGAAGATTCTCAGTGGTCTTAAACTACAACAACTGTATGGTACTGCTAAACACAAGTTCTGGATCCCACCGCTACCATTAGTATGAGGAAATGAGGGGTATTTTAGGGTGGGGTTGTTCGACCACACAGTGTAATACACTTCCCAACCTACCAACCACTTTAGGACCATTTGGCTTTGTATATTAAACTCTTAGCTCGACCCTGGGTAGCTGTGGCACTTAAGCAGTCCGGCTTAAAGGAACACATGTAAAGCATTTAAACAGCACCAAAACAATTGAAGAAGAAGTACACGAGATAGCCAAGAAGTCTGACACCCATTTATGAAAATGAACTGTATTTTTAATGCATTTTTAGACACCACAATGAAAAAGATCCGCTGGAGCGTCCCGTAAATACAAAAATTAAGAGGTATATAAATATATATAAATATGCACTTTTTCACTTAACCGCGAACAAGCCTTTGCAAATTCAAGTTGAAACTTGGAAACTTTTTAAAGAAAAACTTGGGTAAGTATCAACACAGTCACTTTCAGTTACTGTATACGTCCAACTCTGGCAGGGAGCCAGCAAGGGAGACCAGCAAGGTCCTCAGAAACAGTTACCTAGGAGGAAGTAGTAGTCTTCAGTGAGTTCCTTACACTTTTTTTCCTTGCCATAGACTTTTATGGAAGGAGTTCTGATGCAAGGGATACAGAATGCTGAAGATGCTCAAGGATGTCGTGAAATTCTGTGCAGTTTACTGGGTTTTTCTGCGACTACTCCTTGGGCCTAGTGAGGTGATCCTGGCAGCAGGAGTTGATGCCCCACAAAATCCTCTTGGTCCTGTCAGAGGTCCAGTCGCGACTAAGCTGCCAGTTGCCTGGTATCGCGTCACATGGGAATCCTTCCTTGGGCAGTAACTTGCCTTCTGGGCGACTAAGCTGCACTCTAATGACTCTCCAGAGTTCAGTAGACTCTGGGGAAACTTTGAGTGTGGGTTCCTAGTCACTGTTGCTGCACGACGGCGAGGATCGGTGGTCAGGAGATGTGGACTACCAACTTGCCCCAGCAGGCTTTTACAGCTGTAGTGGCCCTGTGCTGCGAACTGGAGGGCAGCCATATGGCCCTTGGTGTCTCTTGCTTCCACTGGGCTCTGGAAATGACTGATCAACGAATAGGACACAGCAGGCACAGTCCCTTCTCCAGCTACCAGGTTGACCAGGTACAGTCCAAGTCAATGCAGCCTTGGTGCAGCAGGGCAGTCCTCCTTTGGTCCTCTTCTCCATTGCCTAAATCTGAGGTCTGGTTACCAGAGGTGCCCTTTTTATGCCCTGAAATTTCCCTCAGGGTAGGTCGGGGTTTAGTAGCTGATGGGCTACCAGGTTCCCTCCCTCCCATGACCACTTCCTGTGAATTGGGTGATCTGGCTATCCCAGAAATCTCCATTCCGTGTACTTGCAATATGGTTGAATCCGTCACTTGTTGTGTAGAACTCCTTAGCCAAACGCAGAGATTTTACTACCGAGGGGTCTACAAGCTCCTGAAAAACAGGTTTAGCAGCTGGTTTCCCCTCTCCTTCCCAAGTGCCATCCTATCTACCTAAACAATAGAGCTGCCCCTAACCCATGTGCTCACCATTTGCCTTTCAAAGGCAATTACTCCTTAGAAGCTTTACATTTGGGCAAACACCTGTGTGGCTTTCTGTCAGGGAGAGGTAACATCTCCCTCCTGTGCAGGCTTTCATTGTCTCTTTTCCTTTTAGTTGTTTGCACGTCTCCACAAGAGGGCAGAAAGATGTCTCAGGGACAGACCCTGGGTCCAACCATGGATGCGCACAGGGAATTTTAGGACAACAAAGCGGGAACTTTGTAAAATGTTGCATACTGCCGCAAGTTACATACATTTATTTATTTATTTAAGAGTGCGAACCAGACCCGTGAGGGTATCAGAGCGCTTTACAGTAGTATCAGGTTGGATACAGAACTGGGGGGGGGGGGGGGGGGTTCGGGGAATCCAGGGATAAGGAAACAAATAGAAACAATATATGGTAAAACAAACAGTCATAGTATTCGACTACTCTAAGGGATAGGAGCGAAAACGATGCAGTAAAACTGGAAAAGCAGTCTCATCACCCTGAAGGATTGTTCAAAGTGCAGGGTGGGTAATATAGGGGAAGGCAGCCAAGGAATAGTGCAGTGATCATAGGTAAATTCAGGTTGAGGGGGTGATTGTAGCGTAAAGTAAAGTAAAGTCCACATTTGTAAAGCGCACAATCACCCGTAAGGGTCTCTAGGCGCTGGGGGCCGTCGGGAAGATTAAGCGAGCTATTGCCCAGAGTCACATGGTGCTGGGCTAACCTGCCGCCGGAGCCGGGGATCGAACCGTGGTCCCCAGATTCCAGCGTCAGTCGCCCTGGCCGCGGCGCCACACCTCTCCCACAGCGTGAGCTTTAGGAGAGGAATTTGCCCATTAGGAAAGATTTGATCTCCTTTTTGAAGTGGGCTGGAGACTGTATTCTTCTAATGGCGGGTGGGAGTGAGTTCCATATTCTTGTGGCGGCTCCAGAGAAAGCCCGATTGTATGTTCTTTTTTTCCTGAAGCGTGCGGGTTGGAGCAAAAGGGTTTTGACGGACCGGGAGTTTCTGATTCCTCCGGATAAATCAAGTTTCTGTGCGAGAAAAGCAGGGGACTTGGAATAGAGAGCTTTGTGGGTGATGCAAGCCAGTTTGAACTGGATTCTGGCCTCAAGGATGTGCTTGCCAGTTTGAACTGGATTCTGGCCTCAAGTTGGGCTTAATGGAACAAGTTGTTTGAGACTTACATTATCCAGTATTATGGGTGTCTTTCATAGATTCACATGCCTGAATCATTCCCCGTCGTCGAGATGGGAGCCCCGGTAATAGAAAAGTAATGTCCTATAGACATACATAGAGAAAAATAGGCCTAAGGGCCTTGCCTTAGTAGCCTATCTATGTCCTTTTGTAAAAAGGACCAAATTCCTAAAGGTAGCCAATCAGCTACCACCTCCCTCTAGAACCTTCCTGCCAGGAGCCTCAGTCTCTCAGATTTTCTACCGCACGTTGTGCTAGGGAGTCCCCACCTGAGCTCTCCTCAGGTTTCTTCAATTTCTCTCCTTTTCTTCAAAAAACTTGGATTATACTTCAACTATGACTGAACAACAGAAAAAAGGACTCTTTAGAGCCTGTTCTTCTTGTGGCAAGAAGAGACTGCACGTCGACGACAAGCATGAGACTTGCCTCTACTGCCTCTACCCTGACCATACAGCAAAAGACTGCAGGGTATGTAGAACATTCTCTACCAAAACACTTAAGGACAGAGAAGGAAGACTGCTCCTCTGGTTAAACAGACTCAAAACCAGAGATGATGAGGTGCTCTCCTCGGAGGGCAGTGAAATGGCTTCAGTTTCTTCGAAACTGTCCTTGAAAAGGCCAAGGGAGGCTTCCCCTGGCCATTCAGACGTCCCTCACAAAAAGACTGCTTCAAAGTCTTCTGAGGCAAGATCTGACACGTCTGTGAAGGATGCTGCAACCTTCAGAAAGCCATCGCAGTCCTCGTCGACTACTTCCATGACGTCCTCTTCAAGAAAAACTAACTATGTCTCCACATCGACGACGACAGTCTCGACGACGGTGGCGTCGTCAGCCTTGACTTCAGCGACGACGACTACCCACTCGTCGACGATGGGTAAGCCAATATCGTCGATTGTACTTATTAAAAAGCAGCAGTCGTTTGTCAAAACTCCGTCGTCATCACTGTCGACGTCGACAAAATCGTCGATGAGAATTCAGTCGACGCTAACCGCATCGTCGACGAAGACACCGACGACGGTAGGAGCACCGTCGACGACAAATGCACCGCCGACGGCTACTACGCCGCCGACGACGAAAGTGCCGTCGACGGCCACATCGACGACGGCGAAAGTACCGTCGACGACCACATCGACGACGACGAAGGCACCGTCGACGAAGGCATCGTCGACGGCCGCACCGTCGACGCCCACTCCGTCGACGACAGCTTCATCGGCGAAGGAACGGTCGACGCTTGAAAAACGATCGACGTCGATACCGTCGACGACACCAACGACGACCTCGTCGACGACGACGACATCGTCGACGCCATGGAAAAAAGCGGAGTCAGTTCCATCAAAAAAGGTCACCAAACTCCCTATTACGCCCGATTTAACATCACCCAGTAGGGTTCAAACACTGCTCCCTTCTCGCATACTACAAGATGACGAATCGGATGATGAACAATTTGAACAAGCTACTAGTCCGTCAGATCTCAATGTCAAATGCCAGAGTACTGACGATGACGGAGATGATGTTATTTTTACAGAGGAAACTGTTCAGGCTCAAGTACATACTCGAGTCACTCCAATGATCGTCTTGCCGGCTGAGATAGTCACTGATCTTCAATTCTTGATCACAGACTACAAAAAACGATTCCCAGAATCGTCAGCGACCCCTTCAAAAGACAACTCTCAGGAATCTTCAATGCCGCAAAGATCACCAAGGACAAGACCAACGCCTTTGGTTATTCCTCAAAATAGTGAACAGGTTCACAACATCCAATCCTCTGATGAGGACGACGAACCTCCTGAGGAAGGTGAGGTTAGAGATGACCTCTCTCAAAACAGAGATGACGAAGATTACGTTGCTCATTCTCCGGCCACACCGGAACCCAGCACGTCAGACTCTCCACCAGTGGATATCGGCGGATTCCACAATTTAATAGAGAGAGCGGCCACTAGATTTCACATGACAATGGAAACAAAAGTAACGGATTGTTTTTTATATGACTTTAAAGATCCTATAAAGAAAGAGGCAAGGTCCATTCCCATAATAGATCACATCTGGGAACAGGGTCTACAGCTCATGCAAACACCTGCATCTGTGTCAATAGTGGTACCTAAACTGGATAAAAAGTATAGGGCTCCGTCAACGGCACCCACTTGCTTTAATTCACATCCTAAACCAGATTCGGTCGTCACTCAAGCCGCCCAGAAGAACTCCAGAAACCCATCCTCGCCACTGTCAGCACCACCAGACAAGGAGGGCAGGAAATTGGATGGCATAGGCAAACGCTTCTCCACAACGTCAGCCATGACGGTCAAAGTGGCCAACGCCATTGCTCTGCTAGGCAGATACAATAGACAACTATGGGAAGATATCGCTCCATATCTAACGCATGTACCTGATAACTTGAAGGATGAGGTCCAGGCACTCCTTCATGAAGGTCAAATGACAGCATCGGAAATCATAGATTTAGCTGTCGATGTCGCCATGACAGGCTTCAGACAGCTGGCAGGCGCCGCAGTTCTGCGCAGACAAGGATGGCTCAATGCGACATCCTTCAGACAAGAGGTCCAAACCAAAGTTGTAGATATGCCCTATGACGGACAACAACTATTTGGAGGAAAAAGTAGATGAAGCCTTGCAGACGATCAAGAAAGACACCGACACTGCAAGGGCTCTCTGGACTTTACAATTCAGAAACCAGTCCTTTCGAGGGCACAGAGGAAGAGGACAATCCACATACAGAGGATCCTATCAAGGAAAATCCACATACTCATACAATCAAAATCGCTCACAATATCCGCAGCGACAGCAACAACAAGGTCGTCAGACCTCCTACGGGAGATTGAACTTCAGGGGCAAATCTCAAAAGAAAACGGCTGGCGGACGACAATGACCATTTCCCGCAGCCAGTCCCCCCACCGTCCTGTCCGCTCAAAATTGGAGGCAAATTGACACATTTCCTCCACAATTGGAAATCGATTACGACAGATCGGTGGGTACTACATTAATCCAACACGGTCACACCTTGGAATTCAACTCCATCCCACCGTTAACTCCTCCTCACAAACATCATCACAAACACCTTCGTATGTTACTAAAGGAAATCTCTTCCATGATAAAAAAGGGAGCAATAGAGCGAGTCCCATCAGCTCAAAAGGGAAAGGGATTTTATTCCCGCTTCTTTTTAATCCAGCAGAAAAAGAAGAAATGGAGGCCCATTCTAGATCTCAGGGCGCTCAATGCCTTCCTGAAAAGCCAATCGTTTCGAATGGTGACTATCCAGGAAATCTTAGGTTCCCTAGAGGAAGGAGACTATATGACGTCTTTGGACCTGCAAGATGCATATTACCATGTCCCAATACACAAACGACACAAAAAATTCCTACGATTCGAAGTAGCAGGTCTCCACTACCAATTCTGTGTCCTCCCGTTCGGCCTCAAATCAGCGCCACGCATTTTTACAAAGTGCCTGGCTCCTGTGGCAGCTTTCCTGAGACAACAAAATCACCAGGTCTTCCCCTACCTGGACGACTGGCTGGTGAAATCACCGTCTCTCACAGACGCGCAGCTGTCTTCCAACGCCTGTCTCGATATTTTCCGGAACCTAGGTTTGACTCTCAACTTCGAGAAATCTACTTTACAACCCACCAGGATTATAACATTCCTGGGGGCCACTATAAACACCATTTCCTCCAAAGCCTTCCCATCTCAAGAAAGAAAACACAAACTGATGACTCTAGCTACCGCAGTATCTTCAAAACAAACCATCAAAGTACGGATTTTCAAATCTCTTCTAGGGATGATGTCTTCCTGCATACTACTCATCCCTCACTGTCGGCTCAGAATGCGCCCCCTTCAGGAGGCCCTGACCAAACAGTGGACCCAAAGTACAGATTCCTTCGAGGATCACATAGTCATCACTCGACAAATATCCGAGACGCTGGATTGGTGGATGAAGAACAAGAACCTATCCAAAGGTCTCACGTTCTTGTTACCAGAAACTCCACACGTCATAACGACGGACGCATGTCTCGAAGGATGGGGTGCAGTCCTTCAAGACTTACAAATCAGCGGCAGATGGTCAGAGCAAGAGAAGGCTCTGCATATCAACCTCCTAGAACTACGAGCAGTCCTTCACTCTCTACAGGCATTCCTCCCTCGCATCAAAAACTCAGCAGTGCTTGTGAGGACGGACAACACGACCACAATGCACTACTTAAACAAGCAGGGAGGGACACGCTCGCTGACACTGTCTCGCGAATCACAAAAAATTTGGAACTGGCTACTGCTCAACAACATCACATTAACATCGGAGTATGTCCCAGGAAAAGACAACGTCATAGCAGACGCTCTCAGCAGACAGAGGTCACTGTCCCACGAATGGGAACTGGACCAACAAGTTCTAAACAACATCTTCTCGACATGGGGAAAACCGCAAATAGACCTCTTCGCCACCAGGGAGAACAACAAATGCCACAGCTTCGCAAGTTGGCATCCCCAACAGAGGTCATTAGGAAATGCATTTTCCATCGCATGGCGCAACGTGTTTGCGTACGCATTTCCGCCATTTCCCCTGATAAGCAGAGTCATCCGGAAAATGAAAATGGAACATTGCACATTGATTCTCATTGCCCCATACTGGCCGAGACAACATTGGTTCGCGGACCTCCGTCGCCTCTCAGTCCGACCATCAATCCAACTGCATCAACATCCCTCTCTACTCTCGATGTCCAACGGCCAGATACTCCACCCGAATCTGAAAGCTCTCAGATTATCGGCTTGGCTCCTGAGTACCGAGAATTCTGTCACCTACGAATCCCGCAGGAGTGCAAGGAAGTCCTAGCTAAAGCAAGAGCAGTTAGCACGAACAAAACTTATTCCTTGAAATGGAAACGCTTTTGTATTTGGTGTAAAGACAACAATATACATCCTTTCAGGATCACTCCAGAGCAGATACTACCTTATCTACGACATCTGGCCCAAGCAGGACTTGCGCATGCTTCCATCAGGGTACATCTGGCAGCAATTTCACGCTTCACAAGGACTTCAAAAGCTCCTTGCCTATGGTCCAACAGACTGATAAAACAGTTTCTTAAAGGGCTTTATAGATCTTTCCCTAGACCAAGACGAATACCACCAACGTGGCATCTGAATATTGTACTCAATCAATTGATGAAGCATCCATTTGAACCTATCCATAGGGCTGATATCAAATACATTTCATGGAAAACTGCACCTCTCTTAGCTTTAACGTCAGCCAGAAGAGTCAGTGAGTTACAAGCTCTTTCGATACAGGATCCTTTCATGCAATTTAGAGAGGACAGAGTAATTTTAAGAACCAACCCCCGTTTCATTCCTAAAGTCCCCTCGGACTTCCATCTCAATGAGCCGCTTGTGCTTCGCTCATTCTTCCCGAACCCAAGCACGGTGGCTGAAAGATCTCTTCACTCTTTGGACATTAAGAGATGTCTAAAATTTTACCTGGACAAAACAAAAGATTTCAGAAAAACAAAACAAATTTTTGTCGCCTTCAGCAGGCCTAGAAAAGGCATGCCACTCTCCAAACAAACCATTTCCAGATGGATATCGGCAGCAATTGCATTTTGTCATGACAAAGCCGGACGTCCATTACATTCCACAGTCCGAGCACATTCCACGAGAGCTGTGTCCACATCGGCAGCATTATTCGCTGGAGTACCGATTCTGGACATCTGCAGAGCGGCCACCTGGAAATCGCCGCATACCTTTACCAGACACTACTGCCTGGACACGGAACTGATGCAGGATGCAGCTGTGGGCCAAGCTGTACTTCGCCATCTATTCCAGTAAGATGAGCCTTCCTACTTCCCACCGTCCTGCAATGGTATGCACATTTCTTTACTTTACTCTTTATATTACTGATGGTATCTAGTCACATGATATGTATTATCTCAGACTGTTATATTCCATCGCATATGTGCATAATGTATTGCTGCTATTCTGATTCAGGCATGTGAATCTATGAAAGACACCCATAATACTGGATAAGAAATGTGTTACTTACCTGTAACAGCAGTTATCCAGTATTGGTGTCTTTCATAGATTCACATGCAACCCTCCCACCTCCCCAGGAAGGGCTCATCTCTCACTACAGAGCATATGTTACGCCTACCTAGCTTGGTGCGTACGAAAATCTGAGAGACTGAGGCTCCTGGCAGGAAGGTTCTAGAGGGAGGTGGTAGCTGATTGGCTACCTTTAGGAATTTGGTCCTTTTTACAAAAGGACATAGATAGGCTACTATGGCAAGGCCCTTAGGCCTATTTTTCTCTATGTATGTCTATAGGACATTACTTTTCTATTACCGGGGCTCCCATCTCGACGACGGGGAATGATTCAGGCATGTGAATCTATGAAAGACACCAATACTGGATAACTGCTGTTACAGGTAAGTAACGCATTTCATATCAACTTTAGTAGTCGCAGTCAGAAGTTAGCAGGGCTGCTGTGACAGCCTGCAACTCTGCCCTCACAATGGGACTGCAAGCCTTTTCCACAGTAAAAATGATAATTGAGGAGATTTACTGTTGGAACATGTAAAAACACACATTCCCCTTCTTAATATACTACACCCTGCCTTAGGACTCACTAGGCCTACCTTAGGGGTGATTTACCAATATTAAAAGGGGGAAGTTGACTTTTCCATTACTTTAAATGGTAAAGTTGAGTTAGCAGTTTAAAACTGCCCTTCCAGTCTGCAGTGTTATGGACAGAGGGGTCCCGGACTAGAAAGAACAATTTATATATAATACAGAAATGTTATAGAAATGAAAGGGAAAAAAACAAATGGAAGGTACAATGTTTTTATTCACAAAGCACCTGTATCAACCTTATCATGGTTATACGATATGTAGCCAAGATACATGGTATACTTTATCAAAATAATATAGTGATAGTATAGTGTTCTTTCTAGTCCGGGACCCCTCTGTCCATAACACTGCAGACTGGAAGGGCAGTTTTAAACTGCTAACTCAACTCAAGATAAAGTATGCCTATTGTGTATAAGCCACTCAAACACTTTAACGTTTGTCAAGCCTATCCAAACTTGTTATGCTAAGACAAAGAGACAACTTCAATCCCCACCCAGATCAAACTGTACCATAAGAAGGGGACCTCTATGGCCTTCCTTGGAAACATCCCCATAGCTGACATATATAAAGCAGCTAGCTGGTCCACTCCACCCATGTTCACCAAAACACTACTGTGTGGACGTCTAACCATGACAGCAGGTAGGCCAAGCTATGCTACAAACTCTTTTTGAGTCCACTCCAACATCCTTTGGCTAGACACTTCTTACGGAAGTACTTCTTTACAGTCTATGAAGAGCATGAATATATACAACTATACATTGGAATATGTAACTTATCCTTTAAGCATCTGTTTGTGGCATGTAGTGCTGTAGATTCCCATTCCCCCACACTCCTCCCTGAAAGCCTCTGGTTGTTGCAGACATTCTTTCCTTTGCATGGTCATCTATTCTTTCATATGCTCCATCTTCATCCTCAGTCACTGTGCGGTAAACAATATAACAATGGAGCCGATGCCCATGCGCATTACCAGTCATAAGAGTAGTCACTATACCTTATGACT
This sequence comes from Lissotriton helveticus, assembly GCF_964261635.1. Lineage (NCBI taxonomy): Eukaryota > Metazoa > Chordata > Amphibia > Caudata > Salamandridae > Lissotriton > Lissotriton helveticus. The sequence goes on from NC_136072.1 coordinate 466,766,071, forward strand.
TGAAAGACTTCTTTGAAGAAAAACAAGTTGCACTTTTCCAATCCCACACTAGATGACAAGAGCCTGCAGAGCATGTGAACCCACAGCATTTCATGCCATGAACAGATGATTACAAGGTAAATAACATATTTCTTCCTTTTGGAGACGCTGCTGCCATCCCAGAGCAAAAACGGTTCGGTCTAATGCTCCCCAAAATCCTGGAATAGGGGAATGTAGGAGCCAGCCTCAGTCAAAGACATAACACCTAGGGTGGTGACATAGTATAGATACTCTTCCCAGGACTCGGCCTATATCAATGGCTACATGGTATCACATTCCTCCATTGTAGCCATGGCATGCAAAAAGGTCAATGCACCCACCGAGATACGACCTTCACTAGGCAAGGAGAACAAGATGGAGGAAATTGACAGGCATACAATGGAGAAGTCAACTGCCACCCAAAAACCCATTTCCAACTTTAATGCACTGGATGTGGTGGATGCAGGCAGCAGACAGCCGTGTGAACGTTCCACCCTAAGAAGGCATGCATGGTTGAGGGGCTCAGGGGTCAAGCAGGAGATGTAGGCAGCAGTAGTAAACATGCCTTTCATTAGTGAGAATCTCTTTGGGCTGACAGTGGGTGATTCACTGTAGACAATGACAAAAGATGCAAAGGCAATTAATGCTTTGTACTGCCTTGAAATGGGCTCCTGAGATACAAGCACCAAAAGGAGGATTGCAGACTGTCACACCCCATACTAGCTCACATCACAATCCAGCTCCCAAGGTACACCGCAACAGAGAAAATACATCACTACACCAAGGCAGCCCTTTCAGTGAAGAACCAGAGGGAGAGGTACACCCCATGGGGATGGGGCCAGGGCACACGCGAAATCGACCTACCTCTAGACTATGAGAAATTTCCTGACATCTTTGTGGTTCGCTATCAACATGCCAAAGTCCCATCTGCCTCCTCCTCAGATTCTGGACATGATCAGGTTTCGTGCCTTTCCCCTGCCTGGAAAGGAGTGTCTAGGACATTCAGGTTATGATCTCGATCATTCAGTCTTGATCTTCGATTTTAGCGATGTTGACTCTGAAGCTGCTTGGACTGATGTGCCCCTATATCCTGCTGGTGAAGAACGCAGGTGGCATAGGCAGGCTCTTAAGTGGGATTTGAAATCTTAGTGGGCAGAACATTAAGGGAATCTCTTGGATCATGATCTAATCTCAGAGGAGACCTAAAAGGCCTGCTGTGATGGATGCTTGACTGCGATTGGGTCAGCAGCAGACCCCTCATCCTACCCCAACCAGGACTAACACTGGTAACAGATGCATTGCTTCTAGGCTGAGGTGGCTACCTGGAAGAGGCGGAGATCAGAGACCTCTAGTTTCTGGTGTAGACCCGGCTCCACATCAACCTTTCACTTGGCGTTGAAAGCCTTCTTGCAATCTATCAAGTGAAGGCTGGTGCAGGTGCTTACAGACAATACCACCGCATGTTGTACTGCAACAATCTGGGTGGGCTGGAGTTGTGGATCCTGTCCTGGAAGGCGTTGCTTCTCTGAAAATGGCAGGAACATCAATGGAATCTTCTGGGATATTTGAATGCCAGGGCTGATGAACTCTTCCGTCCACGCCTAGAAGATCACCAGTACGAGTTAAAACCCAGAGGTGGCACAAGGTCTCTTCCTCAACAAGGGATAACCAGGGTACAAAGTATTCGCCATTACCTAGAATGTGCAATGTCAGCAGTTCTGCACACAGTTCCCAAGGTGTCTCTTTTGCAGACTTGTTTTGCCTACGATGGGACTCTGGACTTCTGTATGCCTTCCTGCTGATACCCCCTTCTCCACCAAGTTATGAAGATCAGGAATGATGGGGTCCAAGTCACCCTGTCGGCCCCGGATTGGGCACGGAGAATATGGTATTCAGAAATCCAGGACATGAGCATCAGCTTGCCGATCAAGCTGTCCCCGCTGGCGCTCCTGCTGTCACAGCAACTGGTCATGGTTCTGCACCAAAGCCTTTGCAATCTCCATGTTCATACATGGAGATTGAGCGGTGACAGCTTAAAACTTTAGACCTTCCTCAAGGTGGTTGATGTCATCTTGGCATACAAGACATCCTTAGACAAAAAATGTATGCGACTGTCATTAGGACAAAGTTAAGGTTTGGTGTGGCGCACATGAAATGGACTCCCTCCAGGCCATGTTATCTGACGTTCTGTTTGTTTTTCTCTCGCCCAGCAAGGCTTTACACAGTTAAAGGATACATTTTAGCTCTTTCAGACTTTTTGCGGTTGCTGGACCAGCTCTCATTGTTTAAATCACTGGTTGTGAAAACTCTTCACTTGTTTCCTCCCTCTCATTTTGTCATAGCAAAGTGGTACCTTACTTGGTCCTCATATAATTGATCTGTACGCCCTTCATAGCTTTTCTTTGTGGCTTCTCATCTCACCACTATCTCACAATAGTGTTCCTTGTCGTCATAACATCGGCATGACGAGTGAGCGAACTGCAAGTTTTCTGTGTCAGTCCACCATATATCACCTTATTCCCAGACAAACTGGTTCTGTGGACGTGATGATCCTTCTAGCCTAAAGTTGTGATGCAATTCCATGTCAACAACACTATCACCCTGCTGGCATTCTATGCTCCACCTCATCCCTCTAAGGAGGAGAATAGACTTCATCGATCTACCCCAAAAGGGTGCAGAGCATTTACATTGATGGTACCAAGGAACACCATGCGAATGATAACTTATTTGTGGGTTTCACTGAGGTGAAAAAAATCAAGGCTATATAAGAGAACCATCTCTCACTGAATTGTACTCTGTGTCAAAGTCTGCTGTGCATTGGCCAAAAAGCAGCCTCCAGAAAGTCTTCGGGCTCATTCCACCAGGGTCAAAGCAGTTACCACTGCAGTGGTACACGGAGTAGAGTACCTGTCCTGGACATCTGCTGGGCAGCTACATGGCGTCGATCCATAGGTTCATGAAACACTACTGTCTGGACAACCAGGTTCTCAGAGAGGGGCATTGCATTTGTTATGTCCTACAGGACATTTTGGTTTAGCCAATTCACAGACCCACTTCATGATAGGTACTGCTGTGGTATCTATTCGAAAGATGAGGAATCTTCTGAAAGAAGTGACTATTAGAAGAACAAGTTAATTACCTTCAGTAAAGCTCTTTCAGGTAGAGACTCTATGTCACTGAAGATTATCCAGTATAATGGGTATCTTTCATAGATTCACATGCCTGAATCATTCCCCGTCGTCGAGACGGGAGTCTCCGGTACATAGAAAAGTAATGTCCTATAGACATATATAGAGAAAAGTAGGCCTAAGGGCCTCCCCTTAGTAGCCTATCTATGTCCTTTTGTAAAAAGGACCAAACTCTAGAAGAGAGCCAATCAGCTCACACCTCCCTCTAGAACCTTCCTGACAGGAGCCTCAGTCTCTCAGATTTTCTACCGCACGTTGTGCTAAGGGAGTCTCCACCTGAGTTCTCCTCAGGTTTCCTTTTTCCTAGCTTATTACTTCACAACTTTGGATTTCTCCACTTCAACTTTGACTATGGCTGATCTTCAGAAGAAGGGTCTCTTCAGGGCGTGTACTTCTTGTGGAAAAAAGAGGTTACATGTAGAAGACCAGCATAAGACATGTTTATATTGTCTGTATCCTGACCATTCAGCAAAAGACTGTAAAATTTGTAGAACCTTTTCTACAAAGACGCCAAAAGACAGAGAAGGACGTGTTTTACTCTGGCTTAACAGGCTCAAGACCAGGGACAATCTGGAATCTTTAGAGGAAGATGAGTATTCTTCAGTTTCTTCAAAATTGTCTTTGAAAAGGCCAAGGGTGGCTTCCCCTAGCCCTGCAGATGCTCCTCCAAAGAAGGCTGTCAAAAAGCCTTCAGAGACTAAGTCATCTGCGTCTGACAAGGAGTCTCACTCCTTCAAAATGCCTGTCTCGGCGACGACCTCGCCGACGCCCTCATCGGCGCAAAAGAAAACTGTGTCTCTCGTCTACGTTTCCACGTCGACGGCGACAGTCTTAACGACGACGGCATCACCTGCATCGTCGGCGGGTAAGCCTTTGACATCGATTATTCTCATAAAGAAGTCGTCAACGACGTCAGCGTCGACACCCGTGTCGAAGACGAAACCAGCACCGTCGACGTCATCGTCGTCGACGAGTGTACCGTCGACGAAGGATTCGACGACGAAGAAGACACCGTCAACAGTGGCATCGTCGACGAAGGTATCGTCGTCCAAGTCATCGTAGATGAAGTTATCGTCGACGAAGGCACCACCGATGGAGCTACTGTCGTCAGCCACACCGTCGACGAAGACATCGTCGACGCCATCGTCGACGCCTCAATGGAAACAATCGGCGACGGTTCCGCCGTCGACGAGACAAGCACAGGAATTCCAATCTGTAGACAATGGGTCATCCGGGATCCTGCTGTCGACGAGCTCTGCCACGTTAAAGAGCTCAAAAAAGGCGATTACGCCAGAGTTAACCTCCCCAAGTAGGGTGCAAGGATTGCCGCCAACTTGTCTCCTACAGGGTGAGGAGTTGGATGAGGAGGAATGCTCACAGGCTACTAGTCCATCCCATCTAGTGGTCAAATACCAAAGCACGGATGAGGATTTTGATGATGTTGACATTACACAGGAACAGGAGGTTCAGACACAGGTTCAGACGCAAGTTACACCCATGGTATGTCTACCAGCGTCTATAGTGTCTGATTTGCGATTTTTGATACAGGATTACAAACAGTGATTCCCGGAGTCCTCAGCTCCGGCAGCTGGACAGCCTCCTCCAACAACGGCGATGACTCCGTCTCCACGGCCAAGACCACCGCCATTGGTACTCCGGCAGGAAAGGGAACAGATACAAGATCCTCCATCATCGGAGGATGAGGAAGGACAACAGGAGGAGGGGGAGATCCAAGATGACCCTTCCAATCATGATGATGGGGATGATTACATCATTTCTTCCCCTGAATCTCCGGAGCCCGCTACCTCAGGTTCACCTCCAGCGGACGTAGGAAGGTTCCACAATCTGATGGAGAGAGCAGCCAAAAGGTTCCATATGACGATGGAGGCTCAAGAAACTGACTGCTTCCTTTACGATTTTAAGGAGCCACTTAGGAGAACAACCAGATCAATTCCCATAATTGACTATATCTGGATGGAGGGCCTGCAGTTGATGCAGACTACAGCCTCAGTTTCAGCACTGGTTCCACGGCTGGACAAAAAATACAAGGCCTCAACTTCAGCACCAGCCTGCCTTACAGGGCATCCCAAGCCAGACTCTGTGGTTACACAGGCAGCGCAGAAAAACTCCAGGAATCCTTCCTCTCCGCTAACAGCTCCACCAGATAAGGAGGGCAGGAAACTGGACAATATCGGAAAGCGTTTTTCCACCACCTCGGCAATGACAGTAAAAGCGGCAAATTCCATTGCACTGCTAGGAAGGTATAATAGGCAGTTATGGGCCGACATTGTTCCGTACTTATCTAAGCTGCCAGACACCAATCCCTACTCTTAGAGGGTCAATCTTCGGCCTCTGAATTAATCAACTGTGCTCTGGATGTGGCAATGACGGGATTCAGACAGCTAGCAGGAGCAGCTGTCCTGCGAAGGCAGGGGTGGCTCAAATCTACCTCATTTCGGCAGGAGGTACAATCTAAAGTCCTGGACATGCCATACGATGGACAACACCTGTTTGGAGCCAAGATCGATGAAGCGCTTCAAACAATAAAAAAGGATACGGACACAGCGAGAGCCCTCGGCACGCTGCAATTTAGGAACCATTCCTTTCGAGGCAACAGAGGCAGAGGACAAACCTCTTACAGAGGCAACTATCAAAATAGATCCTCGTATTATTACAGCCAAGGCAAGTCACAATACCAACCTCGACAGCAACAGCAGGGCAACAGTCCTCCTTTGGAAAGTCCAACTTCAGGGGAAAGAACCAACGGAAGGCCACTGGCAGACGCCAATGACTTATTCTTACAGCCAGTCCATCCCTCATCTTCTTCTTTGAAAATTGGAAGAAAATTGACCCAATTCCTCAACAATTGGAAGAGAATAACAACAGACCGATGGGTCCTCCAGTTAATACAATTCGGACATTCTATAGAATTCAAAACTATCCCTCCGACAACCCCTCCTCGCCCAATGCCCCACAAAAACCTGCGATCGCTTCTTCAAGAAATCTCAATTATGCTACAGAAAGGAGCAATAGAGCGAGTACCAACTGCTCACAAGGGGAGGGGGTTTTACTCCCGCTTCTTCCTCATTCAAAAGAAGGAAAAGAAATGGAGGCCCATTCTAGACCTCAGGGCGCTCAACGCGTTCTTAAAAAGGCAATCGTTCCGCATGGTCACGATTCTTGGGTCTCTTGGAGGAGGGAGATTTCATGACGTCCTTAGATCTGCAGGACGCATACTTTCACATCCCAGTCCACAAAACTCACAGGAAATTTCTAAGATTTGCAGTGGCTGGGCGGCACTATCAGTTCCGCGTCCTCCCTTTTGGCCTCAAGTCTGCGCCCCGGATATTCACCAAGTGTCTCTCCCCAGTGGCAGCATTCCTCAGACAACATGGCCATCAGGTCTTCCCGTATTTGGACGACTGGCTGGTGAAGGCACCATCCCTAACAGGCGCAACCAAATTCTCCAATGCCTGTTTGAATCTCTTTCAGCACTTGGGTCTTACACTCAATCAAGAAAAATCCACTTTACATCCCTCTCGAGTCATTACTTTCCTCGGAGCAACACTGGATACAAAAGCGGCGAAGGCATTCCCATCTCTTGAGAGAAAACGCAAACTCATCTCTCTGGCCTCTGCGGTGGCTTCAAGGAAGGCTTTACCAGTTCGCACCTTCAAGTCCCTGTTGGGAATGATGTCCTCGTGCATTCTGCTCATACCGCACTGTCGCCTCCGGATGCGTCCACTCCAAGAGGCTTTGTCCAGACTGTGGACGCAGTGCACGGGATCGTTCGAAGACCGCATAAAGATCATGATGCAAATCACCAAGGCATTGCAATGGTGGAGGTCGCTCAAGAATCTCTCGCAGCGATTACCGTTCCTGCTTCCAGCAACTCCTCATGTCATTACAACGGACGCCTCCCTGGAGTGTTGGGGAGCTGTCCTGCAGGAATTGCGGATCAGTGGCAGATGGTCAGAACCGGAGACGCAGCTCCATATCAACCTGCTGGAGCTAAGAGCAGTCTTTCTAGCCTTGCAATCTTTCTTGCCAAGGATCAAGAACTCCCTTGTGCTCGTCAGGACCGACAACACCACGACGATGCACTACCTGAAGAAACAGGGAGGGACGCGTTCGCTAACTCTATCTCGCGAATCGCAGAAGATCTGGAATTGGCTCATTCTCCACAACGTCTCGTTGAGGGTGGAGTATGTTCCTGGCAAGGACAATGTCATCGCAGACGCCCTAAGCAGGCAGAGGTCTTTGACACACGAATGGGAGCTAGACATGAGAACCACGGTTCAACTCTTCTCAAAGTGGGGAACACCGCAAATCGACCTGTTTGCGACCAGGAAAAACACCAAATGCCACAGCTTCGCAAGTTGGCATCCCCAGTCAAGGTCTATCAGAAATGCATTTTCCATCGCATGGCGCAACATCTTTGCGTACGCATTTCCGCCATTTCCAATGATTCCCAGAGTCCTAAGAAAGATGAAGGCGGAGCCTTGCACTTTAATTCTGATAGCTCCGTTCTGGCCGAGGCAACATTGGTTCACGGGAGGTTCCCAATAATCTAAAGGACCAATAGGTTCCAATATTAACAATTGCCCACAGAACAGCTGATTGTATTTAAATCATTTTATTATCATATATATTTGTACAAATTCATTACTTCAGTAAATAGAGCAGCATATATAGTTCATATAGCATTGGCCCAGAACTGCAAGAAACAATAAAAACATTTCTCCTAAAACATTCATCCAAGCAATAGATCACAATCACACTCATAAAGCAAAACATCCATCTGAATACCGACAACTAAGAAAAAGCCACACACACTCTCATCAGTCAGACAGAAAGAAGCGCCGACGCGCGTTTCGGAAAATGCCACAGTGGGGAACTCCTTCATCAGGGCGCCAGTCAATCAATTTTATACGGCCATCCAGGTCCTTCAAAGTTTCAAGATGAAAAGAATTATCCCAATTTCAGAATTTTCTGGGCAAACAGCATCATAGTACAGCATATCTGTGGGCAAGGACAGAATAAATCAAAACCACATCTAGTTTAACAAAAAAGGGGGGGGCGGGACGATCTTGGTCAATGCATGGAGCAAAACAAAAACTTAGTGCAAGCATGCCACATCCAACCGACATACATATAAATAGACAAATTAAATTCTAAAAGGGAGAGATATCTCTGTAAAGATAACACTGGAACATAGAAATTACTAATTACTACTCCTAATTTTGGGAGAAAAACAAGTCTTCAAGTGAAGACTCATAAAGCGCGAAGGCGCGCTAGTAATGAGAACGAGGAGAAATCTAGATGTATTACATACCAGGGAGGAGAGACCCAGCAAAGTCTAACCCAAAGCAGATGGTAGGCGGCAGGCCTCACATGGCATAGTAGAGGAGGTGATTTGCGAAGAAAAGAAGGTCGGTCTCTAGGAAAATATATAGATAGAAAAATAGATAGATAGAAAAAAGGAGAAACAAAATAAAAGGCCATATAAAACAAATATACTCCAAAGAATATTGGACATAGACATAATGCTAGAATATACGCAAGTATCGTGCAGGAAAAAATGTGCAGGCTGATGTTCAAGCTGTAGATATTTTTACACAAGAGACCTTAATTCATTTCCATATTTACTTGCTGCCCAATTTCGCTAAGTTGCATCAAAAGCTCACCTGGAAGTATAGATGAGCAGCGGTTCAGAAAAGCGGGAGAAGCCCAACGATCCCGATCCTGGTAGCACGAAATAGAAATAGTGTGTACGTATTGAGAAACGTCCTTTAAAGATAAAATAAACACAGAATCTAAGTTTACTTAAAATTACGAAACAAATGGAGACAGTTAGTACACAAGCACAGCATAGTCGGCATAACGAGCATCGTAATATTGAGGTTGCCGTCAGCCCGGAGAATACCGCGAAGTTAGGCTAGACAATTCAAAATAAGTGCCGGGATCTAAAACCAATGCAAAGAAGCGGATCTAATGACAGCAGCTAGACAGCGAAAGGATCGTAATTATAGTTAATTGTTAGTAGTTAGTAGAATATCTGTACTGATTTTAGCCATTTGAAATGCAATTGACATGTTCCCTAAAAAAGTTTGCTTAGCAGCTTCTGTATCAAATGTTTCATTTTTCAGCAGGAATCTTAGTGATCCCTCCTTTGCATGTAGGAGGTTGTAGGCCCACCTGATGATGTTTGCCACAGCCGTGGCATACGAACTTGTCATAGAAAATTCTAGTCTTAAGACTTGAACTGGAATAGCAGCTGAGACCTTCATGATTCTTTTCAGGATTTTTCCTTCTTGGCGGTCCATAAAACCCCATTGTTTTATAGGGATATATTCTGTCGCGTATGATAGGACTGCAGGAATCTTTACTTTATATATTTTTAGCATTGAGGAGAAGTGCCTGCTCCCTGTAGCATTATAGAGTCTAGAGTGCTCCAGCGTGTAGATCAGATTTCTTTGTTAAATTATCTGTATGTTTTCTGTTTGTTAAGTTCTTTGAGAGAATCCTGCCAAGGTAAATATATTCATCTACTTCATCAATTTTTTCTCCACCTAGCCTCCAGGTGTATTTAGCACTTGGTTTCCTCCCCGAAAAAGCTACAACTTTTGTTTTCTTGATATTTGGGATTAGAAAATTTTCTTTTGAGTATGTGCACAAAATGTCCAGCGATTTTTGCAGACCAAATGGAGTGAGATCAAACATCACTATGTCGTCCGCATAAAGCAACGAATGGATACTTTGTTTGTTAATTTTTGGAGGCAGACTCAAGCCCTGTTGTAACTGATATGGCAGGTCGCTGAGGTATAGAGAAAATAACAAGGGGGCTAAGAGACATCCTTGTTTTAGACCATTACCTGTATTTATTATTTCCGTTAAACCTTTTTCGCCCCCCATTTGTACTTGGCACCACGTTTTCGTATGAAGGCTTATTATAACCTGTAACAAGTGTTCATTGATACCAAAACTCCTTAGTTTGTTCCAAAGTGTGGGTCGGTCGACACGGTCAAAAGCGGTAGAATAGTCTATAAATGCAGTGTAGACAATCTGAGTTTTCCTTGTCACATATTTGTCGAGGATAACCTGTATAATTGCGATATTGTCCGTAACAGAATGTTTGGGTCTAAAACCAGCCTGAAACATAGGTATTAGACCCAGCGAAAAAGCCCAATTTTTCAGATGTAGCAATACTTCCGCTGCAAAAAAAATTCCAGTGCCATCCATCAATGCTATTTGACGGTAATTTCCTGCTACCGTTTTATTGCCTTTTTTATGTATAGGAATGATGATGCTGCCTTGCCATGATTTTGGTACTAGTCCAGTGGTCAGAATATAGTTAAAAAGTGGCGCTAACACAAGGCTCCATTCCTTAGGGTCTACCTGCAGGGCCTTGATCGATATTTGGTCAGGACCAAAGGCACCTGTGCTTCTGGCTTTCCGAATATGAATTTCTACCATTATTGCCGTTGTTGTGGGAGTTGATGATTTGTGTTTTTCCTTAATTTTTTCAACACTGTTTTCGTGTAATTTGACCATATTCGATTTATATAGATCCGTCAGATAAATTTCCCATTCTTTAGGCGGAACCGGTACAGCTACTAATTTCTTTTTAGTTCCGGTTAATTTAGCTATTAAAGACCAATATTTTCTCTGATTATGTTCTTTTGCAGCTATTTGTAAATCGACCCAATTCCGATCTTGGAAGGTTTTTTTCTTGCTTGATTTCTCTCTTCTCAGCTGATTTTTCAGTTTGTTTATTTCTTTCTTTCTTGAAGGAGAAGAATTTAAATACTGAGCACGTATTAATTTATTACGTTTTTTCTTGGTTAATGAATTCCAGGGTTTGTTTGTGCTTTTCTTCTTTTTATTACCTGTGTTATCTTGTTGAATCATTTTTGATAAAACCACTTTAAATTCCTTGAGCATGAGCTCATAATTTAGTATAGGGTCATCTGAATAAGTTTTCCTTAGTAGTTGTGTATGCTTAATCAATACTATTATTTTGTCAACAAGAGGTGAATTCCAAAAAATACGTCTCTGTTCGCTATTTACCAGGGTAGCATTTCTATAGAGGATCAACCGTCCTTCTGCTGCTGTTTGGACTGTCCAATTAGTAACTAGTTGCATCACAGCACGATCACTGTCTGCTGTAAAATTGGAGTGCAAATACGTGACTGTGTCAAATAGATCCATACCACAAATGATGTAGTCTATGATTGAGGGGGTTCCGTTTCCCTGTCTAGTATATGATGCCGGGATATCCCCTTCTACGTTCCCATTCAGGATTACCCCATTTATGGTAGGTAGCGCTGAAATCATCAGTTTCCCTCTTTTATTTGAGTGAATAGCTGTGGGGAATTGAGGAGTAGAAAAAACCAATATTTCCTCTTCGTATATGCATTCCCACTTCCTTATTTCTAAGTTAGAAATTTTCCCATTAAAATCACCCGTGATTATGTAAGGCGGAAACGAATGGTCCTCTATTATTTGCGTAATAGTTTCCATGATGTCTGTAAATAAGATGTCCTGCTTTCTTCCAGGGGGCGCATATATATTAAAGAGCAGGATTGCTTTTTGAGAACCAGTATTATGAATATTTAAAGAAAGCTTGATGCATTGTAGATTGACATGATTTGTTTCAACTATCTCCTGCGCCCACAGATGGTCCTCCCTCAATAAAATAGCCAATCCTCCTTTGGCATGGCCCCGATTAGTTGCTCTTGCTGGTATGCTATAGACAAAATAGCCTTTCTGCGAGAGTGAATCTGTTGCCCATGTTTCTTGCAGAGTCAGAATATCGGGCTGATTATTTAGGACCTCATTCATTTTGTTTTTTGTTCTCCCTGCGATACTCCACGATGTTAACTTTAGACCATTGTTAAACAGGTTGCTTCCCTCGAGTAGGCATTTTATTGCTGTTCAATGTCTCCGATATCCAGGTCCAGGATTTTACTGTATCAATGTCAATAGCTTTGGTCTCATCTGGATCTAAGTACCAAACTTCCCTTTCTCCCTGGCTCACTTGGATTTTCAGGGTCTCCTCCCCTTGTCGGATACCTCTTGAATAGGTTACTCCAGGATCTTCTGACGCTGAAAAAACTCTTCGAGTGATTTTTGATTGTGGACTGAGGATTGATTGTGTATGGTCTTTTAACATTTTGGAGATTTTGTTGTCTTTAGACTCATCCTTTTTAATGACGTCATATCCAAACCTATATATTGTCTCTTTTTCCTTAAGAATGATCCCAGGTAATACTGGCGACCAAAAGGAGACCAGTGCGATTTTATTAAAGCCTCTTTTGGGGAAAGTTACTAAATCTATTTCATTGCTGGTCAAAGATTGTAGAGGCCGTATATTTTGCAAAAGATTCAGTATCCTGCCTCTATTGAGTGGGATATTATCAGTGGGAAAAAGTTCTTCAAATTGGAGTAGGTTTGATTGTGCATCTTCTCTTCGTTGAAAGTCCCGCACATCGCCATTTCCAACTCCAATTTCCTCATTTCCTTTCTTTGTAAGTATCCTAGCAGGAAGATATTCATCTGCTCTTGGGTTCAATATTTGCGTGTTCTCTATGGTTTTTTCTTTAGTGGTTTCTCCTTTTTTCGGAATATGTGGGGTAATAATCTCTCCATTATTTTCCTCTAGATCTTTTCGAGATGTATTAGTTTTATGGAATTTTAGCTTGCGTGTTTTCTTTTTTTGAATCCTTCTTGTTGGTTTTTTTCTCCTCTTATTCCTTCCTACATGCTCTAGTTAATTTTTCTTATTTGTTGGTGTTCTTCCTTTTTGAGTTTCTAAATTAGTACTAGTGTCATTGTCATCCTTATCAGAGACTTTATCGTGAGTATCCGTTTTTATGTGTTTTGTGAAAATTGGAAACTGTTTTACCTTTTTTTGTGGTTTTTCTCTAAATAATTTTTTCAAAGAATAAAGTGTAGATTCGTTTAGAGATTCCGATGTCGTCTTTTTTTGTAGTTCTGTAGATACTTTTTCTGAAGTCTGGGTAGTAGAGTTACATTTTGTTTGTTTGTGGCCTATATCAGTTTGCTTAGTATTATTATTTGATGGATTTTCCGATGGTTTTAAGGACTCTTTTTTCTTTTTCTCTTCTACTAGGAACTTTAAGATACCTATTTGAACATCCAGAGTTTGATCTGAATTTTCTAGGATGTTTCCTAGAAAGGAGAGAACCGATTCTAATATCTCTTGTAAGGAGAAAAGAGCTTTTGATATTGGAGTTGTCGATTTGTCGTAATTGTTGTGTTCCGATAAGAATGGATCCAAAAAAGAGTCATGTTCCCTAGATTGTACTGATGTTCTTTTTTGGAAATTGTTTGATAGTTTTGATTCAGAACTGTGATCTGCTAACATTAAATTGAGTAGACTTGGGTCCTCTGATTTATGTAGACTCCCATTGCCTCTTATGGGAGTAGAGGATTTCAGGAGACTAGCCTTATTATCCATTAATTCGGAATCATTTAAGGAGCGGTTGGATTTGTTGATTGGAGCCATATCACTTACATTATGCGTCAATTGGGGTGACTCTGATAAGCGTGTTTGATCCCTGATACTTAAGTGTGTTTCAAGTTTAGTTTCAATATCCGGCATTATCTTTTCGGGTTCCTTTTTTGATGGTAAAGCAGAGAAATATTCGCTAATTGCCGGGGTTAAAGTACTTCGGCCATCTTTTATTGCTTTATTTGTAGATTTTCTGACAGCTTCCTCAGTGCCCATTCGCTTCATGAATATTGTACGTGAACGTAGTTTTTTAACACCCATTCCACTTACTTTTTGGAGTCTTTTCAATGTTGTTGATATTAAAATCTCAGTGAGACACGTTCTTAATACTAGGAGCGAATTTGCACGAGGCTCTGGTCAGCCCCTCCTTACAGATGGTAAAGTAATTTGCCTCTTTTGACGATGATGTTAGTGGAGAGATACCTTGTATCAGGAAATCGATGTAAATATGTATTTTGAAGATGGTGATGTTAGTAGGGTGGCCCGTCCCGTCCTCGACCGTACCCGGACGGCCACAGACGGCCCGCCCTTTGCCCGGGCTTAGCCCGCGCGCTCCCGCGCGTGCGGGGGTACAGACGTTAATTTATATCTAAGAGGAAGGGGGCTTGTCCAACAGGGAGAGCGTCACCAGGTGTTTGCGATCAGGTGAATGGCAGGGACTCTTGGGTGATGTAGTCCTGCTACCAGTGCGCTCGCAGCCCTGTCCTTAGAAAACCCTCATTTGTACTCCAACACCCACAGACAGCACAACACCGCGTAGCGGGACCCGCGAAGCGGGTCCGGCAAGGAGCTGCGTTTAAAGTGCTGAGAGCGGCAGACAGAATCAGGCCGGGTTCAACGGCGTCAGCGTGTCACATCCAGGAAACAACAGCCAGGAAAAGCAATCCACGATAAATCCGTGTCCAAGAGCTTTTGAAGAGAGGAAGGGGACGTGTCCAACAGGGAGAGCGTCACCAGGTGTTTGCGATCAGGTGAATGGCAGGGACTCTTGGGTGATGTAGTCCTGCTACCAGTGCGCTCGCAGCCCTGTCCTTAGAAAACCCTCATTTGTACTCCAACACCCACAGACAGCACAACACCGCGTAGCGGGACCCGCGAAGCGGGTCCGGCAAGGAGCTGCGCTTAAAGTGCTGAGAGCGGCAGACAGAATCAGGCCGGGTTCAACGGCGTCAGCGTGTCACATCCAGGAAACAACATGATGAACTGATGAAACACCCTTTTGAATCCATTCACAGAGCAGACGTGAAATATGTCTCGTGGAAGACGGCTCTCCTTCTTACGCTTACATCAGCAAGGAGGGTCAGTGAACTGCAGGCTCTTTCCATTCAAGACTCCTTCCTGCAGTTTAGGGATGACAGAGTCATTTTAAGGATCAATCCTAGGTTTATTCCTAAAGTCCCGTCGGACTTCCACTTAAATGAACCTGTGATTCTCAGATCATTCTTTCCAAATCCCAGCACCGCAGCTGAGAGATCGCTGCACTCATTGGACCTTAAGAGATGTCTAAAATTTTATATTGATAAAACCAAACATTTCAGAAAATCGAACCAACTCTTCATAGCCTTCAGTAGGCCTAGGAAGGGTCTACCGCTTACCAAACAGAGCATCTCCAGATGGATCTCTTCGGCGATTGCCTTTTGCCACGACAAAGCCGGACATCCATTGCACTCTAAAATCAGGGCGCACTCTACAAGGGCTATGTCGACTTCTATGGCTCTATTTGCAGGAGTGCCGGTTCTCGACATCTGCAAGGCGGCGACGTGGAAGTCGCCTCATACCTTCACCAGGCACTACTGCCTGGATACAGAGCTGATAAAGGATGCTGCAGTGGGGCAGGCAGAACTACGCCATCTTTTCCAGTAAGGTGAGCCTTCCTCCATCCCTCCATCCTTTTCTGGTATGCACATTTTTCTGTTACTGCTTCTGGTTGATGTATAATGATGGTTCATAGTCGCATGATATGTATTATCTAAGGACTTGTATATGATGTTCCTTCAAAAATGTGCACAAGTTATTGCTTGCTACTCTGATTCAGGCATGTGAATCTATGAAAGACACCCATAATACTGGATAAGAAATGCGTTACTTACCTGTAACTGCAGTTATCCAGTATTGGTGTCTTTCATAGATTCACATGCCACCCTCCCGCCTCCCTGGGAAGGACTCACCTATCTCTCTATCAGTGCTACGCCTACTTAGCTTGGTGCGTACGAAAATCTGAGAGACTGAGGCTCGAGGTGTGAGCTGATTGGCTCTCTTCTAGAGTTTGGTCCTTTTTACAAAAGGACATAGATAGGCTACTAAGGGGAGGCCCTTAGGCCTACTTTTCTCTATATATGTCTATAGGACATTACTTTTCTATGTACCGGAGACTCCCGTCTCGACGACGGGGAATGATTCAGGCATGTAAATCTATGAAAGACACCAATACTGGATAACTGCAGTTACAGGTAAGTAACGCATTTCTTCCTCACCACCCCCCTCATCCTGCTCATTCTGTGAATTGGGCCCTACCCATTAATAAGATCTCATGTCTAGGAATCTGCACACTGGGCAACGCCAATTAGTTGTTGAGGCTCTGAGTCTGGGGACGTGGACAGCCTCGAAAGCAACTGATGTCAGCGCACTGCAGTGGTGATTATGTGGGCCCCAAATGTCATTTCCAGGGCAGAACGCTGTCAGTGCGGAGCTACATTTCACCACCTATCAGCATACAAAGATTACTGCTGAAAAAGTTTCAGGATCCAGTCTGACGCCTGGGGAATATCCAAGAGGTAAGGGATCTGCAGCTAGATAGTCTCTACCAGAAAGAATGTTACCAAAGGTAAGTAGCTTGTTGTTTACACTAAACAAAGCCACCCGTCAAACCTACTACACTAAAAAAGTAAAAAGTATCTGAAGCAAATTGCTTTAGAGATGGTTAAGGTGTTTTTTTTCTTTGATTATAACATATTTTTAAAGGGTGCTGTTTTTGAACTTTAGTAATTTGTCTCTTTGGTTTACTAATTAAAGTTTAAAATATCACACAATACTTTTGTAAATATTGTTAATTGTTTTTTAATGTTGTATTTCTTTTAAGGACAAGATTTGACTTGTAGATAATATGGATTTTGATCAATAATACCAATCCTAAAATAAAATTGACACACAACTGATCTTGTTTATCCATGGAGGGATTGTTTTGTTATGGTATGAAGTTATCTGAATTAGCATGCACAAGTATATTTTCAGAAACTCTAGTATTGCAGTATTTCACTTCTCCTGGTGTAGAGTTCTGACTCATCCAGCTGTGCCTGCATTGGTTGTTGACCGCACGAGCTTTGTATCGTTAGTTTCCAGTTTACTCCCTGTCCCTTCCTTCCTCACCTCTTTGTGGTAATTTCTCCTCCAGAAAACAGGCCTGGTTTAGATTTTGTTGTTCATTCGCCCACAATTCCATATACCTCATTGTAATTAGTCACTTTATTTTGTTGTTTGTAGGTCCAACAAATTCTCTTCTATGAAGATTCGGTAACTGCTCATTTGACCAAGATTTTGAGCTCAGACCAGCATTCTGTTGTCATCTCATCTGCCAAGTGAGTTACCACTGCATTTATTGGGGCTTGAAGAGACAGATGGTTGACCATGTTGCACTGTGAAACTTTTAGGGTTCTTTGGAGTAATTATGTTCAAAATGGAGGTCACAAAGTATTTGGGAAGCCGTAGGGACAGTGATGGAGCTTCTCGACGATGTTGAGGTTGATAGGGTTAGTAAGCAAAGAAAGCAGGATTTTGACTCTGTGGATGTGTTCATGGTGAGCGTCCTGGACACTAGTGAATGTACCAGTATGCCTTTGAGGTATCGGGCACTGTTAGTTGCCCAATTGCAATTTAGTATATCATTACAGAATGATTCTGCTGGGAAGGTAACAGAAAGGATTTAAAAAATACATTATTTGGTAAGGGGTCCAAGAATCCCTCTTAACATATTGTCTAGTGACCTGCAACAACACACCACGTAGACAAAGCACACTATATTTAGGTAATGTTAGATACCACCATTATATATAGGCTTTCAACATGGTGAAATTGGTGCAGTGCTCTTGAGCGATACTTCACAAAAGAGCAGTGAACAACTTGTATAACAACAATAAAAGCCTATGAACTATTATGTTCAACATTATTCAAAAGGGGACAATTCATCAACTCCATAAGAACAAGAGAATGAACTATTATGTTCAAAAAGTGTCAAAAGGGGACAATTCATCAACTCCTTATCTTCCTCGTAACAGTCAATCTGCATCAGGCTCACAACTTATTTCATTGTTGAAGTTTCGATCCATGTAGGCTTTGGAACAAGGTCTTCCTCAGGGCAGCAAGGAAGGGATACACCCTTAACAATAAAAACAAATAGAATAGGCTGGTAGGTGACTGTGTGTTACACATTGTCAATCTATGGTACCCAATCCAGTGTGCTACTCACCCAAAAAACTTAATGAGGTACTAGTATATGTCCTTTGTCTTGGTAGGTACGCAGAACATGAACCTATAGGAAAAGCCTAAAATGATCATATTAGTAAAGTCCAATCATTTATTGGGGGGTGGGCGATGCAGTGGTCAGTACTTACCATCTGCTATACTGGTATTTGTTTCATTAGGACTTGACAATACAGTGTGAAAGTAAAACACCTGAATTACTGAAGAGTCATCTAAAAACAAGAACTTAATTGGAACAGTTTCTTATAGCGCACTTCCCTGCTACTAATAGGAGCTACCAGGTCCATTTCAAATGGAATGTATTAAGTACAGAGTGTAATTTATACGTGGAATAATATGTGCTACTAATACCTAACTTTTTCTCCTGCTTATACATAATGGAGCCATAAGGAAGTGGTGCAATGAATCACCTCACTGATTGTCACTGCAGCAACATTATAATGAAACGTGGGACCATTAAACAGTTTATGGCAAAAAGAACAGCAAGGTCATCGCTAACACATGCCATTTTTTTACGCATTTGGCTTCGGAAATGTGCAAGTCAAAAAGAATAGTTTGTTCATCACTAAACATATGTCTCTAATTTATTCATGTAGCAGAGAGAATGTGCAAGCCCCCAATATTTAACATTATATTTAAGATGTGGTCATTATAAAAAGTATTTAATTTAAATGGGAGCTTGTAATCAAACATGTTGTCTTAACTTCACCATGGTAAAAGGTGCAGGCCTCCAGTGTTAAGTATTGTGTGTAAGCTGGGGCCCATTCAAAAGTTATGACGTTTAAGTAATAACTTGTAAATAAATGTGCTGTCTTCCTTCACTAAAGAACAGTCCAGTTACTGGAAAATATTAATCTCTATAAATAGTGGACTTTGGAGGGAGAAAAGTCAGTGCAGCAAAATTATGATTAAACTAAATTTACTTCAACTCTAAACTTATTTCACTATTTTAACATTATGTTTAAGCTGGGCCTTGTCAAAAGGTCTCACATATAAATCGGAGCTTGTAATTAAACAGGGCACCTTTTTACCCCTGCAGATAAAATGTGCTGGCTACAAGTGTTTACTATCTCTAAGCTGGGGGCATTCAAAAGGTTTGACATTAAAATAAGAACTAGTGAGCTTTGGAGAGAGAAAAAATAAACTGTTTCTTGCCTGCACTCAAGCTTGTGATAAATAGAGCTGCAAGCAGAGACTTTGCCGGATAAGATCAGTTGATGTCTTCGGATACTGCTACGTCGACATGCACGCTAGAGATAGAAATGTCATCCACGTGGTGACTGATGAAACATGGACTGGAGTATCAGTACATTTGAAAGGCTGTTGATAGTGTCATGATTAAAGGCAGTGTCCTAAGCAGGCACACAATATAAAAAACATAGAATACAAATTAGTAAAGGTACAAATATTGTATAATGCAATTCACCATATACCAAAAAGCCTATAGTTTGTCGCATCGCCTCATATTCATTGAGTGCATAATATATGTAGAGCCCATGTGCTATATCCATTTACCCTTCTGTGCTTTCAGTAATTGACCGAGGTCTTCTACATGTTCATTCAAAATGACTTTTTCTTTTTAAATGTATTTTTTGTTTTATTTAAATGCATAAACCATGAAAGGCATTACATTCACATGCCACATGCACCATCACGCACTTGATTTCAAAAGAGGTATGCAATATTACATAAAGGTCTGGAATAAAAATCATTTGACAGTCTTTGATAAAGCTGTCTAAAATTAGTACACTGTACATAGGATGACTCAATGTTCATGTTAAATCAGTCTAACTAGTAGCCAAGCAGTACATTTCTCTTGGACTTCCATCAGCAGACCCAAGTCCATAGTAGGTTCTCCACCATCCCCAGATTTGATCAAACTTACGGGGCAGCCTCTACTGCGATATGTCACTTTTTCCACTGCCATGTATAGGTCCATCCCCCGCCTCCAGTCTTTCATGAAAGGGACCCCCGGTACTCCCCACAAATTAGGCACATCCCTTTTAGCCACTACGTGGTCCAGCATACAAAAGACAATTTAAGCACAAGGAATGCCAACATCATTCGGGATCCCCAATATCACACATTGTAGATCAGGCTGAAGTGTCACTTCTAGTGTGGCTGAGAGTTCCAGAATAATCATGGTTCGAGGCATGTGGGCTGCTAAATTCATATCTATAGCATAGATCGCCGCCTAGTGTTGGGTCCGGATGATTACACGTTGTTGTCCTGGAAGAGTCTTGGAAGTATCACGAGATAGGTGGCTCCTCCCCTGGACTACAGTGCGCATGGGCATCGACTCCATCCCCAGATTGTTTTTTTCCGCCATTGGGTTCGGATGTGATTTCGACATCTCCTGTTCGGAATCCATATATAAAAAACTTTTTCAAGGCCAGAAGGCCTTCTTTTACCCCGTCGGTATTGTTCGCGTTCGGTCTCGTGTATACTACAACTCGTCGAGTAGGATATCTGAGGAGTCGGGTGACTCTTCGGTCATCGAGGCCCTGTCGACGCAGCAAGACTTTCAACGGCATGGAACGGAGTCCGTTCAAGAACTGTCCCGTGTGTGGATCCAAGTACCCACACATCGACGTGCACCCTGTGTGCAACAAGTGCTTGTCGCCGGACCATGACGAGGCCAGCTGTATGGCCTGTTCAAGATTTAGATCGAAGAAGACGATCAAGCTTCGGCGCGTGGCGCGCCTCGAGGCCCAGCGGTCGGCCCCGGCGCCGGACGACATCTTCGAAAACCCTGAAGCGGACGAGCTAGAGCATCGCCTGCAAATTTCACCTACATCTGCGGAGGTCGAGCACGACTACGGAGCAGACGTCGAAGGCCAAGACCTAGAGGAAAACGTCGATGAGGTAGGGGACGACGAAGAAGCATATGGGGCCATGGAAGATCGCTCGGAGGAAGAGCTATGCCCCGTTCGTACTCTTACAAAGGCTCAGGTCACGGGATCGCCACTCGGCCTTACCCACGACCTTACACCTCGATCCACGGCCCCGCCTTCCGGCCCGGCTACGGACACCTCGGCGGAGCCGCCATTAACGAAATCGAAACCGAAACTAACAACATCGGTGTGGACGAAAACAAAGATGGACGACATGCCATCGAAACCAAAGACGTCTGCTCCGCCATCGACGCCGTCGTCTTCGGAGGCCTCCAAGCCTAAAAAGACTATCGACCAGGCAAAGGTGCCGAAAGTGGTCAAGGAACACAGCTCGAAGAAAGTCGTCGAGCCGGTATCCAGCAAGGTGGTCGACTCGAAGTCGAAGAAGACTATCGAGCCTACAGCGGGCAAGGCTACCGATCCAAAAGCCAAGAAGGCCGTCGAGATAAAGTCGGCAAAGGGCACCGAGCCGAAGCCTGGGGTCCCAACGACAAAGGCAAAGGCCGTCGATCCGAAACTGTCGGCGTCGACGCCTGTGACCGTGGGAGCTGATCGTGGCGCTTCAGTCGGCGACGTGCCTGCGCCTCAAGCGGCGAAACCAAAGTCAACGACGCTCGGATCTTCCCCTGGAGGTGGACCGAGGTCATCGGTCGGGTCGACGAAACCATCCGCTTCCTTTACGAAGCAGGTCTCGGACTCCCTCAAGCGGATACGGGACAAGGAGTCGGCGTCGAAAACACCTTCAGCACCTAAGCCGATGCCCCCACCGAAGAAGACTTCGATGCCGATCCTCTACACTCTACCGCCTAAGGTGGCGCCGAAGGCCTTTTCACCACGGGTGGTGACCAAGGACTCTGCAGTGTCGACGCAAACTCACCCGAGTGGAAGTTTAAGTCATCGACATCCTGCGCTAGAGGAGCAGTCGTCGCATATCATCGACGCCGACACTGGAAAACTCACGCTCTACAAGAGGAAAATCACATCCCAGCCCCTGGAATCGTGTGTGATTCCTCTGAAGCGGAAGAGTCCGGCACCAGAGGCTCCAGTACTGGTTGAGCACCTTCTCCCACACCCTAGGAGGAGTGCTACACCTTCACCCACTTGCTCAGATGGGGAAGAGGGTGAGCAAGATGAGGAGTATAGTTTTCCGGCAAACACAGACCCTGATGTGCAACAGGACTCGTGGATGGACACTGGTGATCAAGGAGACCAGCAAGTTGTCCATGACCCTCAGGTTTATAGCGTGAAAACGTCTCCCACTGAAGACACTGCGGCATTTAATGCCTTGCTTGAAAGGGCAGCTATGAACCATAAGGTAGAAATGCATGCTGACCCTGTGGAAGTTGACTTTCTATTTGACACTTTCTCTGCTGCAGAAAAAACTGTGAAAACTCTTCCTATGCTAAAAGGGGTCCTGAAGCATGCCACGGACATTTTCAAGGAACCCACCAGAGCAAGGGTTGTCAACCCCAGGATAGAGAAGAAATACAGAGCCGCACCTGGGGACCCAACTTACATACGGGGCCAGTTGCCCTTAGACTCTTTGGTGGTCTCTAATGCCCGCAAGAGGGCGAATTCTCAAACAACGGGTGAAGCTCCTCCCCCGGACAAAGAGTCAAAAGTGCTGGAGGCATCTGGGAAGAGGGTGGCAGCTCAGGCAGCCAACATATGGCGCATCTCAAACACGCAAGCTCTGTTGGCCAGATACGATAGGGCACATTATGACACCCTAGAACAACTGTTGCAACACCTTCCAGACCAGTTTAAAGAGGGAGCTGAAATGCTTATACAAGAGGGCAAGCTCATCTCCAACGCTGCGATAAAATGTGCGCTCGACGTTGCGGACACGGCAGCGAGAGCAATCAACACTAGCGTGATGTTGAGGCGTCAAGCATGGCTCCGCATCTCAGGGTTCAAGCCAGAGATCCAGACTACTATCCTGAACCAGCCCGTTAATCCAGACAGGTTATTTGGCCCAGAGGTTGACACCACCCTCGAAAAAATCAAAAAAGATACTGAGACGGCCAAATCCATGGGTGCTCTCCAGTCTCAGCAATTCAGAGGGAACACTTTTCGTCGCTCAGGCAATCGAGGTGTTACCAGAGGACACTTGGCACAGCAGAAGCCATTCAATAAAGGTGGGGCTCAATCCTCGTACCCCAAGCAGGGTAGAGGAGGTTACCGTGGAAACAGCGCAAAGGGCAGAGGTAGAGGCAACAACAACTCCCGTTCCTCTGCCACCAACAAACAGTGACTCCCTGTCACTGCCCCCCGACCATCCAACACCTGTCGGGGGGAGACTCCAGAGCAGTTCCTGCCAGTCTGGAAGTCCATCACCACAGACAGGTGGGTAAGGAAACTTATCCAGTACGGCTATTGTTGGGTGGAGTGGACGTTAACTCCAAACATACCACCAAAGCACCGTCCTATGTCAGCAGAGCATTTGCACTTATTGCAGCAGGAGGTACTCGTCATGCTGCAAAAAGGCGCAATAGAGCTCGTGCCAGTGGAGGAAGAAGGCACAGGGGTGTATTCCCTGTACTTCTTAATCCCGAAGAAGGGCGGCTCACTCAGACCCATTCTGGACCTCAGGCCTCTGAACCAGTACATTCTTTCAGAACACTTCCACATGTTGACACTGCAGTAGGTTCTTCCATTGCTAAACCAGGGAGACTTCCTAGCAACCTTGGACCTCAAGGATGCTTACTTTCACATACCACTCCATCCTTCCCACAGAAAGTACCTCAGGTTCACCATACAAAACAGGCATTACCAATTCAAGGTCCTACCCTTCGGAGTGACCACTGCCCCCAGAGTGTTCACGAAATGTCTGGCGACAGTGGCGGTGCACCTCAGGAGACAGAACGTCCATGTCTACCCTTATCTGGATGACTGGCTTGTTCAAGCAAAGTCAGCCCAGCAGTGCGCAGCCGACATGTCCCACACCATTCACCTCCTTCACAGTCTGGGATTTTCTCTAAACTATCCAAAGTCGCACCTTCAGCCAGCCCATGTGCGGCACTATTTGGGCGCGACGATAAATACTCTGGCTGCCACAGCTCAGCCAAACCCAGCGAGAGTCGACAACATCCAGTCGCTCATCCAGAGGTTCAGACCGCAACACTCCCTTCCAGCGAGAGTGTTCATGCAGTTGATAGGCATGATGGCCTCCTGCATCTTCATAGTCCCGCACGCACGGTTGCATATGCGTCCGCTCCAGGAGTGCTTAGCACATCAGTGGACTCAGGCTCAAGGACAATTGAAAGACCTAGTGTTGGTGACCGTTCGGGCATACAACTCTCTGCATTGGTGGACTCCACACAACCTTTGCAAGGGCCGACCGTTCCAAGAGCCTGTGCCACAAATTATCCTGACGACGGACGCATCTCTCCAAGGATGTGGAGCTCATGTGCTCCACTACACAGTGCAGGGGCTATGGACAACGCAGCAAAAGAGGATGCACATCAACTACCTAGAACTGATGGCAATCTTCATGGCACTCAAGTCCTTCAAAGTACATCTGTGCAACAAGGTCGTGTTGATCCGGACGGACAACATGACGGCCATGTACTACATCCAAAAGCAGGGAGGTACACACTCTCCACAGTTGTCTCATCTGGCTCAGAGCATGTGGAAGTGGGCCATTCAGAGGAACATCTTCCTTATGGCGGAACACCTCCCGGGCAAGGACAATCAGATGGCGGATCTGCTCAGCAGGTTCAGCCACCAGATGCACGAGTGGGAGTTGCATCCATCAGTACTCCGCCCGTACTTCCAGCAGTGGGGTCATCCAGAGATAGACCTGTTTGCCACAAGGGAAAACGCAAAATGCCAAAGCTTTGCCGCCAGGTTCCCTCATCCACAGTCGCAGGGCAATGCGATATGGATGAACTGGTCAGGCAGATTTGCGTACGCTTTTCCCCCAGCACCTCTCATTCCGCTGGTGGCAAGAAAGCTAAAGCAACACTCGATGACGCTCATCCTGGTTGCTCCAACGTGGGCACGCCAACCATGGTACACCACGTTTCTAGAACTCTCCGTGGTGCCGCATCAGCGGCTGCGCCTCACACCCAGGCTCTTGACGCAGAACCGTGGCGACATTCAGCATCCAGATCCGCAACAGCTCAATCTGGCGATCTGGCTCCTGAGGTCTTAGAGTTTGGCTACCTTAATTTGCCCCCTGAATGCATGGACATCATCCGGGAGGCAAGAAAGCCCACTACCAGAGCCTGCTATGCAGCAAAATGGAAGCGGTATGTTATCTACTGTACAGAACACAATATCAACCCGCTGGATGCATCCATCCCTAACATCATCTGCTATTTGTTACATCTTTACAAATGCAATCTAGCATACGCTTCCATTCGGATACACTTATCCGCCATAGCGGCTTACCTTCAGAACAGGCAGCATCTCTCTGTTTTCAGAGTGCCTGCCATTAAAGCCTTCCTGGAAGGGTTGAAACGGGTCATCCCTCCCAGGACCCCGCCAGCTCCGGTATGGAACCTTAATGTGGTCCTCACCAGGTTGATGGACCCACCTTTTGAGCCTCTACATTCCTGTGAGATTCAATTCTTTTTTTTTTTTTTTTTTTATAAAGACCTTTATTTCGTAGATCACAGTTGACAATCCTTTCTTACAACCCATCGGGCCGGCTCACAATCAAGCATTCAGTGGTAACAGTACACTTACACAGCCCCTTGCCGTTAACCCGGGGGTACGGCGGCGTATCAATGTTCAAGGATATGAGATCAAGAAGGCTGGTGTAGGGTGAGGAAGGTCAAGTTTTACAATTTGCAGTTTTATGCACATCTTAAGGTCCATATTAATAACTTCTGCTTCCAGACAGGAAGTAACAAAAACAAACCCCCCCCGGTAACTTGGTCGTCAGGTTACAGATCTATTTGGTTCTGGGCAGTGCTGGCATGCGCAAAGTGATTAGATGTCTTCACTAGCATTGACTGGGTTAGCCGTGGCCAATGTCACATGTCCAAGTAGCTAGATTGCGTGGTTGGAGGAGGCTCACATATATTCCCTCTGTACTCATTCCATCTGGACCAGAGTTCTACCCATTTGCGAGGACATCCTCTCGTGACATATACTGTCTTCTCCTGTAGCATGCACCAGTCCATGTCACTTTGCCAGTCCTTCAGTTTCGGCGGGTTAGGGTCCCCCCACAGCCTTGCTATGTTTCGTTTTGCCACTACCAGCCCAAGTGTCACCCACAGTTTCCCCCTGTGTGACAGGTCAGTGGGTTCCCAGATGTTGAGTAGACATTTCTTGGCCTCAGGTCTAATTTCAACCTCCCATACCTCCTGCATGCATCGCACCACTCTCCCCCAGTACCGTTGCATTTTCTGGCATCCCCACAGTGTATGAAAGAAGGTGCCCGCTACACCACATCCCCTGCGACAGAGTCCATCTCCACCCTTTCTCATCAGTTGCAGCCTCGTACAGGAGATATAAATTCTATGTAGGATTTTTAGTTGAACTAGGCGCAGGCGGGCAGAAATGGCCACCTCACGAGGGGAGGCCAAAGCAGACCTCCATTCCTCCTCGTCAATTTCCAACCCATCGGCAATCCATTTCTCTTTCAGGGGTAGTAGCAGGTCAGGGGAATTATTTACCAGCTTTTTGTACGTGAGAGATATGGCATGCTCTGGGATGACCCCGTCTAACAGCCTGTCTTCCAGAGGGGAGCTCTGTGGCAGTGTAGCGCCAGGTGGAATGTGTGTCTGAAGGGCGTGTCTCACCTGTAGGTATCTGAAGTGTTCGGTGCGCGACAAGTCATATGCGGCCTGCATTTGAGTAAATGTGTGAACTCCCTCAGGTCCCCAGATGTCTTTTATTTGGGAGATGCCTATAAGGTCCCATTTCCTGAAACCTTTGGTCTGACCCAGGTTACCTAATTTTTCGGACGCCCAGAGTGGTGTAGCCATGGTGAGGACCCCCGACCATCCCAATTGTTTCTGTGCTGTGTGCCAGATCTGCACTGAGTGTTGTGTCGGTCCTGTAAGGCGAAGTTTTCTACGGGTAGAGTATAGAGCTATTTCATAGTTCCCCCCAGGGAGTTGCCACCTGTCCATCCCAAAGGCTGGATCATTTCCGTCCCCGTAAGTCCCTTGATTTATCGCAGTGAGATGAGCCGCCCAGTAGTACTTGCGAATGTCGGGCAGGGCTATGCCTCCATCGTACCACCCCAGTGATAATTTTGAAAGAGCGATACGCGGGGTCCCCGCCCATAGGAGGGTGCGCTGAGCTGCCTCGATTGCTATAAAGTAGGCGTTAGGCACCTTATCCGGATAGTTTTGAAGGGCGTAGAGGAACCTGGGCAGCGCCATCATTTTGAACAAAGCAGCTCGGCCTAGTAACGATAACGGGAGGCCCTGCCAGGACTTGGCCTCTCGTTGGAGACGCCGGAGGGGAGGTAGGAGATTCCGCTCGTATGTCAGGGCCTTGTCCTTCGATACGAACACTCCCAGGTATTTGAAGCCGTCCTCAGCAACTGTGATGGGACAAGTGTCAGGGAGCTTCGGGGGATCCCCGCTGAGGACGTATAGACACGATTTGCTCCAGTTGATGCCGAAACCGGAATTTCGACCGAAGTTTGCGAAAATATCAAGGGCCGCAAGGATTGACCGTCGTGGCTTAGAGAGGTAGAGGAGGACATCGTCCGCATAGAGGGATATTTTGTCTTCCCATCCGTCCGCCCATTCTATTCCACGAAGGTAGACGTCGTGTCTGATCCAGGCCGCTAGTGGTTCAAGGGAGAGGGCAAACAGGAGAGGAGAGAGGGGGCAGCCCTGTCGAGTTCCTCGCTCCAAAGTAAAGACTTCAGACAGCTTATTGTTCACCAGGACCTGCGCCAGGGGTTCCGTATAGAGGAGACGAACCCACTCCACAAAATGGGGCCCGAAGCCCATTTTTCGCAAGACAGCAAACATATACGGCCACTCCAGGGTGTCAAACGCCATGGTGGCGTCCAGTGAGACCACAACTGCGTCTTCCTTCAAGTTATGGCGGTGGCCGATCACCCCGTGCAGTCGTCTGATGTTTAGGGCCGTGTTTCGGTGTGGCATAAAGCCTGACTGGTCGGGATGTACCAGTGTATTAAGTATTGGTTTAAGCCGATTAGCGAGTGCTTTCGCCAGTATCTTGGGCTCCGCGTTGAGGAGGGAGATCGGCCTATAGGAGGCACAGGACTCTACTGGTTTCCCCTCCTTTGGGATAGCCACAATTGTAGCGATGCGCTGGTCTCGTGGCAGTATTCCAGCCTTCCTGCTAGCATCAAACATGGCTGTTAGATGTTTGCTAATCGTCTCAGGTTTAATCCTATACAGTTCGATCGGGAGACCGTTAGGGCCCAGCGCTTTCCCGGGTCGGAGTTCCATCATTGCGTGCTGTATTTCAGCCACCGTGAGTGGGCTATCAATGGTGTCTCTCTCCTCGTCTGACAGACATGGCATTCGGATATCGGCGAGGAGGGCCATAGAGTCCTCCTCCGGGCGGTCAGACACCCTAGTATAGACCTGCTTGTAATGTCTGGCAAATTCCTTCACCACTTCCCTCGGCTCAGTGAGAATCTCCCCTGACTGCTTACGTATTAGCGGCACAGTCTTCTTGGCCTGCTGCTTTTTGTCAAGCCAGGCTATTAATTTTCCGGCTTTGTCACCCTGGTCGTATAGTCTACCAAGTTTGTGTCTAGCTACTGTCTGGGCCTCATGGGAGACCAGTGCTCTGTACTCCGCCAGCTTGAGTTGCCACTTGTGTCTGGCCGCCCTCCCCTTTGTCTCGAGTGCTTGTGCCTCGAGCTCCGCCAGCTCCGCCTCAGCTGTAGTGACTTGACTGCGTTGCTCTCTTCGCTTGCCAGAGATGATGGACAGCGCTTCCCCCCTTACCACTGTTTTAAACGCCTCCCAGACCGTGACAGGGGAGTCCACGGAACCCTTATTTTCTTCAAAGTAATGAGTGATAGAGGTGTTGATTTTCCCCCGAGTGTCATCATTACGCAGGTGCCAGGGGCTTATCGGCGCCACGCATCCCACCCTCCTCTCTCCGAATGTAATGTGCGTCGTTACCGGCGACTGGTCCGATATGCCTCTTGGAAGGAGTGTTGCCTCATGCACTAAAGTGTGATGCTGCAGGACAGTGAGGATGTAGTCAAGTCGTGAGAAGGTGTGGTGTGGCCCAGAGAAGAAGGTGAATTGGCTTTCCGTGGGGTGAAGGTGGCGCCAAACATCCGTGAGACCAAAGGCCTCAAGAAACTCAGCCAACCATTGCTGCCCTTGGGGTATGGTTCTGGAGGGCTGTCTATCTACCGTGCCCGACACCACCGAGTTAAAATCCCCTCCCAGGACCAACTGACCTTCGGGGAGGGTGAGTAACAATCTACCCAAATCTGCAAAGGCCGTGGCCTGCAAGCCCGGTGGGACATACACCGAGAGCAAGTTCAACACGTACCCCTCCCACCTGCCTGTGACCACTGTGAAGCGGCCTTGAGGATCAGTTTTAGTGCCATCGATATGGAGGGGCAAGGAGCGGCGGATGAGGATTCCCACCCCTCTTGAGCCTGATGTGAAGCCGGAGTGTGAGGCGAGCGTGTAACCCCACCGGTTAAGGGCCTGGCAAGTGTTTCCCAGTAAATGAGTTTCTTGCAGCATTACTATGTCAGGTTGGTGTCGTTTAATGAATTGCAGGACTACAGTACGCTTAAGCCTGTCCCCAAGACCATTCACATTCCAGCTCAATATTTTAAGACTCTTTTCCCATTTGCTAGCCATAACCATTCCTTTGACAGCAGCCCCTTCTCAGCACTCCTGAACCAGCAAAGTTTCCAATGACATAAATTCTGTACGACCAAAACATAACCAGTACTACCCAACCCTCCCCGGATCCCCCCCAGCAGCTAAACTTTCCAACTCCAGAGCCCACCCTGGGTCCCCTCCCAACAGGGCTAACAGTGCAAACATTAATTTGAACATCTGACAGTTGCAACGTTCTCCTCCCCATGTCGACCCCCCACATCCCGCCCACCTCTGTGAAAACGAAACCCCCCCTCCCTGCCCCCTGCTCCGTGGGTTCCAAACTACCCACCACCCCAATTAGCAGAGCGCCTGTCGCCCAACCCTACCCCGGTGAGACACCGAGGAACTTCTAACTCGGGATTAACGTGGCCAGCTCCGTCCCGGCCGCCCTCCCGCCGTGTCCCAGGTCAGTCAGACCCCCAGGCCAGGGGTGTAATAGTAGTCTTGGGAAGCCCGTCCCTTAAACCGTGGGCAGGCCCCACTCTGTCCCCTCGGAGGGCCCATGCACACAAACAGTCACACAGTATACATTACTGTCCGGCCGCTTCCAAGTCCAGTTCTTGCCGCTTCATCTCGCTGTGTTGTCTCCGGGTGAGTCCCAGCGGGGACTGTTCGATCTCGAACGCCAGGATCGTTGGCTCTGCACACCAGCCTCAGCCGCCCCCGTCGCCGATCCCGGTGACTGTTGTCCGTTGTCTCTCCACCGTCCGCTGCTTTGAAGGGGAGGGGCCTCTGCCAACGTTGTGTCAATCCACTCCTGCACCGACGCTGGCGAGGTGAAGAAATGGGACTTGCCGCCATGTATAATCTTCAGTTTTGCGGGAAAGAACATCATGTATCGCACCCCGTGATCACGTAGTGCCGCCTTAACCCCCTGGAAGGAGCGCCGCTCCTGTTGCACCTGGAGCGTAAAGTCAGGGAAGAACCTTACTGTGGATCCCTCATACTGCAGGTCACCGTGTTGTCTGGCAGCCTGTAGGATCGCATCCCGGTCTCGATAATTGAGTATTTTGGCGATGATTGTTCGCGGTGGGGCTCCAGGCTTGGGTTTCGGAATCGGGGCTCGGTGGGCCCGCTCCACAGTGAAAATTTTGGAGAGCCTCTTGGGTTTTAGGTGGCGGAGTATTAAGTCTTCGAGAAAGAGCTCCGTGCTGTCCCCTTCCAGTTCTTCTTCTACGCCCACCACGCGTATGTTGCTCCTCCGAGCCCTGCCTTCCTGGTCGTCGAGCCGAAGTGCCAACTGTCGGTGTTGGTGGACAAGCTCACTGACTCTGCTTTCAAGTTTCTTCTCCGACTCCTGAAGTGCCTTAATATCCACTTCGTTGGTTTTCGAGCGATCCGTGGTCTTCCCCAAGTCGGTGCGGAGCAGATTTACCTCGATGGTGATTTTATCCATCTTCGTTTCGAGGCTGGTGCCGAGGGTCTGGATTGCCGTCATTATAGACTTTAGGGAGGGTTCCGCCTGCTCCGAGACCTCCTTCGGCGCCCCTCCGGACTGCGTCTGCGGTTTGGGTACCGTATATTGATCGAGTTTATTGGTCTGAGGCACTACGCTCCCTTTGGGTCTCATGGTCGCTCTGGTGCCCCTGGGGGCGGAGGGTCCGTCACCCACCTTTGTCCGGGCTGTAGCCAGATCTAGTTCACTCCTCACCTCCAATTGTCCGCAGTCAGAACTGTAGATATGGTATAGGAGCTGTAGGGGGGGCGCCCCGGGATCCTCCTTTGCTATCTCAGTCCTTTTCAGGGCCGCTGTCACTTTGGGCCGGTCCCCCTGTCTGCCCCGACCAGCCACCTCCACAATCACATGCCTGTGTCCGACCTCTGGGCCCTTCCCCGTGTAGTGCTCGGGGGCAACAGCTCCCCGCAAGGATGTATGCAGCACAGGCTGGTCGCTCCTCACTCACCCTCCGTGGTAGCGGCGCAACGTGCAGCAGCCCTCCTTACTGTTGTGATTAGGCGATATCTGGAGGTCCGGGTCCCGGTGAGCGGGTCTCTAGGATCCGATGGGTCCCGCCGGCCGCCTTGGCGATTTCGCGCCGTCGCGGAGGCCACGCCCCCAGCCCTCGCGCCTCCCAAGCCGCGGACCGCGGCAGGCCGAAAGCCGGAGCCTCGAGTGGCAGAGGCGGCCGCTCCCGGGGTGGGACGCCGGGTCTCCGCTGCCCGCCGTCGGCCGCCTCCCGGAGCCTCCGAAGGTGCGCAGAGCCTGGAAATCGGTCCGATTCGTTACCCGGCCTGGGGGAGCTAGGGGTTGCCTTCGAGGTGTCTCCTAGCCAGGATTTTGTGCGGATTGGTAACGGGACTCTGACGGTCCCGGCGGAGCTGGGGATTCAGGCGGCCATTCCCTTCGGCGCCTGGCCACGCCCCCCGAGATTCAATTCTTAACATGGAAAGTGGCTTTTCTCATTGCCATCACGTCTCTTAGGCGTGTTAGTGAGCTACAGGCGCTCACGATACAAGAGCCATTTATCCAAATTCATTCAAACAGGGTGGTGCTCCGCACAAACCCCAAGTTCCTTCCTAAGGTGGTGTCGCAGTTTCATGTCAATCAAACCATCGAACTGCCCGCATTCTTTCCAAACCCTGACACTGTGGCAGAAAGAATGCTCCATACGCTTGACGTCAAAAGGGCGTTAATGTACTACATTGACAGAACGAAAGATTTTAGAAAAACACAACAGCTCTTTGTTGCCTTCTCAGCACAGCACAAGGGCAATCCCATTTCCAAAGCGGGAATAGCCAGGTGGATCGTTAAGTGTATTCAGATTTGCTATCAGAAAGCTAAGCGCACTTTAACGGTCCCCCCCAGGGCACACTCCACACGCAAGTTGGGTGCCTCCATGGCATTCCTCGGTAACATTCCTTTGGAAGACATTTGTAGAGCAGCCACATGGTCTACACCACATACATTTACAAAACATTACTGTGTAGATGTGCATTCCAAGCAGCAGGCAGCTGTAGGACAGGCTGTTCTTAAAACACTCTTTCAAACTTCTGCAGCTGGCACGGGCGGCCGCCGTTAATGGAGGGACTGCTATGTATTCTATGCTATAGATATGAATTTAGCAGCCCACATGCCTCGAACTGAATATGCTACTTACCAGTATGCATCTGTTCTTGGCATGTAGGGCTGCTAACATTCATATTGCCCGCCCTCCTCCGCGGCGCCCGTAGCGGCTGCAGACTTTTCTTGCATTCAATCATTAGCATGGACATCACTTACGCTATTACACTCCATCTTTGCCACAATGGCTAAAAACAATCTGGGGATGGAGTCGATGCCCATGCGCACTGTAGTCCAGGGGAGGAGCCACCTATCTCGTGATACTTCCAAGACTCTTCCAGGACAACAACGTGCAATCATCCGGACCCAACACTAGGCGGCGATCTATGCTATAGATATGAATGTTAGCAGCCCTACATGCCAAGAACAGATGCATACTGGTAAGTAGCATATTCATTCCAGTAGATTTGGACGTGAGGGTATTCCCACAGTGTATGCATAATTGGGACAGGTTTAACTGGTATTCCTTCTGTATCGAGGGACATATAGATAAGAAGTGCAAGAAGCACAAGAAGTCGAAGTGTGCTTTCATCTCTACTCGTCTGTCGGCCAACGCGACGGAGGAGCCTCGGCGTTATAGGCCTTGTTCTACAGTAACTTGCGCCTGGGTTGGCTCCGTGCCTCCCCAATTGTCCGGGAGCCAGAGTGACCCCTGCCCAACTAAGAAAATGTTATGAGGCCATGTTCCTCTTTTTTGGGTGGCCTTACTCGTCAGAGTGCCTTCGGGCCCAGGAGGGTCAGAGACGCTGATACCCCCATTCCCCATAGATCCAGACATGCATCAGGACCGGTGTATCCCTTCCTTGTTGTCCTGAGGAACACCTGCTTCCAAAGCATATATGGGTGGAAAATTTGACAATGAAATAAATTATGAGCTTCATGCAGATGGACCGTTATTGGGCAAAATAAGGAATTGACAAATACCCTGCCTTTGACTAACTTTGAAAATAATAGTTCACAGGCTCTTATTGATGTAATATATGATGTACATTGTCCTGTTGTGTTCTCAATTTTACATCAATCTCACTGTGTGGAAAATTCATATTTAGTGTTGTCTTACAATTCTTAAATATAGTGTGTTTTGGCTAAGTGGTGTGTTGTGAGTTACTAAACAAACTGTCAAGGGGTATTCTTGAACTTATTAACAAATAGTTTCTTGTTAAACACCTATTTGTTACTTTCTTGGCAGAATCATTCTGGAATTATATGTGTAATAGAACAAGATTCTAAAGGTTACCGTGTCCACCGTGTGCATTTTTGAACAGTTGCAATTTGGTTGCATTTGTGGACGCTCATTTGAGCATTTGATGCCACTGGTGGATGATTTGTTTAGCCTTTGAGGCTGGTGGTCCTTCAGAGGCTTTTTGGTTTGTGTCACTGGTAGATTCCTTTTTTAGTATTATTGTCAGTACTGGGTACCCTAGTAAGCCTTTTTGATTGTCAGCTATTGATGTGTCCCTTGTCACGGACTTCTTATTATTTATGCAAGAATCTTGAGTAATGTTCTTTTTTAAAAAGTTGATGTCAAAAATGGTTGACCCGAGCAGGGTTCTGGTTCTTTCAGTTTACCAGCGTTAAGCACAAAAGGTGATGGGATGAATACTTGCAAAATGTCTAAACCATTGACAATTGTTCTAGGTAGTGTTCCAACTCATCGGTTTTCAGCCACTGTGTCAGTCCAGACAGGCTGCATTTATGCAAATCATTACTGACCCTGCTCCTTATGGGATTAATCCATTCCGAATCGCTTGGTGAGGACACTGCCACCCTCAACATCCTAGAAGGTACCACAAACAGCCCCAAACGTGTTTCATCCTTATTAGACCTATTCAGTGAGGTATAGCTTGGATCCTATACCACAGTGAGCAAGGTACCCCCCCTGTCTGGGCATACCTTTGGCCACAAGGTGTTACATCAAACACACAAATGGTGATTTGAGGAATTCTGGTGTGAACCACTAGCAATCTCTCCAAGTAGCATTCCAACCAGTGATTAAGATTAAAGAGTAATTTGAGTGTGAGTAATAAGCAGTCATTGATGAGTCCCTGTAAAGATGTATCAAACTGTAGGCTGGCAGGGTTCAAATCCCTGATATTCTATTAATCTATTAGTTTGCCCCGTCTCCTTCTTTCCTGCCAAATTCCCACAGGCCCCTGGTTCTCTTCTCTTCCATTCACCTCTGTACAGCTATGCATGACCCTTTTTTTCTGATGCTCTTCAAAGTGTGTCTACATTATAAATTGATTCATTAATATAGTTGGAACCCTCTGCCACTGGTGGACAGTAACTGGAACAATGGGGAGGCCGGGTGGTGTTCATGTACCTCACCTGGAGAAAAAAAATAATTGTTTCTTGCTTTGTTAGGGTGTTGTGTGAGACAGTGAAGGACTTTGTTGCAAGAGTGGGGAAGGCGTATGAGAAAACAGCTGAGGGCTCAGAGGAATCAGAAGCTATGGCTGGAAAGGTAAGTAGCAATAATATGATTGCTATTAGCAAGATAAATAATAACCCTAACAATTTATACAACACACAGAACCTGATTTGGTACCTATTTGCAAGTATTAGGTGAATTTATTATGAGTGGTACTCAATAGATCTACCAAGTATCTGAAGCTGACACCTCTCAAGGATCAGGAGCTGAGTTAGGATTAAAATCTGAGCTGTAATTTACACACAGATATCTGTTGAAGTCACATAATTCAATGAGCTGTTTTGCATTTTAAAGAGAGAAATCATTAGATGCAAGAGCGAGTTAATAACATAGGATCTGAAAGACAGAAAATGGAATGAGAGTTAGTGAACAGCAAGCAGAACAGTAAACCCGATGTTCGAGAACAGTTAATCCTTGATTACAGATTTAAATGAGATAATAGCTAGAGACACTGACAGCATTGAGACCCTAGAAAAAAAGAATTAGATTCTAACGTTGGCAAATGTCCGGACAGCCATTCTGAATAATCTGTGTTTGATGGACCAACAGAATACTTGATTTCTTTTATCCATTCCGCAAGAGCATAGGCAGCAGCTTTGACTAACAATTTTAAATCATCACTACCAGTGCAGCACATAGCTTTTTCATCTCAACTAGGCACCACTAGGCCTCTAGGTGCTAGTCCTAGGCCGCATTCGGGATAGGATTTCTGAATGTATTGAAATAGCAGACTGGGAACACCTGTGAAATATGCATGTGCCTGCACGTATGGTGAAGGTAACAGACCCGTAAAAGCACTTGCAAATATGATCAAGTGCCCTTGGCCAGCAAATAGTATAACTGCTATCACAGGCCTCTTGGGAGAACTGCATTGCTCAACCTCACTGATTATTGGCTCCTTCACATTACAGGGCTATGTATCACAATGGTTACTCTTGCCCCTGAGCATATCTCTATCTTGCTGACACTGCCATGGCTTGGATCGGGGTCTCACACATTGGTTTCTGGCAGTGCCCTTTACACTTGATGAAATAAAAAGGTAATCTGAGGTCTACCTTGGGGCCATTCCCTTGACTCGGATGGATTACAAGGTGAGTTCTGTAGGAGGTTTGCTGAATTTCTGGCACCCTATCTCCTTGCAGTCTTTGAGGGGGGCATGGAACAGTGAGTCCTCCCCCGACCATTCACAGAGCGATTCTGCTAACTTTCTTAAAACCCTGGAAGCTTGCTGTTAATTGTGAGTCTTACCCTCCACTCTCATTCCTTAACTGCAATACTAAAATCCGGGCCAAACAATGTAAATTGTCTGGTCCTCCTGTTCCCTATCTTGGTGCGCCAGGACTGATTCAGTTTTATTCCAGGCAGGTCAACCACGACTAGTCTATGCACCCTGTTCACTGCTGTCTGAATGTTTCTGCTGTCTTTTTCGATGCATCCAAGGCACTTGATTCCCTGAAAAGGGAATTGAATTGTGTTCAATATTGTGGGCAGACTAGATACGCTAGCTGGATTTATTGAATGGATCAGGTGATTGTATAGCTCTTCCATGGCCCAGATTTGTATCACTAATTGTGAATCCATGCCATTTGCCATCTCTCAGGGCACCTGTCAGAGTTGCCTCCTCTCACCTATACTCTTTATGATTGCCCTAGAACACTTAGCTGCTAAACCCCATCAGCACTAACCTATGCATGCAGGACAGTTCCCTAGCTGCCACCTTCTTGCTTAAATATACGTGGACATCATGGACCTATGCCTGGGGAAACCTAGTGACTACCTCAATCCCTTTATGGAGGAATTTCTCGTTCTTTATTCCATACCGGGGGTGAATATTAACTGGAGTAAATGTCATATATATTCATAGCATATGTTGGCTGTAGATACATACCTATGCATGCACCTACCAGCTAGTCCTGGGCTCGTACTTTACAACTTGATTTTCTCAAAGATGTTTTTGATTGCTGATGTGATGTTGAGACTCCTTCTCTTCCAGAATGCGCATTGTAGGAAACTGCCCCTTTTTGACATGGTCACCCCCACTTGTTCTTTAATGCAATTTTGACAGAGAGGCACTGGGTTCCTGTTATCCAAGGCCCTAGTGCCAGATGTCTTTCCCTAAAACTGTACAATTGTTCCCACAATTGGCAGTACCTTTAGCACCCCCTGCAAGTACCTAGTAAATGGTAATCCTGGGCCTTACACAGTAGAGCTCCTAGACCCAGGAGGACCCTCTAGGGAAGAGCTGTGCCGAGGACAGAGGACCTGTCCTACATTTGAAAGCCTGAGATAGCAAGCTGCTGCACAGGAGCAGGGAGATGCCAGTGGTTTGACAGGACCTATTGGGAGGAGGGACTCCTGTATACTGAGGCCAGAGACCCCAAGCCTGTTGCCACTAGGAGAGTGGTAGTGCCTCAGCAATACAGAGAGTTTTTACTCTCATTGACCCATGACATCCCGCTAGCTTGGCATCTTGGCCAGATCAAGACAGCGTGTGGGCTAGTAACCCACTTCTACTGGCCAAAGATGTCCCAGAAGGTGAATGAGTTTTGTAACTTCTGTGTTACCTGTCCAGTCAGTGGCAAGACAGGTAACCACCCAAAGACCCACTAAATTCCACTTCCAGTGGTTGGGGTTTGCCGTGAATGGGTAGGGGTTGGCGTTGTTGGCTCCCTGGACCCCCCAATAACATCTGGGAACAAGATTCATACCGGTGGTGATGGATCATGCAACCAGATACCCTGAAGCTCTATATCTTAGGGCCGTCACTACTCTAGGGAACAATATTCATGCTGGTGGTGATGGATCATGCCAACATAACATAACAGGTGTATTTGTAAAGCGCACGTTCGCCCCAGCAACGGGGCATCTGGGCGCTGAAATAACAGATGTCTGTTGTTACCCAACTCAATGGTACTTATTTTATCGACCTCAAATGGATGAAAGGCTGAGTGGACCCCCCGGGATTTTAACCTGTGACCATGAGGTCGAACATAGGCCCCTGCAGTGGATGCATTAGTCCACTGAGCCTCCAGACCCGGCTGAAGACCAGATACCCTGAAGCTATATGCCTTAGGACTGTCACTGCAGTTGCCAGAGCCCTCTTATGTAGTTTTACAAGAGTGGGTTTCTCTAAGGAGGTGCTGTTAGACAGAGGTAGTAACTTAATGTCTGACTCCCTGAAAACCATGTGGTCTGTGTGCAGGATCATCTACAAGTTTTCCACCCCATATCACCCAGAAACAAATGGTTTCGTTGGGAGATTCAGGACGATCTTGTGACTCTGAAAAACTCAAAATGAGTTGGGATGTCTTTTTGCCATGCCTGCTCACTTAGAGAAAAGTACCTCAGAAGGGAGTGGGATTTAGTTCCTTTGCACTTCTTTTTGTGCGTACTGTAGGGGGGCATTGTGTCTAGTTCATCAAGGCTAGTAGAAACATCTCAAAGAGCCTAAACAAGACATTGTAAACTATGCGCTTGGCCTACGTTCAAAGATGGCGGAGTACATGGGTAAAGCATCCAAAAACCTTGAAGCCAGCCAAGAGCTCCAGAAGATTTGGTATTATCAAAAGGCTGCACTGGTGAAGTTCCAACCAGGGCAGATGATATGGGTGTTGGAGCCTGTGGGACCTAGGGTCCTCCAGGACAAAGAGAGTGGCCTCTACCTAATACTTGAAATGAAAGGATAAGGTCACCTGTCTGGTAGACCTAGGGACTTGCAGGAGCCCGCACCGGGTCATCCATGTCAACTGCCTGAAACCTTTCCATGACGGTGCTGCTGTGACCATGCTCATGGTCACATGATGAGGATCAGGAAGCAGAGAGTGAGCCTCTCCCTGACCACCTCTCAGTGGAGTCCGTGGAGGGACAAGTCTTCTCAGACACCCTATCGGCCCAAGGGCTAGCCGACAGCAGGCAAGTCTGGATCAGCAAGCTGAGCTCTTCTCCCTAGCCCCATGTCAGACAACCTGGTGTACCCTTGATGTGGATACTCGGGATAACACACGTCAAAAACGAAATATTTAGACAGTCTGATCAAGGTAAGGAGAATATCAGAGCTGAAGCCAGCCAGATGCTGGAATTGGGAGTCATTGAACCAAGCCTCTGAGAGCCCTTGGGCCAGCCCAATTGTGTTAGTCCCAAAGTCTTATTCTCAGGGTGGAAAACCAGAGCTGAGGTTTTGTGTGAACTATAGGGGCTTCAATGCAGTAACCAAGACAAATGCACACACACCCAATTTTGAGAGGCGATGAGCTACTTAACAGGGTTGGGGCAGCCACATTACTCAGTTCCTTTGATTTGACATCAGGGTACTAGCAGATTGGTCTGACCCTAGGAGCAAAAGAGAAGTCCACATTCTCGACCCCAGATGGGCATCATCATCATCATCAGTTTGCTGATATGCCCTTTGGATTAAAGAATGCCCCAACCACTTTCAATCGGTTGCTGAATAAAGCCCTTGCCTGGTTCGATACTTTTAGGGCAGCATATCTGGACGATATTGCTGTCTATAATTCCACTTGGCAGGATCACTTGATCCACCTTTGGAAGGTCATGCAGGCTTTGCAAGCTTCAGACCTTACTTTCAAGGCAAGCAAGTGCCAGATAGGGCAGGGCACAGTTGTATACTTGGGCCATCTTGTAGGTGGAGGCAAAGTTCAACCTTTACAAAGCAAGATCCAGACAATTCTGGACCGGAAAGCTCCTACCACCCAGACTCAAGTGAGAGCATTCCTTGGCTTGATTTGGTACTACACAGGGTTTGTGAAGGGGTATGACACCATTGTGGCACCCGTTACAGAACTTACCTCCAAGAACATGGCAAAGAAGATAAACTGGACAATGAGCTGTCAAAAGGCTTTTAACACCCTAAAAGAAGCACTGTGTTCAGCACCCATTCTTAATGCTCCAGAGTATTCAAAGTAAGTCAGAATGAAGACTGATGCCTCTGAACATGGGATCAGTACTATCCCATACCAACGATGATGGCAATGACAGCCTGTTGCTTTCATTAGTTGGAGGTCACTCATCAGAGAGCCCCTTTAGAGTGCCCCCTGAGAGGGAAGTTGTGCTGTGGTTCAGTCCCTGAAGAAGCCGAGACCATACCTGTTTGGTGCTCACTTCCTTGTCCAAACCGACCACAGGCCTCTCAGATGTCTGATGCAAATGAAAGGTGAAAACCCCATACTGTTGAGGGAGTCTATCTCCCTACAGGGTATGGACTTTACCGTGGATCACAAACCTGGGACTGACCATGCCATTGCAGATGGCCTTTCCAGGTTTTTTCACTTAAATAATAAAGATTCTCTTGGAAAAGGTTAGTCTAATTCTCTTTGGTTGCGGATAGGGGAGAGGAAAGTGCCACTTTTTGACATGGTCACCCCCACTTTGTGCCTGGTATTTGATGCAATTTTGACAGAAGTGCATTGGGTTCCTGCTATCCAAGTTCCCAGTGCCAGAGGTTGTTTCCCTAAAACTGTACACTTGTGCCCCCAATTGGCAATACCTTTAGTACCACCTGTAAGTCCCTAGTAATTGGTACCCCTGGTACTTAGGGCAGGGAAGCTAAAGAGGGTCCCCTAAGAGCTGCAGCATGTAATGTGCCACTCGAAGGGACCCCCTCAGCACACTCATGCAATCTTCCATTGCAGACTGCATGACATAATTCCGAGAAAAGTGAAGACACGACATGGCACACTTTTGTGTGCCATGCCGTCAGACTCTGCATGTAATATAAGTAAGTCACCCCTACAGCAGGCCTTACAGCCCTCACCAGGGTGAAATATACTACATGTAGGACATATCTGTATGAGAAGATATGCCCCAGTGATGTCCATTTTGATTCTAGGACATTGCTAGTGAACAGTGAAGCCATCTTGAGTATATGTGTTGGGCACTGGTGATTACAAGTTCCCCAGCTACATGATGGCTTCACTGAAGACAAAGTTGTTTGGTTCTAGGGATGGATTTATTAATACATACACCCATAGGGCACCTTAATGGTGCCTCCTGAAAACATACCAACCTCTTGTCTATTGGCTGACTGGTGGAGACTGGTGAAGACCAGCCTGCCACCACAGACAGGTTTCTGACCCCCTGCACGTGAGAGCTCACACTCTTTGAAGGCAGAAACAAGGCCTGCTCCGGCTGGAGGTGTTATCACCTCCTCCAAGCAGGATGACTAAGTAATCAGCATATCAAGGCAGGAGGTTTCAAAGGCCTCTACCGCCATTGATATGCAACCACGGCTTCCCCCAAGTTTGGGAGATGTCAGCCCCTGCCCTGAGGCCCATTTGGCACCAGGACAGGCAGGACAATTAGCTTGTCAGGAGGCGTGTTCCCCATCAGGCTAGTTCCACCACTAAGGTGGGATACCTGATGTGAACATGACAAATAGAATTCCACCATCTTGATTTTTGGTGGAATGAGGATCACTGGAGCAGGGTAATGCCCATTTCCCACAGGAAGTGGTCATATAGGGTCTGTAGTCACCCTAAAGGTAAGTAGCCCAATTGGCTACTACCTGTCACTCCTTTGAACACCCCTGATTTAGGGGCACCCCTGATGCCAGGACCTTGGATTTCAAAGGATCCTGAAGAAGAGGACTACGAAGAGATGCATGAAAACGAGAGCTGAAGAGTTGCTGTGGACTTCTGGTGCTAAAACCCTGCCTGCACCAGTCTCGACTATCATGACCTGAGCAACTCATCCTGAAGCTTGGCAGCTTTCAAGAACCCTGGTAGACTGCCAGCCATTCACAAATTGTCAGCAATCTCCCTTGGAGTAGAGGAGCTGCTCCCCTGCAGTTAGTAGGCACCGAGGAAGCAGAGTTTGGCTCACAACATTTCTGCTCCCCAGCCAACTGGATGCACCAGCCCCCCAGGGAGAGGTACCTGTGCACCTGAAGGTCATATCTGTCCCTCCACCAAATGAGAGGACAACAGGACTGACTGGAGCTGCACAGCACTGATACCCGGGTTACCGTACCCCTTGCAGCAGCCAAGGCCTATTTTAGTCCAGTCGGGACTTTAACAGCAATGAGACTGAGCAGCCATCGAGGGACGTCCGCACCGCAGAGACCCACTTCCAGAGTGGCCCAGCTGTCCTGATTTTGCACCCTCAACTGGCGAGACCGACAACGCAAGGGTCATTGATGCAAATCTACCAACTCGACCAGCATCTCTGCACCTGGGTGCCCCAGAGCAGGTAAAAAGTGACTGCTGGTGGTACTTTCGACGTTGTACCCCTACGACTCTAAGTCCAGAAGGAGATCCCCAGAAACCGACCTTAAATAACTGTATGCAACATATGCCTGTTTTCCCATTGGAAAGCCTAGCTGCATAAAGACGCTTCTAAGAGAACATTTTACTTACCTATAACAAATAAACATTTTAAAAGTACTTACTTGACAACTAAGTTCTTGCTATCAAAATGCACATAATTCTATTCCAGGTTATATTCCACATTACAAGAATCCAACTCTGCCTCAATGTCTACTTCCGTTGAGAAAGAAGCGTGTCGCATCCACACCGATTCCCGATGCATCACTGAGTCACGGAGAAGACTCGTGCAGCATACACACCTGGTCCCGACGCATCGCCGAGCCATGGGGAAGAAGCGCGCCGCATCTACACCGGGTCCCGATGCATCGCCAAGAAAACCGTTGCAGCACCTGTCGTGCAGCTACAAACATTCATGCATCATCTGGATCATCGCATCGAGCCGCCATTTTGTCGCATCGCACCGGATCGTCACCACACATCGAGGCACGATCTTGTCACATCTTAACCGGAACGCAGTAAGAAACAGACACATCGCCTCCTCTCCAGTAAGGAACAGATGCATCGCTTCCCATGGGCTGCAGTAAGGAACAGATGCATCGCTTCCCCCGAAGCAAGGAACTGACGCATCACCTTCCCTGCGACCCTTTCGTTTGTTTTGCGTGACCCATCTAAAGGTACTTTGTGAGAAAAGTGTTGCATTTACAACTTGCATTAAACTGAACTATTTCTACCATTTAAGAGCCTTATTTTTGATACTGTATTGTGGATTTTTGCCGTTTGGTCTTGTTTAGATAAAGATTACTTATTTTTCTAAACTGGTGTGTTGTCCATTTGTAGTGTCTTTACTGTATTACTGTATGTGTTCACGAATGTTTCGCACACTGCCTCTGAGATAAGCTTGTCTGCCCGTGCCAATCTATCAAGGGGGTGAGCAGGGGTTATTTTAGAAGTGTATCCCCCTTACCCTGACTAGAAGCAAGGGTCCCTATTTGGACTAAGGTGCAAGCCATTGCCAACTAGAGACCTCCATTTCTAATAGAAGGTGAGAATAAAATGAAAATGGGGGGGGGGGGCATTTCTGTACTACGGACATGCCACTGTCTTCCAAATGACTGCTTCCCTAAGGCGCTTGATCCCACCCCCTGACCCTTCAATCCTATGCCCTGCTAATCCCACAGCCGTACCTTACCATATCTTTTAGTGTACGAACCAAATTAAGTTTCTTAAAGTTGAGACTGGGAGTTATCAACTTGCTGACTCATTGGCCAAAATGGAAAAGAGAGCCGACTGTGTGGGAACCATAAAGAAGACATTACACACATTGGTTGCTTGTGCCCAAAACTGCTGACCGAGAGACGAGGCCTGCTCAAGCCTCTTTGGAACATAAAAATGATCAGAAGCTGTAGAGCAGCAGGCCTGGCCTGCTTTGATCCTAGGAACACTAAATTAAACTGTGCCCTAGTTAAATTCATGGAGCGTGCTGTTAAAAAACTCAGTGAGGCGCCGACAGCATGCGATTCCCCATTGGCATAATGTTACATAAGCTTCACCTGTTATTGCTACCCCTACTGGTTTTATGATGTTATTGCTGGTTTTTACGAATTATGACATTTTAAATGAAATCTTGACATTTTTTTCTTATTTTTTCTTATTTTTTATTATTTTTATTATTTATTTTATTTGTATTTTTAAAGTTTTGTATTTGCAATGGTTTTTAAATCATGCAATAAATAAATAAAAAAATAAAAAAATTCTGATGGGATAGGAAAGAGTCTCAGAACTGGTCGAGGGATGCAGAGTGTTGCCACCCTGCCCCCATTTACAGTCACCAGTAGCCTGTACATCCCCCAGAATGAAAAGGGGAGGAGTGGGAGGGGGCGAGCGAAAAACCACGCCACTGTCCTCGGGCCTTGTGCTACACAGCCACCATTTCTGCAGGTGCCACAGCAGTACCCGTAGTCCCCACATCTTTCTTCGAGCTGACAGAGAGTCAGGCCTGGCCCCTGCAAAGGATCAGTGAGGCATGGGTGTAAGAGGAAGGGGTGAGGCTGACCACAGCACTATTAGG
Organism: Lissotriton helveticus; assembly: GCF_964261635.1. Lineage (NCBI taxonomy): Eukaryota > Metazoa > Chordata > Amphibia > Caudata > Salamandridae > Lissotriton > Lissotriton helveticus. The sequence continues at coordinate 466,810,828 of NC_136072.1, forward strand.
CAGACAAAGTTCCTTTCACCCTGTGGTATGTGCACCGCAAAGTGTGGGTGGGTGTAAACCAGGGTACGGGCAGCCTCAGGTTGGCTCCCCACGCAGCCCATTTGGGGCTTTCCTGCCAGGGTCTCGGAAGAGCAATGGCATTCCTTAAGAGCACTGCAGCAAAGCAGAGCCCCTTCCTAAGGATATGGCACTCAGTTCTAAGCTGCTTAGTGGTTCAGTGACAAGTGAGGCACCATGGTTGAACAAGCACCCCACCACAAGTTTGGCATCTTGGTTGCAGCAAGAATTTGCACCCTCTCTAAGGCATTTTATCTATCCTTTATAAAAATGAATATTGGCCAGCATATAGATCAGGGGCAAGTTTATTGAATGGCCACATATGACATTGAGAACAAAAAAAAACTGTTGTACTTTTTCACAGTGGAGAACAGGTACTTTGCCTGGCTATCATTTTACCCCATTTTTTTCCACATGTAATAGGCAGATTTCAGGTCTCTGATTTAACAGAAAAATCTGAGCTTGTTCTGCTTTGTCTGGTAAAGGTGGAGATGTTTCTGATTTGCACTATATATGGTATGCTGGTGGCTTCAGGTGGTTGGGTATACAGATGTGGAACTCGTGTAAAGATATATTTTTAAATCATCGTCCAACCCAAGAGGTTACATTCAAAAAGTAGAATTGTCAAAGTAGCTATTTCAAAGCTGTAATAGCAAGAAGAGGTTGCTTAAGATTGCGACCCTTTCCCAATTACCACATGAGTTCTATTATTGGCCCATCTGTTTCAGACATTCATCTTTAAGTCCTTTCCTAGTCCATCATGGGTTTGGTTTGAGTGGCCAAAGAGGTACATATTGGCTTTTATGCATTTAAGTAGGATAAGATGCCAGATGATCTCTTGGTCTTTGGTATTTATTATTTGGCAACCAACTTGGTAATAATCTGCTGATTTATTAGGGGGAGTAGTTGGGCTGCTGCATATTTGAGTTTTTTAACCAGTAAAATGACTTAATTATAATGTTTTATAATGTGCATGTATTCTTGTGGAAAGTGTAAGCAAATTGTGAATAAAACAATTTGAATCTAACTGAAAGAATGGCACCCTGATGCTGCCAGGTTCCTTCCTTTTTCATTTGTTTGTTTTCCTTCAAAATGTCTCTCCTTGGTTTAAGCCGAACACTAATAAAGATTTTTTTAGCATGCTGACTTGATATAGAATTAGATTTTTTTTAAATAAGTGCTGATGTTTTGTGGCTGATATTACACAGCAACAGGTTTTATAGAATCATGTGTTTTTTGTGGGAGTGATAGATGTGTGTGATAATTCCTGAAAAGTTGACATTGGCAACAGGTAAAGTACCACCTGCTCTCAGTTGAAATTGTTTACACTATACTTAGTATCCAAATGTCTTTACTGTTAATTCATATACTCAGTTGATATTTGAAAACATGTATCTGTCATGAGAGTAATAAAATGTTCCAGAGCAACTATGAACAACATGCTTGCTTCTGTCTATTTTATTATGTATGCAACTTATTTAGCAAAACTGTTATTTGCAAATGACACCAAGCCTTTCACTATTAACAAAAAGTGAGACTTATTGGATGTGTTAATGCAAGTGTTGGGGCCTGGCTGGTCCTTGAAGTGTCTCATTTTGCTACTTTCTACCTTGTAGTGTTCTGTCTTGAAGGAGAAGCTAAATTCACTTTTAAAGACATTGACTGATGAATCAGAAGCAGCTTCCTGCTGTCCACATCCCCCTCCCACTATCGCTGAGGAACAGGAAGACTGTGACGAGTCCAGGAATGCTATTGACAACATCAGCACCCAGTCTACAGGATCCACCTGTGGATCCTCCTGCACTTCTCGCCCTCAAATTTTCCGACCCCGGGAGCAGTTGATGTTAAGAGCCAACAGTCTAAAGAAAGCGCTTCGGCAGATAATAGAACAAGCAGAAAAAGGTAACTCTAGCAGCAGCTCCATGCATAATCATAGTGGTTTTGATTGCTCTCCAAGTTGTATGGAAATTACACCTCTCTTCAATGAGAGGGATGATCACCTATCTGCAGTGGCTTCAGCTGTGGTAGCAGTATACCATGAGATTTGTATATTGTATTTTAAGTCTTCCTGGCAGAGTAACATTTGATAATGGCTCCTTTATATCTTTTAAGAAATACATGCTGTTAACTGTACTTTTGTTGAACAATATCACAGTCAATCTCTTCAGTTGAATTGAACTGTTGTGAGTAGCAAGGAAGGTCACTCTCTTTTTCTCTTTCCATCTCTCTCTATATTTTTCTCTTGCTTTTTTCTCCACAATCCCTCTCTGTGTGGCTGACCCTTAGTCTGCATGAACTACAGTCATTAGTAGCCAACAATAGCTGCTCCTTCCCCCTGACTTTCCCATGTTTGCTTTCTGTACCTTCCATTTCTTGTCCTTCCATAGCCCAACTGCAGAGAGAAGGATGAGCCAACTTTGGATGAGATGTTGGCTGTGGCTAAGACCATTGAGCACTCCCTTTCATGCGTAGAAACTATAAAAAGAGACAAAACCAATGGAGAAGAAGCTTTAGTAGTTGGTAATTCCACAAGGAAATTGGATAAAAGTACAGTTACAAAAACTGAAGAAAAGTGATTATTCAGGAAAATGCTGTAGGTGTTAGGAAGCCAGGATACTTAGCTAATGATAAAAATTGTCCTGCCAGTAAAGCCTTATATAATTATTGTAAGAAGAAAGGTCACTTTGCTCTAGTATGTAAAAAGAAGTCTATTCCAGGGAAACAATGTTTTGGAGATTGATGACAATAACAGCGAAAGTGATGGGGACATGAATTGTTAGTGTGGTCAAATTGTACTACAGGTAGGGGAGATAAAGACCAACACTCCCATAAAGGAGATAAGAGTGAATAGAGAAAATTCCAAAATGATGTTTGATTCTGGTGCGAATTTTAACATAGTTTTGCAGAATCTCTTTGAAACAAAACTCAAGGGCAATCCAGACACTAGACCATATGCATATGGGGTAAGCCCATTCATTTGCATGTTTACTTTGAAAGCATGATAGAATATGACCCAAGATATGTTAATGGGAAAATGTACGTATCGAGGAAAGGAGACAGCATATTGAGCTGGTTTCACCAACGTGATCTTAGAGTTAATATAAATTACAGAACACAACCATTAGTGTGTCTCACATCTGACTAAGTAGTCAGTACGATTTCAATAAACCCAAAACAAGTGTAAAAGGTTGATAGAATAAGCAACAAATGTCAATAGCAATTTAGTAAACAATATGGAAGATCCATTGGAGTCTTAATGTAGATGATTCGAAGTACAAGGTTGGAAGAGCAGACTGCCGACACGTGTTTTGTCGTGTTAATGCGACTTTTTCAAGGCTCGCAAAAATTTTACCGCAATATCTCAAAATATTCTTCTGAGAGACCCCCTGAAGTTTTCTAGGGATCCCGAGTAAACTAGGATCGACGCCAGCGATCCTTTCAAGATATAATACATCCAAGGTAAAATGTTCAGGATAGGCAAAAAAAAACATATTCTGGTGTGCTATAGGTAGGAATTCAAAAATAGTCGAAATATCGTGTTTTAAGCACTAGTAATGGTATTGCCACACTTCAGAATGTCCGCTGCGTTTCTGGGTGAACGTCTCATGTGATGTAGAAGTACGTATATTCGTGCTGAACTTAAGTAAAAATTGTTGTAGACTCGTAATTATAATTCCAAGGTCCCATCATGCAGTGGAGAGTGACCCGAACATCTTCATCCTACTCCGCGCGTTGCGTCCTCCAGAAGTGGCGTCCTCGAGTGATCTTAGAGTTATGCTGGACCTGAATAGTGTCCCACTATTCTTCTAAAAGATAATTGCTTGATCCTGGGGTTGAAACTGTAAGAGGCATTTCTTCAGTGGTAAAGGTACAGAGTGGTTGACTCCATTTGTGGTGACCAAATAACTCTAATGGAAGTCTTTGCTTATGTGTGGACCTCAGAGAACTGAATAGAAATGTGGCGATTGACTAATATCCTCTTCCAAATATTGCAGACATGCTTTTGCTGCTTGAAGGGGCTAAAATAGTTTCAACCATTGGTTTAACCTCGACATATCATCAGATCGAGTTGGATAAGGATTTCAGAGACTGTGGCATGTATAGCCCTGATGACATCATCTACAGAACCACTTACACACCCATACAAACTCTAATATGCCCACTCAAATAGCCTTTCACTAACCTATGCTAGTACTCATACGCCGACTCAAGTCTCCATAGCCTCCATTGAGCCACTCACAAACATACTCACTCACTCGTACAGCCACTCACACAACCATTCACTCACCCATGCTGCCAGTCACGTAACTACACACTCACCTATACAGCTACTCACACACCCACTTATGTACCTATCAAGTCACTCAGACACCCACTCACTCAATCAGCCTCTTAACACAGCCACTCACTCACCCATATAATCCCTCACACTCTGTCACACACACAACCACTTACATACCATTAACACATCCATACAAGCACTCACACATCTGCGTACTCACATACAGCCCTTCACACACACTCACACTCTAATACACCCAGTCACTCACGCATTTAGCAATCCAGACACCCACTCACTCACCCATGGTCACTGCACACCTACAGCCACTCGCCCCTCTACTCACCCACACAGCCACTGACACAGCAACTCACTCACCAATATAGCCACTCACACAGCATCTTACGCACCCACACAGCTACTCGCACACCCACTTATACACCCATACAGACAGCCACTCACATACCCAACTGCACAAGGATACATACAGTCATACAGCCACTCACACAATATATATTCGAAGTAGTATCACTCAGTAGTACACCTAGTATACTACCTTAACTTTTGTAGTACCTTAGTATATATGTTTCACAGTTATAAACACTTACAAAATACTTACACTCACTGGATGATGTCATCATCGATGTCACTGACCATGTCATGAGTGATGTAATATGCGAGGTCAGAAGCAGTGCATTACGGGACGTAAGTTATAGTTAGCTCAGCTAGCTATAACTGCCAAATTTCACTGGTTCTGTACGAGTGAAATCTGAGCCTAACTATAACATCCCTGTAACCTTTGTTTTTTTTAGTGTATATGTGTTTATATATATATATATATATATATATATATATATATATATATATATATATATATATATATATATATACTAACTATCTGGTTTTAGGTTTAAACCTATAATAACTGATAAAACCCCACCAAAAGGAAAATAGCCATCACCGGTGTAAACATATAAACACTGAAAAAACACCTTCACAGCCACAAACTAAGTGCCATTCAAAGAAAGGAAACAATGAGTGAAAGTCATTTTTAATTCTTCCTGAAGGGGCCAATACAATGCAACTTTGTTATATAAGGCAGCAGCAAGAAAGACTGGGCTAACATTAAGCTGCTTGAGTTTTGTTGTTTAGGGATGTCACTAAAATATTGTCTCTTCTTCCTTCTGCTTTTTTCAGGTTTGTGTTCTTTAGTCTAAAGATGCAGTGTTTCGAAGCATGTTTTAGGTCTTAATTAGTTATTTTAAAAAATGTAGAGAGTCAGGAAATCTAAAAATCATATTTGATATTTTGGCTACATTTGATTTCACTGATAGGTAAAATGGCTGGTTTCATAAGAATATTTCCCAATATATACCATCACATTTATCCACAGACAGAGAAGATGTGAAATCCTTTGGTACATCAGCCCCCTTTTCTAGGGAGTCAGTATTGATTGTGGGTGAATTAGCAAACACCCCAGGCTTTAAACATTCAATGCAAGGTGTAGTGACAGGTATATGTGAATAAAATGTTGTCACAAAGCATCTGTGATAGTGGTAAATAAGTAAGTAGTCACATATTGATAGTGATGTGAAGAAAGAACAGTTTACTGCATGCTTAGGTTTTTACAGGAAAACATGACTGCTGTAGTGGAATTAATCAAAATATTAGAGTCTGAAAACACCATTGTCTACCAAGTGTTCAGCGTAATTGGTGTAGATGTGAAACATCTCCTTGAGAATAGGCCGGGCAACACATTTAGTGACTTTGGCACCGGAACATGCTCCATGTTCGAATTATTGCCACTTGGTAAGCAAAGAAATGTTGAGGAGCACTTCGGGAAATTTTAGTTCGAGGCATGTGAGCTGCAGATTGCACACTATGTATAGATGGCCACCTAGTGTTGGGTCCGGATGTTTGCAGTTTGTTTTTCTTGTAGAAAGTCTTTGGAAGTCACGAGATAGGTGACTCCTCCTTTGGGTGATACTGCGCATGGGCATCAGCTCCATCCCCAGATTGTTTTTTTCCGCCACCGGGCTCGGATGTGGTTCCAGCGTTCCTTGTTGGAACCGATTACCGTCGGCGCGCAATCCTCACCGGCTTCATGAAAATACTCTTCAAAGCGTTTTCCAGTCGACAACACTCGTCAAGACCAAGAACGTCCATTGCGGTCGTCGACTACGGCCTTCGGGAACAACTAGGCCTCGACTCCAGCTAATGGAAAGGACACCATTTAAAAGGTGTCCCCAATGTCGATCGAAGTTTCCCCACACCGACCTCCACGAGGTCTGTAACCTCTGCCTCTCTCCGGAGCACGAGGCCAAGGACTGTTCAGCCTGTGCCTCCTTCCGCTCCAAAAAGACTATCCGGGACCGGAGAGCCAGACGAACGATGGCTCAAAGATCTTCAGCTTCGATTCTGGACGACATTTTCCAGGAAGGCGTCGACGTCCCAGAAGAGCACGACGTCGACAGCAACTCGGAGGCAGAAGATTCTGATGTCGAGGAGGTGACTCCAGCGCAGCGGGTCGTAAGTAAGACCGTCGACCCCAACCCTCCCTCGACACACACTAAAAAGGCTACGGTCACACCCTCGCCCTCGGGTGCACACAAGACACTACTTCGACAGCCCCACCATCGGGTTCTGCCAAGAAGTCAATAAGGCCTTCGGGCGACTCGGGCTCAAGTCGACCCCACTCGGTGCTGGCACACCGGCACCGAAGAAACCATCTGGTACCGCACCGAATCCATCGGTGCCGAAACAGTGTTTCCTCGGCGCCAAAAACAACTTCGGAGCCGCCGAAAGCTTCCAGCACCAAGAAAGCACCGGAGCCGAGGCACACACCGGAGCCGAAAAAAGTATCAGACTCGAAAAAACACCCGGAACCGAAAAAGACTTCAGAACCGAAAAAGACCCCGGCTTCCCCCATTAAAGATAAGAGGTCGAAAGAAGCCGCTACGGCGCTGAAACAAGCTTCCACGCCGAAAGGTCACACTCCTGAAAGAAACTTGTTTGCTCCGGATACAAAGCAAAAAACTCTCATAAAAGATCCCAAGACTGGTCGATTGACATTATCAAAGAAACGACCATCAGAGGCACCAGCACCAGCTCTGGCCCCAAAGAAGAAGGACATTGCTACCTCGCCTATGCATGTACCTTCCCCGTCTCCTGCACCCAATCCCTCCCCCCATATTTCACCACCTCTCTCCCCTATACCATCTAGCACACATGATGATAATGGGGACGACATATCGGATACAGGGGCTGATCCACAGGATCCAGATTCTCCCCCAGCCTCTCCAGAGCCATGGGTCGCCTATACTACACCAGACGTCCCAAATGTACCACAAGATGATATATACCCCTCTAGGCCCTCACCGCCAGAAGACACCATGGGGTTTAACCAATTACTGGTCAGAGCAGCACAATACCATGGGGTAGACATGCACTCCGATGCAATAGAAGAGGACTTCCTGCTAGACACATTTGACACCGCACAAAGGTCTTCAACAATTTTGCCAATGCTCAAAGGCGTGGTTAAACATGCCTCTGAGGTCTTTAAAGACCCAGTCAGGACACGGGTCATAAACCCAAGAGTGGAGAAAAAGTATAAAGCTGCACCATCTGACCCAGCATATATAAAGGGACCAGTTCCCCTAGACTCTCTAGTCATATCTAACGCACGTAAGAGAGCTAACTCTCAAACATCATGAGAAGCTCCCCCACCAGACAAGGATTTTAAACTCCTTGACGCGTCAGGGAAAAGAACGGCCTTACAAGCAGCAAACATGTGGCGAATTGCTAACACGCAAGCCTTACTAGCATGTTATGATAGGGCACATTATGATGAGCTCGAAGAAATAATGCAATATCTCCCTGATCAATTTAAAGATAGAGCTAGTGAGCTAATTCAAGAAGGAAAAATTATCACTAACACATCTATCCACTGTGCACTAGATGCAGCAGACACAGCCTCCAGAGCCGTCAACACTAGCGTCCTGCTGCGCAGGCATGCTTGGCTACGTATATCTGGCTTCAAGCCAGAGGTCCAAAGTGCTATACTCAATCAACCATTCGATGAGCAACACTTATTTGGACCCGAGGTGGATGTCTCCCTCGAAAAAATGAAGAAAGACACCGACACAGCAAAATCTATGGGACCGCTGCAGTCGCAGGCTCCCAGACGTTCATTTGATCGCTCCACATATAGAGGTGCAAACAGAGGGTACTCATCAGATACACCTTCCACCGGATACAAAAGCCCCACTCAGTCTACCTACAGTAAGGGCTACCAAAGGGGAGGTTACCGCGGTAACAACAACAAAGGCAGAGGCAAAAATAACAACTCCCGCTCTGCCTCCACCCCTACCCAATGACTACCCTCCCCTTCCCCCGCCCCATTCCACTCCTGTCGGGGGAAGGATACAGCAATACCTTTCAGCCTGGGAAGACATCACATCAGACAGGTGGGTGCTTCAAATAATTCAGTCAGGTTACTCTCTAGAACTAACATCTACCCCCCAAACATACCACCCAAACAGCGTCCAATGTCACAAGATCATTTAACGCTGCTCAGACAAGAAGTACTTTCTCTCCTGCAGAAAAATGCAATAGAGAGAGTTCCAAAACATCAAAGGAACAAGGGAGTATATTCCTTGTACTTCTTGATTCCAAAGAAGGACGGATCTCAGACCTATTGTAGACCTCAGACCTCTAAACGCTTACATACAATCAGATCATTTCCATAAGGTCACACTTCAGCAAGTCCTTCCACTCCTGTTGCAGAACGACTTTCTTGTCACACTAGATCTCAAAGACACCTACTTTCACATCCCAATTCACCAGCGCACAAAAAGTATCTAAGATTTGTGCTAGAAGGACAGCACTACCAACTCAAGGTACTCCCATTCGGAGTAACGACCGCTCCAAGAGTGTTCACCAAATGTCTAGCAGTGGTAGCAGCACACTTAAGAAGACAGCACATCCACATCTTCCCATATCTAGATGACTGGCTCATAAAAGCAGTGTCGTACAACCAGTTTGTACAACACACTCACAATACAATACTGTTACTCCACAACTTAGGCTTCACAGTAAATTACACCAAGTCACATCTGCTACCATCGCAAACACAACAGTACCTAGGAGCTACAATCAATACTCAACTAACACTAGCTTATCCCTCTCCAGCAAGGATAACAAGTGTGCAAACGCTCCTAACAAAATTCAAATCACAACACTCGCTTCCAGCTCGAGTGTTTATGCAACTCATAGGGATGATGGCATCTTGCATATTCATAGTACCTCCCGCAAGACTGCAAATGCGTCCACTTCAAGAATGTTTAGCACATCAATGGAACCAGGCTCAGGGTCAGTTAACAGACCTAGTGTTGGTGGTGGTGTGATGCAGTAGGTGGGCTCCCCAGCCGGAGAGCGATGCGTCTGCTGGTTCGAGGCATGTGGGCTGCTAAATTCATATCTTAGCATTAGATCGCCGCCTAGTGTTGGGTCCGGATGATCGCACATTGTTGTCCTGGAAGAGTCTTCGAAGTATCCTGAGATAGGTGGCTCCTCCCCTGGACTACAGTGCGCATGGGCATCGGCTCCATCCCCAGATTGTTTTTTTCCGCCATTGGGTTCGGATGCGGTCTCGACGTCTCTCTGTCGGAACCGAGAAACTTAGCTTTTTTAAGGCCAAAAGGCCTTAGTTTCACAACGTCGGTATTGTTTGCGTACGGTCTCGAGTTCTTCCGTCTCTTTGAGTCGGAATCTGCGGAGTCGTATTACTCTTCGGACATCGAGGCCTTCTCATCGCAACACGACCGAAACTTTTCAGCATGGAGCGGAGCCCGTTTAAATACTGTCCACTATGCGGGTCAAAATACCCGCATATTGACGTGCACCCGGTCTGTAACAAATGCCTTTCGCCAGACCATAACGAGGAGACCTGCATGGCCTGCTCCAGATTCAGGTCAAAGAAGACGCTCAAGCTTCGGCGCGCGGTGCGCCTTGAGGCGAGACAAGCGGCCCCGGATCCAGAAAACATCTTCGGCGACCAGGAAGAAGAGGGCCTAAGCCATCATCTTCAAATCTCCCCGCCCGAGACGGAGGTCGAGGCGGATCCAGAAGACGATGATGGAGTCGTGGGTCAAGGCCTTGAATACGTCGACGAGGTAGGGGACGTCGAGGAAGTTTATGGGGCCGCGGAAGATAGCTCGGAGGATGAGCTATGCCCCGAAGGTTACACGGATCAGGGTCGGGTCACGGGATCGCCACTCGGCCTTCCCAAGACCCTGTACCGCAAGCCACGGCCCCGCCTTCAGGCCCGGCCACGGACATACTTGCTACGCAGCCCGTATCGAAACCGAAACTAAAACCAACGGTATCGACTACACCTAAAATGGCCGACCCGAAAACGAAACCGAAACTAACGGATTCGAGTGTACCTAAGATGGCGGTCGTCCAACCTAAAACACCAAAGCCTGCTACCTCATCGACTCCGTCGGCCTCCGGTCCACAGAAGTCGAAGAAGACTGTCGATTCGACAGTGCCGAAGTCATCGGCAGAGGAGGCATCCTCTAAGAAGGTCGTCCGGCACGGGTCCACCGGTCCGACGCCGTCAAAGTCCGCCAAAGCAAGCGACAAGACTCCGGTACCGACTGGAACGTCGTTAGTCGGACGCGGGGTTGAGACGGAGCCTGCAAAATCACACGGATCGAAAAGTGGATGCTCTACACATCGGTCCAAAGACTCTGCGTCTACAACTGCAGCATCTACGTCTAAAACTCCAAAGGGCCCACAAGACGTCGGATCCGAAGGCAAGGTGAAGGCCTCCTCGTCGGCGCCAAGTGCTGCTGTGACTGACGCATCCCTCATCGCCACTTCGCTCCAGAGAATTCGAGACAAGTCCTCTGCGACGTCGGCGCCGGCGCAGTCTCATCAGACGCCCATGGACATACCGGCAAAGTCTGCTGGCAAACTTCTCTTCCTTCTCCCACCGAAGGAAGCACCAAAGGCCTTTGCGCCAAAGACGGCGCCAAAGGCATCAGAGTCGTCCACGTCTGGGGGAATATCAGGTCGACAAATCGGCGCAGGAGACGATTCTGAGCGTTTTATCGACGCAGACACTGGCAAGTTGACCCTTTACAAGAGGAAAATCACTTCCCAACCAGTAGACTCCTATGTTATCCCTCTAAAGAAGAAGAGGCTTGCACAGGACGCTCCAGCCCTCATTGAACCTATCCAGCCTCCTCCTAGAAGGAGCCCAACACCTTCCCCGGACCACTCTGAGGGGGAGGGATATGGAGAAGATGACCAGTACACTTTTCCCATCAATGAACCAGATGCACAGCAGGATTCCTATGATGATATAGGTGACCAAGGGATACAGAATGTGGGGCAGGACCCATAGCCTTTCAGTGCACGTGCATCCCCAACAGAAGACTCTGCAGGTTTTCAGGCACTCATTGAACGGGCAGCTGCTAATCATGATGTGGACATGCATGCTGACCCAGTGGAGGAAGATTTCCTGTTTGATACTTTTTCAGTCTCTGAAAGAACAGTAAAGACACTGCCTATGCTCAAAGGTGTCCTTAAACATGCTGCAGACATCTTTAAAGAGCCCACTAGGGCGAGGGTGGTCAATCCACGCATCGAGAAAAAATACAGACCAGCACCTGCGGACCCTGCATACATTCGGGGACAGTTGCCACTAGACTCTCTTGTGGTCGCAAATGCCCGCAAGAGGGCAAACTCCCAGACAACGGGTGAAGCTCCTCCCCCAGACAAGGAGTCTAAAGTGCCTGAGGCAGGGGGCAAAAGAGTAGCTGCGCAAGCGGCCAATTTCTGGCGTATTGCAAACACACAGGCGCTATTGGCACGTTATGATAGGGCGCATTATGACACCCTAGAACAAGTTTTACAACACTTGCCTCCGCAGTTTCAAGAGGGTACCAAACTGCTTATAGAGGAGGGAAAACTCATCTCCAACGCAGCCATAAAGTGTGCACTTGATGCCGCAGACACAGCAGCACGGGCCATTAACACTAGCGTCATGCTGAGACGACAAGCGTGGCTACGCATATCAGGGTTTAAACCGGACATTCAAACTACAATACTAAACCAGCCCGTCAATCCTGATAGACTGTTTGGTCCTGATGTTGACACCACCCTCGAAAAGATTAAAAAAGACAACGAAACAGCTAAATCTATGGGGGCCCTTCAGTCACAACAATTCCGGGGCAACAATTTTCGTCGCTCAGGTGCACGTGGAGTCACCCGAGGACAGATGGGTCAACAATCTCAGTTCAATAGAGGTGGAGCACAGTCCTCGTACCCCAAGCAGAATAAAGGGGGTTATCGCGGAAACAGCACCAGAGGACGTGGCAGAGGAAACAACAACACCCGTTCCTCTGCCCCAAACAAACAGTGACTCTCTGTCACTGCCCCCGACCATTTAACACCTGTCGGGGGGAGACTCCAGCAGTTCCTGCCAGTCTGGACAAACATCACCACAGACAGGTGGGTGCGAAAACTTGTCCAGTACGGTTATTGTCTAGAGTTAAAGTCCACTCCACCCAACATTCCACCAAGGCAACGGCCTATGTCCGCAGAGCACTTGCACTTATTGCAGCAGGAAGTAGTGGTGATGCTGCAAAAAGGCGCAATCGAGCTCGTGCCAGTGGAGGAGGAAGGCACAGGGGTATATTCCCTGTACTTCCTTATTCCAAAGAAGGACGGATCTCTCAGACCCATTCTAGATCTGCGTCCCCTCAACCTGTATATATTGTCAGAACATTTCCATATGCTTACACTGCAACAGATTCTTCCCTTGTTAAACCAAGGGGACTTCTTGGCAACCTTAGACCTCAAGGATGCTTATTTCCATATACCACTACACCCGTCCCACAGGAAATATCTCAGGTTCACCATCCAAGGCAGGCATTATCAGTCCTACCCTTCGGAGTGACCACCGCCCCAAGAGTGTTTACCAAGTGTCTGGCGACGGTGGCGGCGCACCTCAGGAGGCAGAACATCCATGTCTACCCCTACCTAGACGACTGGCTCATTCAAGCCAAGTCGGAACAACAGTGCGCCGCGGACATGTCGACTACCATTCACCTCCTTCACAATCTGGGCTTCTCGCTGAACTACCCAAAGTCGCACCTTCAGCCGGCACACGTCCGGCAGTTTCTGGGCGCAACAATCAATACCCTGACGGCCATGGCTCAGCCAAACCAGGTCAGGATAGACAGCATGCAGTCTCTAATCAAAAAGTTCAAACCACAGCACTCGCTTCCAGCGAGAGTGTTCATGCAGTTGATTGGCATGATGGCCTCCTGCATCTTCATAGTCCCTCACGCACGTTTGCATATGCGCCCGCTCCAGGAGTGCTTAGCAAATCAGTGGACACAGGCTCAGGGACAATTGACAGACCTAGTGTTGGTTACCAGTCGGGCGTACAACTCTCTGCATTGGTGGAATCCACACAACCTTTGCAAGGGCCGACTGTTCCAAGAGCCAGTGCCACAGATTATCCTGACAACGGACGCATCTCTCCAGGGATGGGGAGCTCATCTGCTCACTTACACAGTGCAGGGACTATGGACGACGCAGCAACAGAAGATGCACATCAACTATCTAGAACTGATGGCAATCTTCATGGCGCTCAAGTCCTTCAATGTACATCTGTGCAACAAGGTAGTGTTAGTCCGGACGGACAACACAACAGCGATGTACTACATTCAAAAGCAGGGAGGCACCCACTCGCCACAGCTGTCTCTTCTGGCTCGGAGCATGTGGAAGTGGGCCATTCAAAGGAACATTTTCCTCATGGCAGAACACCTCCCGGGCAAAGACAATCAGATGGCGGATCTGCTCAGCAGATACAGCCATCAAATGCACGAGTGGGAGTTACACCCATCAGTACTCCACCCGTACTTCCAGCAGTGGGGTCATCCGGAGATAGACCTGTTTGCCACAAACGAAAACGCAAAATGCCAACACTTTGCCGCCAGGTTCCCTCACCCACAGTCGCAGGGCAATGCGATATGGATGAACTGGTCAGGCAAATTTGCGTACGCTTTTCCACCAACACCTCTGATACCGCTGGTGGCAAGAAAACTACGGCAGCACTCGATGACACTCATCCTAGTTGCTCCAACGTGGGCGCGCCAAGCATGGTGCACCACGTTTCTGGAGCTCTCAGTGGTGCCGCATCAAAGGCTGCGCCTAACGCCCAAGCTTTTGACGCAGAACCATGGAGACATTCAGCATCCAGATCCGCAACAGCTCAACCTGCCGATCTGGCTCCTGAAGTCCTAGAGTTTGGCTACCTTCAACTACCTCCGGAATGCATGGACATCATCAAGGAGGCAAGGAAGCCGACTACCAGAGCGTGCTATGCTGCAAAATGGAAGCGTTTCGTCATTCACTGTACAGCCAATAACATAAACCCGCTAGATGCATCTATCCCTAACATCATTTGCTATCTGTTACACCTTTACAAGTGCAATCTAGCGTACACTTCTATTCGGATACATCTATCCGCCATAGCAGCTTATCTTCAGAACAGGCAGCATCTCTGTCTTCAGAGTGCCTGCCATTAAGGCCTTCCTTGAGAGTCTGAAACGAGTCATTCCCCCGCGAACACCACCAGCTCCGGTGTGGAACCTCAACGTGGTCCTCACCAGGCTGATGGGCCCACCTTTTGAGCCACTACACTCGTGTGAGCTCCAGTTCCTAACATGGAAAGTGGCTTTCCTTATCGCTATCACGTCGCTGAGACGCGTCAGTGAGCTGCAAGCGCTCACAATCCAAGAGCCATTCATACAAATTCATCCAAATAGGGTGGTACTACGTACTAACCCCAAATTCCTTCCGAAGGTGGTGTCACAGTTTCATCTCAACCAAACTATTGACTTGCCTGCATTCTTCCAAAACCCACAAACAGTGGCAGAAAGAATGCTCCACACCTTGGACGTTAGGAGGGCGTTGATGTACTACATTGACAGGACACAACACTTTAGGAAATCAAAACAACTTTTTGTTGCCTTTTCGCCACAGCACAAGGGCAACCCTATTTCCAAAGCAGGAATAGCCAGATGGATTGTTAAGTGCATCCAGATCTGCTATCAAAAGGCCAAACGCACCTTAACAATACCCCCAAGGGCGCACTCCACTCGCAAATTGGGGGCATCCATGGCTTTCCTTGGAAACATTCCTTTAGAAGATATTTGCAGAGCAGCCACATGGGTTACACCACATACCTTTACAAAACACTACTGTGTTGATGTGCATTCCAAACAGCAAGCAGCTGTTGGGCAGGCTGTTCTCAAGACACTTTTTCAGGTTTCTGCAGCTGGCACGGGCAACCGCCGCTAATGGAGGGACTGCTATATATTCTATGCTAAGATATGAATTTAGCAGCCCACATGCCTCGAACTGAATATGCTACTTACCAGTATGCATCTGTTCTTGGCATGTAGGGCTGCTAACATTCATATCGCCCACCCTCCTCCCCGGTGCCTGTCGCAGCTGCAGACATACTCTTGCATTCAATCATTAGCATGGACATCCTTACACTTTACACTCCATCTCTGCCACAATGGCTAAAAACAATCTGGGGATGGAGCCGATGCCCATGCGCACTGTAGTCCAGGGGAGGAGCCACCTATCTCAGGATACTTCGAAGACTCTTCCAGGACAACAATGTGCGATCATCCGGACCCAACACTAGGCGGAGATCTAATGCTAAGATATGAATGTTAGCAGCCCTACATGCCAAGAACAGATGCATACTGGTAAGTAGCATATTCATTAGACAGTCTGACTCATCGCTCTCTGCAATGGTGGAACAAACCTGTCAAAAGGCCGAGTGTTCCTAGAGCCAGTTCAACAAATCATACTAACAGCAGACGCATCGCTCTCCGGCTGGGGAGCCCACCTACTGCATCACACCACGCTGGGAAAGTGGACACCAATGCAAAAACTACTCCACATAAACCATCGGGAGTTATTAGCTGTGTTTCTAGCTCTAAAAGCATTCCAAACACAAGTTGCAAACAAGACTGTCTTAGTCCACACAGACAATATGACAGTCATGTATTACATAAACAAACAGGGAGGGACACACTCTCTGCAGCTCTCTCAACTAGCTCAGCAGATATGGAGGTGGGCTATACCTCAGAACATCTTCTTAATAGCCCAACACGTCCCAGGGGTTCAAAACACCATGGCAGATCTGCTAAGTCGGCAGACTCAGCAGATGCACGAGTGGGAACTTCATCCACAAGTTCTTCATCCGTTCTTTCAAATGTGGGGACCAGCTCAGATAGACCTCTTCGCCACCCACGACAACGCAAAATGCCCACACTTCGCCGCCAGATACCCACACCCATTGGCCAAAGGCAATGCGATATAGATGAACTGGTCAGGACTATTTGCGTACGCTTTTCCTCCTCTACCAATGATGCCTTTACTAGTATGCAAGATGCAACAACACTCGCTAACGCTTATACTAGTAGCTCCAACGTGGGCCAGACAACAGTGGTACACCAACCTGATCCAGCTATCTGTGGTACCACATCAAAAACTAAACCTATCTCCACGTCTTTTAACTCAGAACCATGGAGAGATCAGGCACCCGGACCCAGCTCAGCTCAACCTTGCGATCTGGCTCCTGAAGTCCTAGAGTTTGGCTATCTCAAACTCCCTCAAGAATGTATGAATGTTATCAAGGAAGCAAGGCGTCCCACCACTAGAGCATGTTATGCTGCTAAGTGGAAACGTTTTGTAATATACTGTCAAAACAACAACATAAATCCCCTAGATGTATCCATCCAACACATTATAGGCTATTTACTACACCTTCAAAAGTGTAATTTAGCCTACACATCTATCAGGTTGCACCTAGCTGCCATTGCAGCTTACTTACAAAATAGACAGCATCTGTCTCTTTTTAGAGTGCCAGCCATTACAGCTTTTATGGAGGGTCACAAAAGAATAATACCTCCAAGAATACCACCTTCACCTGTGTGGAACTTAAACATAGTGCTCACACGTCTCATGGGACCTCCATTTGAACCTTTACACAAATGCGAATTGCAATTTCTCACATGTTAAGTGGCTTTCCTAGTAGCCATTACTTCTTTAAGAAGAGTTAGTGAAATGCAAGCATTTACCATTCAAGAACCTTTTCTGCAAATGCACCACAATAAGGTTGTTCTTCGTACAAACCCTAAATTCCTGCCAAAAGTAATTTCACCATTCCATCTAAACCAATCTGTGGAACTGCCAGTTTTCTTCTCGCAGCCACAAACAGTAGCAGAAAGAGCTCTGCACACCTTAGATGTCAAGAGCATTACTAAATTACATAGAGAGAACACGGAGCTTTAGGAAAACAAAACAGCTTTGGGTATCCTTTTCACCACCGCATAAAGGCAACCCAATATCAAAATCTGGTATTGCCAGGTGGATTGTTAAGTGTATCCAAATATGTTATCATAAAGCTAAGCGTACACTAACAATTCCTCCAAAAGCCCATTCTACAAGGAAAATAGGGGCTTCCATGGCATTCTTAGGGAACATTCCCTTAGAAGACATCTGCAAAGCAGCTACATGGTCTACACCGCACACATTCACAAAACACTATTGTGTAGATGTGCAAACAAAGCAACAAGCCACTGTAGGCCAAGCTGTGCTTAAAACACTATTTCAAATAACTGCAACAGATACGGGTGGTCGCCGCTAGTGTGGGTACTGCTATACAATATATGCATAGTGTGCAATCTGCAGCTCATATGCCTTGAACGGAAAATGCTACTTACCAGTATGCATCTGTTCTTGGCATGTAGAGCTGCCGAATTGCACTACCTTTATCTATTCCAGTATTATTGTCATTAGATACAAACACACATGGTCATCACTATCTCTTAGCTCCATCACTTTCCTAATGGCGAAAAACAATCTGGGGATGGAGCCGATGCCCATGCGCAGTATCACCCAAAAGGAGGAGTCACCTATCTCGTGACTTCCAAAGACTTTCTACAAGAAAAACAAACTGCAAACATCCGGGCCCAACACTAGGTGGCCATCTATGCATAGTGTGCAATTCTGCAGCTCTACATGCCAAGAACAGATGCATACTGGTAAGTAGCATTTTCCTTTTACAGTCTATGAGAAATGGCTTACAATGATGCAAAGAAATGTCCCTTAACCAACCATGGCACTTGAAGTTAATGAAGCCTCACTGAGGTAATCTGCACAAGTTCTAGATCCCTTCTGATTTTTCTCCAGACTTTGAAAAGTACTGCTTCATTTTTGATTGCTTCAATAACTGAGGGCATATATGCCCAATACAAAACCTATGTTGCAGAACATGTCCTAGACAAACACAATGTTCAGGTGCACCAGTATTGGCATGGAAAGCTATATCTTTGGCCAGAGTTAGCTAATTGTGTACTGGCTGTTTTGGCGTTGCCTGTCTCAAGAGCCAATGTTGAGAGGGCCTTTTCACAGATAAACATTTACATTGGAAGGAAAGAGCGAGCGCGCATGACCAAAGACTCGCTAAAAAATATATTTGGACCTCATATATCCTGTACACACGCTATCTATACACATGCACTATCAGTGCAGAAAGCAAGCAATAATTAAAAGCAAAACATTCCATAAACACGGGAAGGACACTGATTTTGTTGTTTTTAATATATTTGGAGACAACAAGGGAGCCAAAGTAAAGTCAGCCAGGGACCTTGGGAATCAATTATTTGAAGCTACAGTGGTCCCTAGGGAAACAGGGATATATGTGCATAAATGAATATAGACCCAATCAGTTCTATATTGATTAAACTTGTCCAGCCGGACAGAGGTCTGATATTTAATATTTACCACATTTTCAAAGAATTGTGTATAAACAAAAATACAGAAGGTGGGACACAAGCCTGCATCCTACTACAAAAAGAGAGATAAATAGTTTAGGAAACATTTAAGGAGCTCAGGAAATGCTCACGGTTTGTTATAGAAAAAAAACTTAATGCAAAAAACAAATTGCACGGAACACCTTTACAAGGTCAATAATAGTATTTCAAGTAATGCATAAGGTGTTTTATGGTGTCGACGGCGTTTCGATCCAGGTGAACAATGCGTGGATCATCATCAGGACATTTATTTAGGCATGCTTGATTATTATTGCCTTAGATAACTGTAATACATTACAATTTGGGGAAAGAAAGGGGAGAGAAAAATCAAAAACAACGGATTAGAGGTGTGTATATACAAGAGCAATTAAATGCTAGTCAGAGCAAACGTAAGCCGCACCATTCAGACAAGTACTTCGGTTTGCAAGTGTGGAGTAAAATCATAGTGGCATAATAGTGCAGGCATTTTCGGCGCAGTGACATGGTGGTTACAACTGATGAATACAACAAGAGAAAAATATTCCTCCTTGTGTGTTTCATGAATTTGATGGGCTGCTCCGTGCCTATTTCGTGAGGCTGCCCTGAAGGGTCCTGGGCTCCAGAACGGGGAACTGTTGTTTGGAGATTGATGGAGGGGCCTGACCCACTCACGCACCAAACCTACTGAGGAAGTGCCACTGTGCGAAAGGATAGCGCGAGGAAGGGATCCAGGCAGATTGACAGCCTGCCATGATCATGATGTAAAACTGACTCTGTTTTCAAGTCTTTGACAACAAGAACATTGTGGTAATGTACCCATACTCACGTGACTTTTTTGAAAGTATTCCGCAAATGACATAGGTGCTTGTGCCTTAATGAATCTGCGACCAAGGTAATAATATTCGAGGACTGCCAGTTTATTGAACAAAGAACAAGCACAATGCACTTTGGGACTTGAAGTATGTAGAACTGAGTCACGTGATTAAAGTCTTTTAATAGCATGCCCACGTGCACATGAGTGTATTCACTTCCAATCTGTGAACAAGGCTTGTAGCCGAAACGTTAGATGACTGAAGGAGGCGCTGCTTGAACTTGAGAATAAGCATCGTTTTCAACATTGGGACTCACTCCTTATGTGTTTCATGAATTTGATGGGCTGCTCCGTACCCATTTCGTGAGGCCGCCCT